>NC_090266.1:53387809-53722184 GCF_040414725.1 Anabrus simplex
ATTGGAATTAACCAATTAAGATTAAAATCCACGACCCGGCCAGAAATCGAACCCGGGACGCTCTGAACCGAAGGCCAGTACGCTGACCGTTCAGCCAACGAGTCGGACTCCACATGGATAATAGCTGGTAACATTCAGGCATATTTTGCGTTAAAGTATCAGACAATCAAGGTACAATGGTGCAATAAGTCTACAACATTTAAAAAAATATTAAATATAAGCTATAGGCGCTTCACTGAAACGAGAATTTATTATTTCGTCGTTGTTCGGGCAAAAGGGCATATCTCACAATGATCTTCCATCTATTATTTTCCTTAAGACTGGTCACGCCTCCCAGCCACATATGGATATTCCCGCACAGCAAATATTTAATTCATGCTTACAAAAACCACATTTTTTCTTATGGACAAAGCGTATCAGTACAATAAATATGAGTGTACATTTTCCTTTATAACATAAACCAATATGTTACACAGTCCAAAGTTATTAATACACTTTGAAGATATTAGAACACAAGAGAATGTTCTACGGGGTCGTAGGCAAGATTCTGAAAAATGTTCATGTTCCCTTTTGTGTTGAGAGAACTGTGTCTGATATTAGATCGTTGTTCAATCCCAATCTCACACAAGGATCGACGAGGAAGCGTGCAATCGTTCTTATTGGTTCGATCAGAAAACCCATCATGTCAGCGGTGTCGAGGGTATTAGTCTTTGAGGAATGAGATGTGCCTTCCTAATATTTACCTCTCTTTCACCACAATTTTTACTTCCCTTCTCTAACCTTACACTACTGGGTCACTGTAGTCACGTCCTAGTTCGTGAACCACGGGCAACGGCTGATTGGCCTAGTAAGTGGCCCTGAGAGTCGGGATACCAGTTGCTACGGAATGGGAGTGAGCATCTCGGACATATTCTGAGCCATGGCCCTCATTGTGCTCAGGTGGCTAGGTCTACACAATCCACCGGTGGTCCCTAATCCGTTAGATGAGAGATCCTCACTCGGACTATGTGTAAATAGTTTAGATCCTGCTTCACGAATTTACCGAGCTCAGAACTTTTTAAGCAAGCCTCGGACCTATGAGAGTAACGGAGTCCCACTCCCATTTGACAGGCGAGGGACTCCTTGGAAACAACTTGGCGAACGAAATGGAATTCGATGGGTAGCTATCAATATTAATGGGGCTTATGGAAGAAAGGAAGTAGAACTGGCTGAGTCAGCAAAGAGGATGCATCAAGATGTGCCAGGAGTAAGTAATATTCGGGTAAAGGGAGATAACGAGGAAGAGATTGAATATTATAAAGTGTACTTGACGTGTGTTAAAAAGGGAAGGGCAGAGTGTGGGTTAGGGCTGTCATCAGGAACACTACTGCACGCAACTTAGTTTATGTTAATCACGTAAATGAGCGAATGATATGGGTAGATTTGGCCGTTGGAGGATTTAGGACGAGAATTGTCTGTGTATTCACCATGCGATGGTGCAGATGAGGATGATTTTGATTAGATTTACGAAGCGTTGAGTGACATCCAAGTCACGGTCATCAGCAAGGATAGGATAGTGCTAATGGGCAATTTCAATGCGAAAGTTGGAAATAGAACTGAAGAATACGAAAGGTGATTGGTAAATATGGGGAAGATATGGAAGCTAATAGGAATGTGAAGCGTTTGCTGGACTTCTGTTCTAGTATGGGTTTAGCAGTTACGAACACACTCTTCAAGCATACGGCAATTTACCGCTACACATGGGAGGCTAGGGTTACTAGATCCACAACAGTCGGTATCTTAACCGAATTCTGGAAATACAGGGATGCTGTAGAAGATACAGTAAGGTGATGCCTAGGAACAATGCGTGTAAACATGGGAAAAAATCGAACGTCTTGGTGGAATGATGAAGTGAGAGCCGATTTTAAACGTAAAAATAAGGCTCATCAGAAATGGCTCAAATAAAAAAGGGCTAATGCAGACGTAGGTGAAAGAAACACAGTGAAATAATAGTTGTTTGATCCAAAAAGATGCCGTGGGGAGATATTGGTAATAACCTGGAAAGGCTAGTTTAAGCAGTCAAACCTTTCTTTACAGTAATAAAGAATCTTAGGAAGGGAGGGAAGAAGGAAATGAACAATGTTTTGGGTAATTCAGGTGAACTCATAATAGATCCCAGGGAATCATGGGATAGGTGGAGGTAATATTTTGAAAATCTTCTCAACGTAAAAGGAAATCCACCTGGTTGTGTCGCGAACAACAGCGCTCATGGGGAGGAGCAAAATGATGTTGATGAAATTACGCTTGAAGAAGTGGAAAGGGTGGTAAATGAAATCCGTTGCCATGCAGCAGCAGGAATAGATGAAATTGGACCTGAAATGGTGAGGTACAGTGGGATGGCAGGTATGAAATGTCTTTTTAGAGTAGTAAGGTTAGCATGGAGTGTTGGTAAAGTATCTTCAGATCGGACAAAAGCAATAATTACACCTCTCTCTAAGCAAGGGGAGAGGAAAGATTGCAACAACTATCTGGGAATCTCATTGATTAGTATACCAGGTAAAGTATCCACTGGCATCATGGGTAGGAGGATGCGATCAGCTGTTGAGAGTAAGTTGGTTGAAGACCAGTGTAGTTTCAGACCACAGAGAGGCTGTCAGAATCAGATTTTCAGTATGTGTCAGGTAATTGAAAAATGCTACGAGAGGAATTGATAGCTGTGTTCATATTTCATAGACCTAAATCAAACAAAGACATTTATATTGACAGTTTGGCTGCAGTTGGAACTGATGGTAGAATTAGTTCTTGGTTCAGGGTACTTACAGGGGTTATACAAGGCTGTAATATTTCATCTTTGTTGTTCGGTGTTTATATGGATCACCTTCTGATAGGATAAAGTGGCAGGGAGGGATTCAGTTAAATGGAAATGTAGCAAGCAGACTGGCCTATGCTGACGTCTTGGTCTTAATGGCAGATTGTGCCGAAAGAGTGCTGCCTAATATCTTGGAAATTGGTATGGTATGAAAATTAGCTTTTTGAAGACTAAACTCATGTCAGTAGGTAAGAAATTCAACAGAACTGAATGTCAGATTGGTGATAAAAAGCTGGAAGAAGTAGATAATTTCAAGTATTTAGGATGTGTTTTCTCCGAGGATGGTAATATAGTAAGTGAGATTGAAGAAAGGTGCAGTAAAGCTAATGCAGTGAGCTCGCGGTTGCGATCAACAGTATTCTGTAAGAAGGAAGTCCGCTCCCTGACGAAACTATCTTTACATCGGTCTGTTTTCAGACCAACTTTGGTTAACGGGAGCTGGAGCTGGGTGGACTCAGGATATCTTATTCATAAGTTAGAATTAACGGACATGAAAGTAGCGAGAATGATTGCTGGTACAAACATGTGGGAACAATGGAAGGAGGGTACACGGAAAGAGGACATTACAGGCTAAGTTAGGAATGAAATCAATGGATGAAGCTATACGCATAAACCGGCTTCTGTGGTGGTGTCATTTGAGACGAATGGAGGAGGACAGGTTACCTAGGAAAACAGTGGACTCCGTTATGGAGGATAAGAGAAAAAGAGGGAGACAGGTATGACGATGGTTATACTCAGTTGCTAACGACTTGAATGTAAGGGGTATAGAACTGAATGAGGCCACAGCACTTGTTCCAAATAGAGGACCGTGGTAACGATTAGTAAATTCACAAAGTCTTGCAGACTGAACGCTGAAAGACGTAACGATGATGTATGTAAGTTTGTACGTCTCTAACCTACATAACTAAATTTCATAGTCTACTAATAAATATATTGAATAAATAAAAATAAATATATTGAATATGGACCAAATTGTTTCTTAACAATATCATAATTTTAGTCTATCTAAGGTCAAAACAGCAAGTTATCTCAGTACGAGCCATATTAAACAAATCCATAATTTCGTGTAATTAAATTAAATTAGAAAAATATAAATCATCTTAGAATCTCCCATTAAGAATAATTATCCTCAAGCCCTGACGTTTCAAACTTCTTAAGGCTACTTCGTCTATATCAGACATTATTGGCGAGTATTTTGATAATTAGGTACAGTGCTGAGAAGGTTTATAGTAATAATCTAAATTAGCCGCATATGTTGTGGTCTACGTCGAAAAGATGACAAAGTAATTGACGGAACAAACAGGCGCAGTAATATGATTTACACCACCAACTAGCAGCGAGGCACGCGTGTTTATCTCCTATTTATTAATCATGGTTTAAAACCGTTATTGAATCAACTACGATTGAATCAGGAGGCAAAAATTCCAAAATGATCAACAGAATGGCTTCATGCCAACCGTATTCATAACTGGCTTATCTTCATGGACTTGGTAAACCGAAATGAAATCAATGAATCATTTAAAGCAATTCGCATATGTGCAATGTAATATGAGGGTTTATGAGCACAGAACCAGCTACAGTCTATGCCAGAGCAAACATACGTCTGTCATCTGAGACCTAGAAAACATGGAAATATGTATCCGAGTTACATAATGTGATAATTATTTTCACAGAATATTTACAAGTGAAAGTATGTAACTAGAAATCCTAATACTCTGTAGTTTGTACAATGTAGTACATATGAGATGGTTTGGCATAACAGCAGGCTTCATAGCCTGAGCCACGTCACAAGTCAATAAATAAATAAATAAATAAATAAATAAAATAAATAAATGATAATTTCGTGTGGCTATTTATAGCCAGATGCAGCCCTTGTAAGGCAGACCCTCCGATGAGGGTGGGCGGCATCTGCCACGTTTAGGTAACTGCGTGTTATTGTGGTGGAGGATAGTGTTATGTGTGGTGTGTGAGTTGCAGGGATGTTGGGGACAGAACAAACACCCAGCCCCCGAGCCATTGGAATTAACCAATGAAGGTTAAAATCACCGACCCGACCGGGAATCGAATCCGGGACCCGCTCAACCGAAGGCCAGTACGCTGACCATTCAGCCAACTAGTCAGATTATTCTGATGGACTTCATATAAATATGTGGCTGGGAGGCGTGACCAGTCTTAAGGAAAGTAACCGGTGGGAAGTGCATTGGAACATACGATATTTTAAAAGACAGCTGTCGATATATAAATGATATGAGTACAGAACAGTAGTTATAGATAAGGCATTCTGCTAAAGATGTTGTACTGTAAAGAGTTTTAATTAAGTTACAGGTTTTTGAAAGACTAGAAAAATACATTAACAATATTGTGACATGGACAGCAGACAGCAGACAGTGGTATGATATCAAAAGTGGTGTAAAGTCAGGCTGTAAGTTTTACCAAGAGGAATAATCCTCTCACTGCATTACTGCGTTGATAGGGTGATAGTACCTCACAGGATCACTCTAAGTACCGAGGTGTTAATATCATGAAAGAACGATATTATGGTAATCACATTAATGAGGTTGTAAATAAAAGTTACAAATTCTTCGTATGGTTATAAGAGTATTTATGGGTTGTAGTAAGGATATAAAATATAGTTTGTATAGGTCTCTGGTAAGACCGCAAATTCGAGTATCGTTCCAGTGTATGGAACCCTCGCCAGGATTACTGGTTTCTAGATATGAAAACAGATGCGTATACCGAACGATTTGGCCGTGCGGTTAGAGTCGCGTAACTGTGAGGTTTCATTCGGGGGATAGTGGGTTTGAACTGTGGGCAGCCTTGAATATGGTTTTCCGTGGTTTCCCATTTTTACACCAGGCAAATTCTGGAGCTGTATTTTAATTAAGGCCACCACCGCTTCCTTCCCACTCCTCACCTTTTCCTATCCCATCATCGCCATAAGTAATATCTGTGTCGGTGCGACGTGAAGCAAATTAAAACAACTGACGGAGCTTGCGAGTGTGGAGACACTTCACGAAACTATAACACGACCGCGGGACGAATTGAGTGCAGTTTAACGTTACGACTACCGTGGCCACTGGACGGATATGCAGGCCGAGAGACGTAACTAGCCATGTTCTGTAGCCGTATAAGGACAACGGAGGAGAACGTAACTCAGAGAGGCCGTGATGCATGTCCTATCCTCCCACATGTACGTGTTGCGAGCAACCATACATTCCAGGATACGCTCACTTTCTGTATAGACAAGTTTACATTGAATCATAGGGATTATCACTGCCTACAATGTCCGGCTTCGTGGCTAAATGGTTAGAATGCTGGCCTTTGCTTCAAGAGGTCCCGGGTTGGGTCGGGGATTTTAACTTTCATTACTTAATTCCTATGGCTCGAGGGCTGGGTGTTGTGACGTTTTCAGCACTAGATTTCATCTTAGGTAGGGCCGCATCCTTACAGACGCGCAGGCGTCAACTCGAAAGACCTGCACCAGTCCTCTACGGACTCCACACGCCATTATTATTAACTGCCTACAATAGATCTTGCATGTTGTGGATCTAAAACCAAACGCACATCCTAAACAAAAATTTCTGAAAACGTTTCTGTGTAGAGAAAAAGTTTTTTAATGAAGTGCAGCCGTTTCTTTAAGGGGGCTCGTACACCTCGAGATTTCAGTTTACGTATATAGATCAATATTACAATATACCTTCATTAATGTGCAATACATAATTAAGGAAAATGACTTACTTCAGTAGACACTTAGGACTTCCATTTCATATATGGATTGGGAACAGCGTATTAAGCATAACATGATATAAAAAAACATATCCGTGACTTATTTAACATTATAAAAAAAAAAGCAATGTAGCTAAAAATACTCACCTGCATTGATTGATTCATTTTCCCTGTCAGGAAGATGTTTAGTCCGCCTCTGTGGTGTAGTAGTTAGTGTGATTAGCTGCCATCCCCCGGAGACACGGGTTCGATTCCAGGCTCTGCTACGAAATTTGAAAAGTGGTACGAGGGCTGGAACGAGGTCCACTCAGCCTCGGGAGGTCAACTGAGTAGAGGGGAATTCGATTTCCTCCTCAGCCATCCTCGAAGTGGTTTTCCGTGGTTTCCCACTTCTCCTCCAGGCAAATGCCGGGATGGTACCCCACTTAAGGCTACGGCCACTTCCTTCCCTCTTCTTTGTCTATCCCTTCCAGTCTTCCGATCCCTCACAACGCCCCTATTCAGCATAGGAGGGGAGGCAGCCTGGGCGAGGTACTGGTCCTCCTCCCCAGTTTTGTCCCCGACCCAAAGCCTCAAGCTCCAGAACACTGTCCTTGAGGCGGTAGAGGTGGGATCCCTCGCAGAGTCCGAGGGAAAAACCAACCCTGGAGGGTAAACGGACTAAGAAAGAAAGAAAGAAAGAAAGAAAGAAAGCAATATGTTTAAATCTAAAGGATGAAGCACTATGAATGTTGTAATGGAAATTATTTTTAAAAATGAAAATTTAAATTTTCTATCAAATATTTAACAGTTTTTATTTAATTTTCCAAGTATATATTATTTATTTAAAAAATAACTTCATGGACGTAATTCATCGTGTAGAGATCATTAATAGGGATAGGCTATTTATTGAAATTTCATGCAGTTTACTCAAATGGCTTCAGAGATATTACGTTTTCCCTCCAAAAAAAAAAAAACTTTCGGGAAATAGCTCTGAAAGTTCAACACTTTGTATATGAAGATGTGCATACGGTCTCATGTAATACTCTATATCTCTGGCAAAGTGCCGAATTGAGTTATGAAACTTAACAGACGTCTAAGAAAGGCATGGCCTTTCACATAAATGCAAAATAACGAAAACGGTAATTTTAACATCTCACGGTGTATGAGCCCCGTTAAGTGTCATCATGTGAATTTAAAAAGTCAGTGTCATGACGCTTTGTGTCATCTGTTTAGCACCTCAAATAATAATACGTAAAAATGTAGTGATCCCTTTCTACTAGTTTGTTGCAAGGACTATGATTTTCATAAGTGTTATTCTACTGAAGTACGGATTGGTATCTAGAATCTTAAGCTACAGTATATTCACTATCAGGAAACGATGGTATACTTACGGCCTTTTCTTAAATGATTGCAAAAAAAAAAAAATGGAAAATTATTGAACATTCCCCATGGTAAGTTATTATAATCCCTAACTCCCCTTCCTACAAACGAATGTTTGCCCCAATTTGTGCTCTTGAATTCCAAATTTATCTTCATATTGTGATCTTTCCTACTTTTAGAGACACCAATCAAATTTATTTGTCTACTGATATACTACCACGCCATCTCTCCACTGACAGCTCGGAACATACCACTTAATCGAGCAGCTCGTCTACTTTCTCCCAAGTCTTCCCAGCCCAAATATTGCAACGCTACTCTTTTGTCGGAAATCACCCAGAACAAATCGAGCTGCTTTTCTTTGGATTTTGTCCAGTTCTTGAATCAAGTAATCCTGGTGAGGATCCCATACACTGGAACCATTCTCTAGTTGGGGTCTTACCAGACACTATAATAATAATTTCGTGTGGCTATTTCTAGCCGAGTGCAGCCCTTGTAAGGCAGACCCTCCGATGAGGGTGGGCGGCATCTGCCATGTGTAGGTAACTGCGTGTTATTGTGGTGGAGGATAGTGTTATATGTGGTGTGTAAGTTGCAGGGATGTTGGGGACAGCACAAACATCCAGCCCCCGGGCCTTTAGAATTAACCAATGAAGGTTAAAATCCCCGACCCGGCCGGGAATCGAACCCGTGACCCTCTGAACCGAAGGCCAGTACGCTGACCATTCAGCCAACGAGTCGGACACCAGACACTTATATGCCCTCTCCTTTACATCCTTACTAAACCAAGCCAAACCAAACCAAACCAAACCAAACCAAACCAAACCAAACCCCATGGCACTACAGCCCTTGAAGGGCCTTGGCCTACCAAGCGACCGCTGCTCAGCCCGAAGGTCTGCAGTTTACGAGGTGTCGTGTGGTCAGCACGACGAATCCTATCGGCCGTTATTCTTGGCTTTCGGAACCGGGGCCGCTACCTCACCGTCAGATAACTCCTCAATTCTAATCACCTAGGCTGAGTGGACCTCGAACCAACCCTCAGGTACAGGTAAAATATCCCTGACCTGGCCGGGAATCGAACCCGGGGCCTCCGGGTGAGAGGCAGGCACGCTACCCCTACACCACGGGGCCTGCTACATCCTTACTACAACCCCTAAATACCCTCATAACCATGTGCAGAGATCTGTACCTTAAATAAACAATCATATTTGTGCGATTACCCCAATGAAGGTCTTTTCTTATATTAACACCCAGGTTCTTACAATGATCCCCAAAAAGAACTTTCACCCCATCAACGCAGTAATTAAAACTGAGGGGACTTTTCCTATTTTTGAAACTCACTACCTGACTTTTAACCCCGTTTATAACATACCATTGCCTGCTGTCCATCTCACAACATTATCGAGGTCATTTTGCAGTTGCTCACAGTCTTGTAAGTTATTTATTACTCTATACAGAATAACACCATCCGCAAAAAGCCTTGATTCCACTTCTTTATTCATATCATTTATTAATATAAGAAAATTTAAAGTTCCAATAATACTGCCTTGAGGAATTCCCTTCTTAATTATTACAGGGTCAGATAAAGCTTCGTCTACTCTAATTCTCTGAGATCTATTCTCTAGAAACATAGCAACACATTCAATAACTCCTTTGTCTAGTCCATTTGCACTCATTTTTGCCAGTAGTCTCCCATGATCCACCCTATCACATGCTTTAGACAGGTCAATACCGATACAGTCCTTTTGACCTCCTGAATCCAAGAAATCTGTTATATCTTGCTGGAATCCTACAAGTTGAGCTTCCTTTCCTAAAACCGAACTGCCTTCTTTCGAACCAGTTATTAATTTCGCAAACATGTCCCAAAGCTTACATGCAACGCATGTCAAACATACTGGCCTGCAATTTTCAGCTTTATGTCTATCAACCTTTTCTTTACACACAGGGGATACGGTAACAATTCTCCATTCATTTGGTATAGCTCCTTCAACAAAACAATAATCAAAAAAGTACTTCAGATATGGTACTCTATCCCAACCCATTGTCTTTAGAATATCCCCCGAAACCTTATTAACTGCAGCTGCTTTTCTAGTTTTCAAATTTTTTACCTTACAGTAAATGTCATTGTTATAATTTTTGTGTACATTTTAATACTTTTTTAGCATTAGTCACCTTCTCTGTCTGGACATTATCCGTTTATCCAACAATCTTTACATACTGATGACTGAATACTTCTCCCTTTTGAAGATCCTCATACATACACTCCCCTTGTTCATTACTTATTCCTGGAATGTACTTCTTGGAACCTATTTCTTCCTTGAAGTAACTAAACATACCCTTCAGTGTTTTACTAAAATTTGTGTGAGTGGCAGTCATGCTTCCCATCATGTTATCTTTAGCTGGCTTCTTTGCTAGCTTTGATTTCCTAGTAAGTTCCTTCAATTTATCCTTACTTCCACAGCCATTTCTAACTCTATTTCTTTCCAGTCTGCACCTCCTTCTTAGTCTCTTTATTTCTCTATTATAATAAGGTAAGTCTTTACCATTCCTTACCACCTTTAAAGGTACAAACCTTTTTTTTCACATTCCTAACGTGCTTTGTTTAGACTAAGGAAGTAATGTAAGTCAACGGCGTGGACCAACGGACCGCAATTTCGGAAGCCCGGCGAGAGGCTAGAAGGTTATGCGACACAAGTTTGAAATAAGCGTCAGGTACGCGATGTTCTGAACAATGGAAAGGTTGCATCATTCCGATATTGGCTATGCATTGGTTAAGGTGAGAAGTGGCCCAAAAAGGAGCATACAACGGTGTCTGTGAAGATGAATTATAAAAGCCACCAGCGCGTGGGTTAGCTACCCTATTATTCGGCACGAGTCTTCGAAGGTGTAACGTCGAGAGAAGAAGTATACTTACTCGAGTGCGGAGTCAGGTATTATGTATCCTGATCGTGAGGGGACTTCTAACATTTAGCTCTATACGCTCAGACAGCACATAATTACTCATGATTGAACTTTGATAAATTTGCAGTTAGTACCTTCAAATTTCAGACGAAAAGCACAGTTTCCGATATGATCATTTACGCGCATAGTTGCCTGCCTCTTTTAAAGTAGATTTTTCGCGGACACGTATGCCATAGTTTCTAGTCCAGCATTTGTGTACTGTTTGCAGATATATGAGCTGAGACTTAACACAGCCAAAGTGTAGAGCAAGTGGGGAAAATTTGACCTAGTTACGGGGTTAGATAAGCGAAGAGGTGTCCAGCGGCTGAATGGGAAATGGTTTTCATAGCCACTTAAAATTACTCTGACAGTGGTAGATACTGTAATAGCTGACAGCTTGTCTTGACCAAGTTTTTCAATACCGTGATTGAACGGATGTTTTAGTCAAGATGCGAACCGGCTGAAGCAGCAAGACGACCAGACCACATTTTTCTACGCCAGGATGGACAACCAAGGATTGATCCAGTTCAATTTTGAAGACATCACAGTCAATATGGCTGGCTAGAAGGATTGGGTGGCGGCTGTCCGTAAGCAGGCGGCCGAATCAACAAAAATATGAGTACAAGATTTCCAATATAATTATGTACGTGTGCACGTTTTTTAATGTAGTCAAGGGGATAGGTTAGTTTTATCATTTAATTTCAGTAGGTTTAACTGTTGCTTGGAAGGACTACGTCCTATTTCAGTAAATGTTACGAAGCTTGTAAATGTATGTAACTGTAAAGAACATGTTAACCGGTTGCATGAGGTCACAGTTTGCCTTTTTTTGTATTCAGATTTTTTAGCTGAGTGGTTAACATCATTCATTTTACAAGTCAGTTTCTTGCTTTAGCCTCGTTTAATTTTTGATTCATTTTCCTTTGTTGTTTGAGACACAGTTAACTTCTCGGCACTTGAATTTATATGTAATAAGGATTTAAATTAATTTCAGGAAAGACTAGATTCAATTGATAATGGGATTTAAAAGTGTATGAAAACATGTCGTCACGTTTTCTTTGATTTGTGCAATGAAGTGTGAATGAAATGTGCGGGATGGTGGAGATTGGATCCACGATTTCTGTTAGCGTCATCTTCATCATTATTTGAATATCAAGATGTGTCTGAATCAATGATTGGTTCACGAGTTCCCCGACTGCAGTTTCGTATTCCAAGTTATTAAAATCAGTTTTCTTAAAACATTATTATTAATGCGATTTTCTCGAGTTGTAAGGATGAGATATTTAAGTAAAATTCAGTTTTTCAGACATGATCTATGTCTACGTGGTAATTCGTCAATTTCTAGTTATGTATTATTACATATCAATTACTAGTTATGTACTATTACAGAGTTGGCCATTTTATTTTAAAGTTTAACTTTACAAGGGCGAGTGTTGTTCCTTTTCTTGCGAGCGAATGTCATTTATATTTGTATCAGTTTTGGCAACTTTAGGACATGTGATATTATTGTGTGATAATGAGTAAGGGGACGCGTTCCTCATTTTACTAGGCCTGCATTTTCATGTTTGAGTAACTTGCCTCGAGTAGATTTGTGAGCAGCGTGTGTTGAGGGTTGGACCCCGGATGCTTTTGGTATTTGCTTCTGGGAGAGTGATTCTCCGCTTTTGAGTTATGCCGCCGTGTGATAGGCGAGGATGATGTGTGTTTTTACCGAGGAGAGTTTATTTTAGCGGCCTATAGTTTGGTTGATTTTATTGATGTTTGTCCATGTCAATACGGTTGATGCTGTAGACGAAAATTGTATATTCCGACGTTTAGTTCTGATTTCCTCTTTTGATATGACCGAGCTGAGGATTAAATGTGTCATGTAATATTTTTCAGAGAACAACGTCGAGTTATGTGTTGAAGGTTAAGGGCTACTCTGTTATTTTCTTGTATTTTCTCTCATTTAATTTACTTCAGGAAACCACGTTGATTTATGCGTGACGTTGTAATGTCCACGAGATGATTGGTTTTATGTCATGTAATCTATTTCAGGAACCTACGTTGAATAGCAAGTGATTGCTCAAAGTGTAAAACTTACCTCATTAATATCCGGCTCCATGGCTAAATGGTTAGCGTGCTGGTCTTTGGTCACAGTGGTCCCGGGTTCGATTTCTGGCGGAGTAGGGAATTTTAACCAACATTGGTTAATTTCGCTGGCACGGGGGCTGGGTGTATGTGTTGTCTTCACCATCATTTCATCCTCATCACGACACGCAGGTCGCCTACGGGTGTTAAATCAAAAGTCCTGCACCTAGCGAGCCGAACTTGTCCTCGGACACTCCCGGCACTAAAAGCCATAACCCATTTTTACCTCATTAATATTTTTCATCGAGTCTGTGAGTGAGTGAGGGTTGCAAAGATGCAGCATGCTTTTACTTGGCGAGGCCTAGAAAATATGACATGTTTTTGTTCTTTGTTTTGTGTATATTTGCCATTTATTGTAATTTTATTAGTGTGTGGTTTCGATCCACAGTGTTTTGTTTTGCTCATGAGTTTACTCATGATCGAGGTGAATATATTAGTAGGATATTTTTACCACTCAGGGTAGATTTATTGTGTGCCGTTAGATTCGTTATTTTCTTCCCCAACGCGCATTAAAACACGTCTTTTCTTTAAGTGTAGGGACCCCCACTGCAATGTCAAGAGTGCAGGAACAGGGAAAACTCATATAAAGTTGAAGGAATTAACAAACCAGCCAGATTCGTGGTGCGAGCACGCGAGCCAAAGTGTTAATGTGATAAAATTTAAGAAATTTTTCTTGCTAATGTTAAGTATGTGTGTCGGCGTACGCTTGTTCATATGTAATGTATTTTTGATCCACAAGATGAACTCTATAAGCTGAGAGAAAGATCTGAGTCATGTAATTTGTTGTCATATTTGATGATTTTTGTGTGTTTCGTACATTTTTCATGTTTACTTTTGAATATACGTGTTTTCCTCTAAACTGACGTCATGGTCCGCCTTGCATTATTTATAGGTTTTAGTTGACCTCGCAGTGTCCATATTAGATATATATATTGCCCCCGTTTTACCGGGCAGCTCAGCAAGTAAGCAAGAGTCCCAGAGGCGGAACGTTCACTTACAGGCAACGCAAAATTATTGAGGACAGGGACAACCTAAGGACTGACGACAAATGAAAACACTAAATATGGGTTTTAACATTTATTAAAATTAATTAGCACTTTCAAAAATTCAATTAATATTTCCAAAATCTTGAATAAAAATATTTAATTATTCCCTGTTGGAATCCACCCACATTTCTTCGTTAAATTGCATTCTGCAAAGATACGAAACTGAGTTTTATTAAATCGTATTAGAAAATTAATTAACTTATTATCTGAGAAAATCCTATCTCAAAATATCAAAAATCTGATTTTTCGTATCATTATTTAAATTAACAATATTCTGCTATTTACTGTTAAATGAATCAAATTTTCACCTCTCATGAAAAATCAAATAATCATTTCTATTAATTAAATATTATTCTGATGATTTATCTATGCTTCAAATTATTTAATTAAATTACTTTGAAGTCCTATATCCAACTCCTTATATTTTCAATCTCGAGTTATTTGACCTAGTGTTGTGCACAACTCACAATAGAGACTTAAAATTCTCACTGTGTAAGGTTAAACGTTTTACATTTCGTGAGCTTAGTTAATTGACGTGATCCTTGCTTAAGTATATTTTCTCGAAGCAAAGATCCTAATCTGTCTCATTTTATCATAAAATCGCTTAAAGATTTATAATTGAGCCAAATATGCTCGCCACAAAACAACAAGAAATCGAAAAACATTACGCGCACTGCGTACACATATCATGACGAAATATCACCATGAAAAATCACATTCACAAAATATCAATCATTCATCCATCTCACATTCAAGCTTAGGTTTCCGGTAGTATTATCAAATAGATTTATCGAAACCTATCTCTTGATTTTTATTTTTAAAAATTATTTGAAATATGAGAGTTTTCCCGATGACGATATCAGATAAGGGCTACCATTGCGATCGTCTGGCGTGTGATTGTAAAAGGATTATCACGTTTTCAACGAAATAGATTCCACAACGATGTTCCAGGATAATTTCTCGGTAGAAATCATCATTAAAATTCCATAGAATTGCCTACAGTCATAGATAAATAAGCATTCGCGCATACGGTCTATGAGTCACGCCTTCGTTATTTTTAATCTCCTATTTTCTCAAATTATCGATCAATATGTGCTGCATAAGAATACGTTATGTTCAAAGACATACTCTCTTCTTTAAATGACTCATGTAATGGACACACAAATAAAATCCTATCTCAAGATCCATTTAAAAGTCTCAAAAATACCACACAACAGTAAATGCAAAATTTGTGAACATTCAAGTCACGACCAATATTCCAGGCCTACATCTACTTCAATATAGCACACATTAATCACTTATAAGCACAGTAATAATTACACTCATTACCTTTAAACATTCTATTAGACCGTAATAATGTTAATTATTATTATTATTATTATTATACGCGCGCGGTCGCGTCATCGTAGGCTATGGTTTAATGAAATAATAGATGACTCTATCCTATCTCGAATGTATGATGAACCACAAAAACATCAAGGAAAAATCCTAAATTCACAGAACACGTCGATATTCTGTCCCAAATAATTCAAAAAAATTATTCCAAATTTATTTAATAAATTAATAAATGTTATCGCGTGGGTCAGATACTTTTAACACTTTCCTCGACTTATTATGGGACAGTGAGAACATGTCACGAAGCACTCACTCAAATAGAATGAAATACAGGTCCAAAATACACTCTCAAACACAACAAATCTACCAACACCATAGAAAGAAGGGTGAAATTTCTAACTACAAAGACTATTAGAAATGATCTCAAATATTCAAGCAAGGACTACGTCTACATAATGATTACAACAGAAAACCGATAAAAATAGAATTTAAAATCTTAGCTGTAGTAGACTTGACTTGGCTTCTGGACTCGGTTGGTGATCAGTGAATATTTAACCGGACTTCATCTCGGATATTATTCTCCCCTGGGCTGAATTATGCCTCACATTTTAATTACACATGGCTGCAGCAGGCGAAGACTTAGGGCAGTTACAAACTCCGTCGTAATGTTGAAGTTCCATTCTTCCGAAATAATTCAGGACTGCTAGTGATCTTCCGTCTTCTGGTGAGAGCTGAAACTAAAAGTTTGTTTTAGTAATAGTTCCCAACACACACTTGATTCTCCAAGTTGGCACAGTTTTTACGTACTTTAAAAGTTCCGCAGATTTGTAAAATTAAAGAAATCTGAACTGCGGCGTTTCCAATATTTTCCGTATCTCAAAATTTCCTCAGAAGCAGAAATATCATCCTTCATCAAATGAATGCTTATAATTTTTAATATCGTATATGCCGTCTCCAGTTATACATGTGCTCTTATAACACGACGACGAGTACTTGTACAAAGCAATTATTCACGTAGAAAGCCGAAGACAAAGAGCGCAAATTTCCCCAGATACATGGGTATTTATTTCTTCAAGACGTAGGTATGTTTGTCAGTTGAATTTTATTGGCTGAGATTTCGCGATCGGGCTAACATTGCGATCCAATTGGTTAAATATCATGACGTCAAAATCTCAAAGTATTGATCGCTTTTGGTCTGGTAAAATTCGTGTCCACGTGCTACTCAGCTGAGGTCCCCAAAAAGGCACAAAAAAAACCATACTTGCTTGCACGGCGGGGGAAAACCTGTTCTCCTGCTGGCTAGCAGAGACAGTGCAGAGTTGAAATCTCCTTCCTAAATGATAATTTTATGCATTGTTCCACCCCAGTAATAAAATATTCTTCCCATACAGACCAATAAGCAATTTTCAAGGGTACAATATGTTCCCCATCAAATCCAGGGTGTATTTGTAAGTTATTTATTTTTCATAGTTCGAACTGAGCACGCCTGGGAGCGGCTGACTAGTCTGAGGCAAATGACCTTGATGGTAGAAACGGAGACACTGTGTTTGTGCGACTTATGAAGACTGTAAAAAATGAAGTACAGGGAATGTCGTATATAAGGAAATACTTCAATAAGTATTTACCCCATTGAGGGTTGAGGCTCTGGTCATGGAGGATTCCATCGTTAGACACGTGGGGAAAGTGTGTGGAGGAAAGGGAACCAGGGTAGAATGTTATCCTGGAATTAGGTTGAGGCAGATGCTGAGGAAAGTAGAAGAGAGGGAGGAGGGGAAGGAGAAGGTGGTAGTGTTTCACGTTGGTACCAACAATGTAAGGCAAGCTGATATAAGTACCAACATAGTTGGAGATGTGTGGGATCTGGTAAATGCAGCACTGGTGAAGTTTAAGAAAGCGGAGATTGTTATTAGTGGAATACTGTGTAGGAGGGATACTGACTGGAGGGTGATTGGGGATTTAAATAAGACTATGGAGTGGGTATGTGGGAAACTGGGAGTGAAATTTCTAGATCCTAATGGGTGGGTATGTGATAGGGATCTGCGCTTGGATGGCCTTCATTTAAACCGCATTGGTACGTATAAGTTACGAAATTTGTGTGGAAGGGTAATAGGGAGGTACATTCAGGGAAACGGGATGGCCTAGGGAGCGGTGATAAGGGAACAGGGAACTGGAAATCAAGTAGGGATGACATAAAATTGTTAGTGTTGAACTGTAGAAGTACTGTAAAGAAAGGAATAGAATTAAGTAATTTAATAGATATATATTTACCAGATATTGTAATAGGAGTTGAATCATGGCTGAGAAATGATATAATGGACGCAGAAATGTTCTCACGGCACTGGAGTGTGTATTGTAGAGATAGGATAGGAATGGTGGGAGAGGGAGTGTTCATTCTGGTGAAAGAAGAATTTGTAAGCTACGAAAAAGTTAAAGATAGGACACATGAAATTCTAGGTGTAAGGCTCATTTCTAAAGATAATGGGCAACTTGATATATTTGGAGTGTACAGATCGGGAAAGGGTAGCACTGACGTGGATTCGGAATTATTTGATAGGATAGTCGGCTATGTGGGAAACGACATCGAAAGAAATGTGATTGTAGCGGGAGATCTGAATTTGCCAGATGTAAATTGGGAAAGAAATGCGAACGACAGGTAGCATGACGAACAAATGGCAAATAAGTGAATATGGGAAGGACAGCTGAATCAGAAGGTGATGGAACCAACCAGAGGGAAAAATATCCTGGATGTGCTCCAAAGGGAAACTGAAGTAATAGATGGTATTAGTGACCATGAAGCTGTTTTTGTGGTAGTTAAAAATAAATGTGATAGAAAGGAAGGTCTTAAAAGTAGGACTATTAGGCAGTACCATATGGCTGATAAAGCAGGCAAGAGGCAGTTTCTAAAAAGTAACTATGATCGGTGGAAAACGGTAAATAAAAATATAAACAGACTCTGGGATGGGTTTAAAGAAATTGTTGAGGAATGCGAAAACAGTTTTGTACCTTTAAGGTTGGTAAGGAATGGTAAAGACCCATCTTATTATAATAGAGAAATAAGGAGACTAAGAAGGAGGTGCAGACTGGAAAGAAATAGAGTTAGAAATGGCTGTGGAAGTAAGGAGAAATTGAAGGAACTTACTAGAAAATTGAATCTGGCAAAGAAGGCAGCTAAGCATAACATGATGAAAAGCATAATTGGCAGTCATGCAAATTTTAGTGGAAAATGGAAGGGTATGTATAGGTATTTTAAGGCAGAAACAGGTTCCAAGAAGGACATTCCAGGAATAATTAATGAACGTGGGGAGTGTGTATGTGAGGATCTTCAAAAGGCAGAAGTATGCAGTCAGCAGTATGTAAAGATTGTTGGTTACAAGGATAATGTCGAGATAGAGGAGGAGACTAAGGTCAAAGAAGTAATAAAATTTACATTTGATAACAATGACATTTACAAAGATGAAAACTTGAAAAGCGGCTGGAATTGATCAGATTTCTGGGGATATACTAAAGACAATGGGTTGGGATATAGTACCATATCTGAAGTACTTATTTGATTATTGTTTGGTCGGAGGAGCTATACCAGATGAATGGAGAGTTGCTATAGTAGCCCCTGTGTATAAAGGAAAGGGTGATAGACATATAGCTGAAAATTACAGGCCAGTAAGTTTGACATGCATTGTATGTAAGCTTTGGGAAGGCATTCTTTCTGATTATATTAGACATGTTTGTGAAATTAATAACTGGTTCGATAAAAGGCAATTCGGTTTTAGGAAAGGTTATTCCACTGAAGGTCACTTGTAGGATTCCAGCAAGATATAGCAGATATCCTGGATTCTGGAGGTGAAATGGACTGTATCGCGATTGACCTGTCTATAGCATTTGATACTACTGGCAAAAATGAGTGCAATTGGACTAGACAAAAGAGTGACTGAATGGGTTGCTATTTTTCTAGAAAATAGATCACCGAGCTCGATAGCTGCAGTCGCTTAAGTGCGGCCAGTATCCAGTATTCGGGAGATAGTATGTTCGAACCCCACTGTCGGCAACCCTGAAAATGGTTTTCCGTGGTTTCCCATTTTCACACCAGGCAAATGCTGGTGCTGTACCTTAATTAAGGCCACGGCCGCTTCCTTCCTAATCATAGCCCTTTCCTGTCCCATCATCGCCATAAGACCTATCTGTGTCGGTGCGACGGAAAGCAACTGGCTAAAAAAAAAGAAAATAGATCTCAGAGAATTGGAGTAGGTGAAGCTTTATCTGACCCTGTAATAATTAAGAGGGGAATTCCTGAAGGCAGTATTTTCGGACCTTTATGTTTTCCTATATATATATATATATATATATATATATATATGAGTAAAGGAAAGGAATCGGAGGTAAGGCCTTTTGCAGATGATGTTATTCACTATAGAGTGATAAATAAGTTACAAGATTGTGAGGAACTGCAACGTGACCTCGAAAATGTTGTGAGATGGACAGCAGGCAATGGTATGTTGATAAACGGGGTTAAAAGTCAGGTCGCGAGTTTCACAAATAGGAAATGTCCTCTCAGTTTTAATTACTGCGTTGATGGGGTGAAAGTTCCTTTTGGGGATCATTGTAAGTATCTAGGTGTTAATATAAGGAAAGATATTCATTGAGGTAATCACATAAATATGATTGTAAATAAAGGGTACAGATCTCTGCACATGGTTATGAGGGTGTTTAGGGGTTGTAGTAAGGATGTAAAGGAGAGGGCATATAAGTCTCTGGTAAGACCCCAACTAGAGTATGGTTCCAGTGTATGGGACCCTCACCAGGATTACCTGATTCAAGAAGTGGAAAAAATCCAAAGAAAAGCAGCTCGATTTGTTCTGTGTGATTTCCGACAAAAGAGTAGCGTTACAAAAATGTTGCAAGGTTTGGGTTGGGAAGAATTGAGAGAAAGAAGAAGAGCTGCTCGACTAAGTTGTATGTTCCGAGCTGTCAGCGGAGAGATGGCGTGGAATGACATTAGTAGACGAATAAGTTTGAATGGCGTTTGTAAAAGTAGGAAAGATCACAATATGAAGATAAAGTTGGAATTCAAGAGGACAAACTGGGGCAAATATTCATTTATAGGAAGAAGAGTTGGGGATTGGAATAACTTACCAAGGGAGACGTTCAATAAATTTCCAATTTCTTTGAAATCATTTAGGAAAAGGCTAGGAAAGCATCAGATATGGAATCTGCCACCTGGGCGACTGCCCTAAATGCAGATCAGTATTGATTGATTGATTGATTGATTGATTGATTGTCATGTCTTGGCGGGTTTAAACTAGTTATTATTATTATTATTATTATTATTATTATTATTATTATTATTATTATTATTATTATTATTATTGTTATTATTTAGATCAGGCCTGCTAGAGTCCAAGTGTTAATTTCAATTCACCCTTCCTTATTTTTCCTCTTCTGTTCTTTCCAGTTTTCCTTCATCGTTGCGCTGTGCTTTATTCTTCTCTTCTTAGACCATTTTGTAGCGGGTTTCCTTTTAATTTTTGCTTGGAATCCTTCCATTCTTTAAAATTTCTTTTTGAATATCTCTCGTTGTGTAGTTTCCTCTTCTCTTATTTTCTTTCTTTCTAAATCTTCCTTGCCCTCTTGTGTCCATCTCGTTGACTTTTCCTCCCTAACGTACATGAATGTCTGTTTTGTCGATGTGTTATCTTCCATTCTATAGATGTGTCAAAAATATAGCAACCTCCACTTTTTTATTGTTCCTGATAAATTTTCTCTGTTCTCGTATATTTCATTATTACTTATTCTTTTCCATTGTTCGGCTGTTTTCATTTATCCTAATTTTTGTCCATGATTCTTCTTTGTAGTACTCCCAGTTATCTAAACTCTGGTTCAAAACTGAACATTAAATTGCCTACTGTATTGTAGTTCCTTATTTTTGGCAAATTTTGTTGTAAACATTCTTAGTGATGCCACACGGTCTTTCCAAGATGTGTAAACATCCTTCTACAGCAGATTTTTCTAAACCGTTTTCTTGAATTATTTCTCCTAGTTATCTGAATTTCTTTACTTTCTGTACCAAAATGTGTTGCAGAACATTTGGAGAGTTGTTATGTCTGTACTTTTTTTTTTGTTCTTCTACGGAGATTCGCAAACCTGTCTTGCTGCATCTGTTAGGCTCTCTGAGAGTAGGCCTATACCAAATAAATCTGCAAATGCCAGGCAATTAATTTCAACACTTCTGTTTATTGTCCCCAAAGTTATTGGCGAAATATTATATTCTTTTAATATTTTATTCCAAATTCGTACAATTTTCTCTAGGATACGGTTGAACGGTATTCCATATAAGCCATCAGCTTGCAATTTGGTGATCATTTAAAATAGGTTTTCTCTGAAGCTTGAAGAGAAATGTCTTAAGACTGGCAATTACGGTATACTGCCAATATTTGCTTAGTGTGAAGGTAGGAATCCTGGAACACCATGGAAGACATCTTCAAGACTACCGACAGTGGTATTCAAACTCAGTATCTCCGGGATGCATACAATTTGGTTCACACAAAATATCTCTCGTTATAACGTAAAATAATGAATGCCGGGCTGAGTTGCTCAGACGGTTGAGGCGCTGGCTTTCTAACCCCAGCTTGGCAGGTTCGATTCTGGCTCAGTCCGGTGGTATTTGAAGGTGCTCAAATCTACTGGCACATACAAATGCCCCCCCTGCTGGATAAGAATTCCGGCACCACGAACTCTCCTAAAACCGAAAAATTAGTTAGTATTGTGTAAAGCCAATATTATTATTATTATTATTATTATTATTATTATTATTATTATTATTATTATTATTATTATTATTATTATTATTATTAATTATTATTATTATCCTGGGATTTTGTGGAACTCAGAGATGTAAGAAGGTGCGGGCATGAATGGGTGGACAGAGAAAAGAATAAAGCATAATTTAAAACTTTAAAAATTCGAAATTCTATTTCTTTCCTTGTTTTTCTTTGTTGTTTTTCAGATCTTAAACTTTGTTAAAAAATAACAAATAGCAATTGGATAGATATGGTTAGCTCTTGAGCTCGAGTAACAATTTTTAACAACAACGTTTTAACAGAATGAGTTTGAAGCTCCCAAGTTACCAATTTTACAAGAGCACCACTGTCCATTCAATTTTTCCTCCAAAATTTACTACATTCAAAGAGCGATTTTGCTCCACACTTTTACAGAAAAAAAAACAGACAGTAGACACTCTCGTATCCGCTCAAAATGCTAAGTAGGCGGGAAGAGATGGAAGTGCTAGTAACCAAAAACAATATAAAAACAATTCACAAAACACGAGCTGCTTGATTAAGTGGTATGTTCCGAGCTCTCAGCGGAGAGATGGCGTGGGAGGACATCAGTAGACGAATAAGTTTGAGTGGTGTCTTTAAAAGTAGGAAAGATCACAATATGAAGATAAAGTTGTAATTCAAGAAGAGAAATTGAGGCAAATATTCGTTTATAGGAAGGGGAATTAGGGATTGGAATAACTTATCAAGGGAAATGTTCAATAATTTTCCAATTTCTTTGCGATCATTTAAGAAAAGGCTAGGAAAACAACAGATAGGAATCTGCCACCTGGGCGACTGCCCTAATTGCAGATCATTAGTGATTGATTGATTGATTGATTGATTGATTGATTGATTGATTGATTGATTGATTGATTGATTGATTGATTGATTGATTGATCGAAAACATTACTTCGAAAATTGACTGCATTTAAATAGGAAATTGAATAATTGAAAACATTACTTCGAAATTTGACTGCATTTAAATAGGAAATTGAATACGAGTAGTAAACTTTAACAGGGGCAATAAGTGCCCATTCTACCTGGACTTAGTGAAAAAGATCAGGTTAAATTTATTAGCGGAAAATCAAAATATTAGGAGGCGAACACTTGCTCTTCTTTGAAATTCACTTGAGAATACCTAAACCCTATGTGGGCTTATGGCCCGAAGTTACAGAATCTAAGCAGGCGGGTGACTATATGGAGAGAAAGTTTTAAAGTACAAAAGGAAAATTTTAAAGTTTACGAAATCATAGTAACATCAATACCAAGTTGAATGGATATACAAGGGGATTCACACTATTTATTCCCTAAGTTAAACTAAGGTCTTAGACTTGATTGAAAATTTACATTGAAAGATTAATTTAAGGAAGGATTTTGAAACCTCCCCCTAGCGTAAGATTTCTGAGACTATAACATGATTAAAAGATGTCTGCCATTACCTTGTGCCGGTGGGCCTACCGGAGATGGACGAGGCAAGCCCCCTGCCTCCTCTATGAACACACTCTGAACCTCTTGACTGGAGCGATCGAAAGACAACATGGCCCGAAAGGTCCAAGCTTTTATAGCGGAGAGGAAGGTTCCAGAATGCTCCCCGCCGAAGCCTGTCCACCCCCACAGTGTCTATCGGTTGGTTCAGTAAATATAAAGAATTCCTGATTGGCTAAAATATTAAGTAGGCGGTAAGGGATAGAAGTGCTAGTGAACTTAGAACACCAAAAACAATAAAAAACAATTCAGTTTTGAAAACCTTGACACAAAAAATTACTTCGAAAGTTGATTGTTCATCCTCGTACCAGACGGAGCACATCATACGACAGTAGAGACACCTGACGATAAACGTTCAAACTTTTTCTAATAGAAGGTTAACTGTTCGTATTACAGATGGCCTCCTGAAATGCGCTTAGTTTGAATGTACTGAGTTGGTGCACCTCCGGTACAATTATTATTATTATTATTATTATTATTATTATTATTATTATTATTATTATTATTATTATTATTATTATTATTATTATTTAAGGCCACGGCTGCTACCGTCATACTCCTATCTCTTTCCTATCCCATCGTCATCATAAAAGCTAACTTGTGTCCGTGTGAGGTAAGGAAACTTGTAAAAATAAGATCAACTCAAGGTAAATCCTGTGATCGTTTAAGTAATGAAAAGACCGCTTCCTTTCGTTACAGTTGTTACACATCATAATAGCACAATACGTGATACCAGACACGCGGTAAAATTACAGAATAATAATAATAATAATAATAATAATAATAATAATAATAATAATAATAATAATAATAATAATAATAATAATAATAATAATAATAATAATACTAATACTAATAGGAAGCCTCCATAGCTCAGGCGGCAACGCGCCGCCTCTCACCGCTTTATTCCGCGCTTGAAATACCGGTCACTCTACAGTATGTGAGATTTGAACTGAACAAAGCGGAACCGAGACAGATTTTTCTCCTGGTATTAAGACTTTCCCTGTCATCTTTCATTACAACAACACTCTCCAATATATTTTCATTTCGTCTGTCAGTCATTAATCACTGCCCCGGAGAAGTTCGAAAGGCTTCGGCAGCCAGCACAATTCCTATCCTCGCCGCTAGATGGGACCTCATTCATCCCATTCCTAGTCCGCTTGAAATTGGATTCTCACTTTTAATAATAATAATAATAATAATAATAATAATAATAATAATAAAAATAATAATAATAATAATAATAATAATAATAATAATAATAATAATAATAATAATAATAATGTAATAATAATATTCATGTAATAATAATACCCTGTGGGGATTTACTAGTTACCTCCATCGGGTGCGTCCCATTGCAATTGGGGAAGTTCGCTGCCTCTGCCGCCAGCAGAGTCAGAGGGTAGTAGGGAAATAAAATACCACCGTGAAAAAACTGGTCCCTTGCCCGGGTTACGGCGAACATTGGTAAATGACCAAAAGCCAGAAAACATCTTCAGGCATCCTCTAGGGCTAACAACCCTAGTTGTAAAACGATGGGTACCCGTCCAAACCAAGTCAAGTCAAGAGGCATGATGGCACAACATTTCAAGAAACATACCACAGGGGGTAAGTCTTCTGATAAATCCCTCGTCGTGAACGCCACGGCGCACGAGTCTCATTCGGATTCTGGGGGAGACTCGACATCATGCAAGAGACGAGTCGGAGAGTCTCGGTGTACCCCGAAGAGTCAAAATCTCAGGCCAAAATCCAAAATCTTTCTAGCAAAATTCAATATAAATTCACTTACACAAACTGGCAAGCTAAAAACACTCACCAAAGCTCTTCACGAAAATCAGATATCCATAATGGTCCTACAAGAGACAAGGTACCCGGATGCAGAGATTATTGAATCTGAAAGTTACCGATTTTTCAAGAGCAAAGCGCAAAAAGTAATCCTCAGTGGAGCTGTGATGCTTGGAACCGCGTTTGCTGTTAGAACCAATACCCTTAAATCGGTTGCAAATTTCGAAGCAGTGAATGATATATTGTCTATACTAACATTTAAATGCGCGAACAAAACCTACGCCCTAGTTAACGCACTTGCTCCTACAAACGATAAGAACAAGTCTGTTCCAGACGAAGTTGATAATTTCTTGGACCTACTGGATGAAAAATTAAACCAAATTCCAAAATATCATGTCAAGCTTCTTTTAGGTGACTTCAATGCCCAACTAGGTCGTGAACAGAAGTACAGGAAAGTTATAGGAAATTACCCTGCTCACAAAAGAACCAATCCCAACGGCAAAAGACTGGTGTCAATTTGTGACAATCACAACCTCCAGGTCATGTCGACCCACTTTCGCCATCTGCCCAGAAAGCAAATGACTTGGCGTTCTTCCGTCCAAATTATCGGAGAGTTCCTAATAGATCATGTCAAATATCCAGGAGAAACAGCCCTGAGATTATGAACGTCAAAATAAAGAAAGGCATCAATGTGGCCTCAGATCAGTATATGTCTCTGATCAAATTCAAACCAATTGCTGCAAACACAAGGAAGACTACCAAACAGATCACACTCTTCGACAACGATACACTTCGGCAAAGGGTCGAGGAGTTCCAGAAGAAGGGTAGACCAAATGACTGTGACCAAAAGTCTCCTTGTTGAGGCCGCCAAAGACGTTGCAGAAATTAAGAGAAGCAAAAAGCATGCCTGGTGGAATGATACCTGCGAATCAGTCCTCAAAGAAAGACTCAATGCGTCGAAACAATACTACGCTACGAAATCAGAAAATGATTGGGAAACCTACAAAACCCAATGTGCCCAAGCAGCTATTGTGTTCAGAACTGAGAAACGTAAATACGAAAAATCTCTCATTGAAAAGATAGAACAAAACATTAGGGAAATGAAAGCAGAGAGTATTATAGAGCCTTCAAACGCAAACTCACTGGCTATCAACTACCATCTTTTTGCTTCGAGCGAAAGGACGGCACACTGGCGACGTTAAATGGAGAAAATTGTAGCATTCTGGCAGATTACTTCAAGAATTTACTTAATTGCCCTAAACCGCAAAGCCCCATTGAGACCAAGGAACCCTTACACAGGTACCCGGATTCCAGACCACCCGACAGAGATGAAATCAAGCGCCACATTGCCCTTCTCAAAAATAAGAAACTGGCCGAGTTGGCCGTGCGGTTAGAGGCACGCGGCTGTGAGCTTGCATCCGGGAGATAGTGGGTTCAAATCCCACTGTCGGCAGCCCTGAAGATGGTTTTCAGTGGTATCCCATTTTCACACCAGGCAAATGCTGAGGCTTTACCTTAATTAAAGCCACGGTCACTTCCTTCCAACTCCTAGGCCCTTCTTCTCCCATCGTCGCCACAAAACTTATCTTTGTCGGTGCGACGTAAAGCAACTAGCAGAAAAAAAAATAAGGCGCCGGGGAAGACTCAGTAGTAGCAGAACTATGGAAATATGCCCCAGAGGTATCACTTGATATCTTGCAAAAGCAAATAGAAGAAATTTGGAGCAAAGATACCCTACCCGAATGTTGGAAAATAGCTTTGATCCATCCATTACATAAAACAGGCAGCATGAAGAACATCAACAACTACAGACGAATATCTTTGCTCCCCGTGACTTACAAAATCCTGGAGCGTTTAGAAGCACAAGTCGAACATCAAATAGGCGAATACCAAGGAGGGTTCAGAAAAAGTCGCTCAACAGCCGAACAGATCCAAAATCTCTAAACGATCATCAGATATTGTACACTAAGGTCCAAGCGGTACGTGTCTGTCTTTGTGGACTTCAAGAAAGCGTACGACTCCATTGATCGGGAAGTCCTACTAAACATCTTAAATGAATTTGGAGTTGATTTGAAACTGTTGGCATTAATTAGAGCCACCCTGACCGATACAAAATCTAAGGTGAAGTTCGACGGATGTCTCTCGCATTCCTTTGACATCAAAACAGGTGTCCTACAAGTTGATGGGCTATCCCCGATACTCGTCAATTGTGTTCTTGAAAAGATCATCTTAAAACCTGGCGGGCAAGATTGCAGGAAACCAACTACGGTCCACTAAGAATAGGAATCAAATCCAAGGGGATCAACAACAGACTGCTTTGCATTTGCCGATGATAATGCCGTTCTCTCAAACAACGTAGAAACCGCTAGAACTCAAGTTGAAATGTTAAAGGAAATTGCCGAACAAACTGCTCTGCAGATATCGTTAGAGAAAACAGAAGTAATGACTTACATCAAATATGCCCCACCAAAACTCCATACAAAATACGGGGACGTCACACGAGTAGACAAATTGAAATACCTGGGTTAGATCATCATGAAAAATGGACTGGACAAAGAAGCACTACAGGAGCGAGTACGCAAACTGGAAATAGCCTACCAAACATCCAGCACAATCTACAACAAAAATGCCTTTCCCAAAACACCAAGATAAGTCACTATGAAACAGTTCTGAAGCCAGTAGTTCTATATGCAGCTGAAACCCTGCCTCTGAATGCCAACAAAGAACTCCTTGAAGAACTGGAGAAAAGAGAACGCAAAATTGTGAGAGGAATCTGGGGATCAAAGTACAGAAATTGAATCCATCAAAAGAGATCCAACGGGAAAGTCTACAGCAAAATAGAGAAAATTACTGACACAATTCGAAAAAGACGGACTTGATTCTATGGTCATCTGAAAAGAATGGACGGAAGAAAGTTAACTAAAGAGATATTTCACTTTTTTGATTAAAACCCCAAAACCACAATTCCCTGGTTTAGAAATACTAAAGAAGACCTGCAAATGCTACATATCTCAGCTGAAGATGCCCCTAACAGGGATCGCTTCCGCAAGAAAGTATTGACAAACGAGCTAAACCGAGACGAGCAACCGAAAAGAAGACACGTTTCCCCTTGGACAGAGGAGCGTAAACAGGCCCACTCACAAAGAATGAGGGAAATTTGGGCTCTAAAGAAGTCCAATCTCAGTGTCAAGTGCAACAAGACTGAAAGTGGTCCTTGATGGCCCCAGCGAATTATATATAACAATAATAATAATAATATGGCGTATGGCATTTAGTGCCGGGAGTGTCCGAAGTCATGTTCGGCTAGCCAGTTGCAGGCCTTTACATTTGACGCCCGTAGGTGAGCTGCGAGTCGTGATAAGGATGAAATGATGATGAAGGCAATACATGCACCCAGTCCCCGTGCAAGCGGAATTAACCTATTATGGTTAGAATTCCCTACCCTGCCGGGAATCGAACCCCGGGCCCCTGTGACCGAAGGCCAGCAAGCTAACCATTTAGTCATGGAGCCGGGCAAAATAATAATAATAATAATAATAATAATAATAATAATAATAATAATAATAATAATAATACCGGGCGAGTTGGCCGTGCGCGTAGAGGCGCGCGGCTGTGAGCTTGCATCCGGGAGATAGTAGGTTCGAATCCCACTATCGGCAGCCCTGAAGATGGTTTTCCGTGGTTTCCCATTTTCACACCAGGCAAATGCTGGGGCTGTACCTTAATTAAGGCCACGGCCGCTTCCTTCCAACTCCTAGGCCTTTCCTATCCCATCGTCGCCATAAGACCTATCTGTGTCGGTGCGACGTAAAGCCCCTAGCAAAAAAAAAAAAAAAATAATAATGACGTGGCTCTTCCAGGGAGGCCTGTTGCAAGTCTTTTGAATTGACGCCTTTAAGAGCCACACGTCTATGAGAATGAGACCATGGCTATGGTGGATTCTGATGCTTGATATGACGCGCAAACACCCAACTCCTAGCCATCATAATTAAGTAGTTAAGTTTAAAATCCCAGACCCGAACGTGAATCAACCCAGGATCCCTTGAAACAATGGCCACTATTTATCCATGGAGCCGGATACAAAGCTGATGACTGAAACAAACACAAATTCCTAGTCCCCGAGTCAGAGGAGTCCCGGGCGAGATGGCCGTGTGGTTAGAGGTGCGCAGCTGTCAGCTTGCATCCGGTAGATAGTGGGTTCAAACCTCACTGTCGGCAGTCCCGAAGATGGGTTTCCATGGTTTCCCATTTTCAAACCAGGCCTATACTAAGGCCAAGACCGCTTTCTTCCCACTCCTAGGCCGATCCAACCCGTCGTCGCCAAGTCCTATGTGTGTCGCTTCGACGTAAAACAAGTTCTAAAAAAAGTCAGAGGAGTTAACGAGACGTGACCGAAGTCCCCAACTCGGCTGGGAGTCGAACCTAGCCAAGAAGCCAAACAATTTCTGATTTGACATAGATACATTGATCTACTGAAGATAGTTATTCTTGTCCACATCCAAGTTCAGGACCCCCCACACTTCACTCTTCCGAGGATGCGCCAAGGACGTACAGTACTGTGGCCGGACTGTACCGGGCTGTGACAGCCGTGAGACACCTGCTAGTCTATTCACCAGACACTGAGCTGCTACTGTACTACTCCATGTTTATTTATATTTATTGTTGATAATCTTCACTTCAGTTTGCCCGTCGTGACATTCAGCTGAACATAACAGATGGCAGGCGGTCTCAATACAAGAATCACACGTAATGACACCGTACAAAGGCAACCCACATCACATTTGATTTATAGGAGTGCAGCTCGCCAATGGTGGCTAGAATCAATTCATGGAAGATGGAAGTCCGCTGGATTACAGCCATTGTTTTTGTCCCAGTGACGGATGATGTGGCTGCAAATAACAGTTTACAAAAGTGTGATGAAACAATAATTACTGGCCAGCTTGATTGCTGCATTCAGCTGGACTCTGGTTCAGTACATTCCACTCACCACAAGACAGTAACGGATATATGGCTCCACATTTTTGCTCTCGCTGTTTGAATTAGACCCTCCGATGGCTGCGGCTAAAATCACCGGAATGCTCGTAGTGAGATCATTATATCAACTCTTGACATCCACTGACACCACTCTCTCGCTATAAAATAAATGTGTGTGTTTTTGGAAAGGAGCGAAGTCCGACCTGTATGTAGTGCTACTAAAATTCACTTATGATTTATTAATTTGGAATGCAAGAGTATTTCTATTTCAGACTCACAAGGGGAGAGTTATTAGCTCACCGGCGTGACTGCTGGCTTCTCACTCGAATGACTGAGGATGGTTCGAATCCCGGTCTATTCCGAGTTGAGATTTTCATCTAAAAATACACGTGATCCAAGGAAGAATATTCGGCCTAAATAAATGATATAAGCAGATGAAAGTTTATGATACCAGGTCTTAAAACCCGGGCCAGAACTAAAATAGCCTGGTTGGCTCAAAAGATACGAGAAATAACTGAGATAAGCTGAAGCAAGTTTAGGACTTCAGTCCTTAAACGTTCGCAAGAAAACAAAATAGCCTCAAGTGGCCCCAGAAACAACTGGGATAAGCAGAAGAAATGTTACATCAGGCCTTAATGCCCCGGTAAGAAATAAAATATTCTAGGTGGTTCAAGTGACCCAAGAACTAACCGGGATAAGCTCAAGAATGTTTACAATATCAAGCCTTATAACCCGGGCAAAAAGTAAAATAGCTTGGGTGGCTCCAATGACCCGAGAAGTAACGGGGATAACCTGAAGACATTTTACAATATTGGGCCTTAAAACCCCGGAGAACACTAAAATATCCTGGGTGGCTCGAAGAAAAACGATAAATAAGTGGAATAAGCAGAAGAAATTTTACGACTTCGCGCATTAAATCCCAGGCAAGAAGCAAAATAGATATACTGACTCGCAGCACATACACTATGAAGAGCGAGAATGCCTTAACAATATTTACATAATATTGCACCTTAGATGACAGAACCTTACCGGCCAAAGTTCTAAGCTAATATATTTCACATAGGAGGTTTTCTCCCGCCAGCGACGATATACTGAAGACAGATTTCCCGAATGTCACATATGAGGACAAATATATTTTATTGTGTATGAAAAATGGCGTCAAAAATCAGCTGGACGAAGTACTTTTGCATACGGATATAACATGAAAATACAGTAAATTCAGACAAAACCGAAGTAATGGTCATAAGCAGCAAATGAAAATAAATAAAGATAGCTCCGCGTGGGAACCAGCTCAGTAACGTCGAAGAGTTTCCTTATTTAGGAAAAATTGTCGCTAAGACGAATATTGAAAATTCCTCGGAGAAATAGAGTTTCTAATAAGGAAGTAACGGAAATAGTTTGAGAAAACCGAGCTTGTCAATGAATATATAGAAAAGAAGAAATACATGGATTGGACATAGAATCAGACATGAAATTTTACTAGCCTTCACCTGGACGGCTCTGTGGAAAGTAGAAATTGTGGGAGAAGGCCTAGACTTGAATATATTGGTCAGCTGGTGGAGGAGCTGGGTTGCCAATCTTATTTGTTACACAAAACAGGAAACATTGGAGAGCTGCTGCCAAACAACCTTAGGATTGTGAACTTTAGTAGTACAAGAATAAAGGCGTTGAGGACATTCGTAGTGAGGTTGGGAACCATCCTTAGTTTTCCTGCAGACCCGAACGGAGAAAGTAACGAGGTACACGGCCAGGATGCATATAACAACGTATGTCAGCTATATAGCGAAACCCTCTACTTCAATATCTAGTGAGGACGGCTCCATGGCGTACTGGCCTTTGGTCACAGGAGTCCCGGATTCGATTCCCGGCAGGGTCGGAAATTTTAACCATCATTGGTTAATTTCGCTGGCACGGGGGCTGGGTGTATGTGTCGTCTTCATCATCATTTCATCCTGATCACGACGCGCAGGTCGCCTACGAGAGTCAAATCAAAAGACCTGCACGAGCCGAACTTGTTCTTGGACACTCCCGGCACTAAAAGCCATACGCCATTTATTTTAATGTCTAGTGGACATCGAAAGTCAAGATCCATCAAATAACGGATTTTTATAAGTTACTCTCTTCACTCACATGGTCGTTCAAAACTAAAAATAGAACCGAGACCAAGCAGAAGGACCGTGGCTACTCCCACCTAATGACTTATGGTTGCAAAACGATAAAGTTTCCGACAGCTTGACCTCTCCGAAAACAGTAAAGGGGAGCTGTTCGGCTTGGACCGGACATATTTCAATGAAACTTGGGCAAATGGACAAGTAACATATCCTAAATTTATATTACTGGCTCCATTAATGGTTAGCATATTGGCCTTTTATCCCTGGGGTCTCTGCTTCGATTCCCATCCTTGTCAGGGATTTTAACTTTCATTGGTTAATTCCTCATACTCCACGACAGGGTGTTTCTGCCATTTCAGCATTACATTCCACCGTACTTAGGGTTCTGTCCTCACAGACGCGCAGGTCGCCAGTGGGTGTCAACCAGAAACAACTGCACCTGGACCTCTCCTGAGGTCACAAATTATTATTGTTATTATTATTATTATTATTATTATTATTATTATTATTATTATTATTATTATTATTATTATTATTATTATTATTAAGCCGTAAAATCAATGGTGGTGATGCCATTAATTAATTAGTTACTGTGAAATAGCTGAGTGGCTCGGAACAGTTAGCTGGTAATGACGTAAAATAATCTGCATATGCATTGGAAATACACCGTCAGTTCTGTTTTATGGTTACAAAAAACATTAGATATGAGATTTTGGCAACACGAACAGAATTCCACGCTCAACTGTGTAAATAGTCTTCGGGGTGTATCAATAACATACGCCCTCTGAACCCAAGGCCGCCATGCTGACCATTCAGCCTAAGAGCTGCAAGTAAAGGGGAGCTGTTCGGCTTGGACCGGACATATATGCAAATAAAATCACTAGTCATATGAATGTGTGTAATACAAAGTACAGAAAATTTATGCTATCATGCTTTCACATTAAAAATAAAACAATCGTCTACCAAATGTGATTCATTTTTAACCTCCACCTGAGTATACCCGAGTGCATCCTTGTTGTCATGACGTGACAAGCTCTCCCCTACACCTCCTCCTCCTCCTCCTCCTCCTCCTCCTCCTCCTCTTCCTATAGTAAATGTTCAGTGAAACAAACTAAGACACTGCGTGGCTGCACAAAATGTAACATAAATATAAATACATTCTTCTCACTTATGAATATCGATATGCGGGATTTCGTTTCCCTTATTTTTTCCTAACTCCGATATTGTCACATCATATCGTCGCCGCACCGGCAAAACCTCGTATCCAACAACTCTGAAAAGTGGCGGCAAAAGGGGCTCTGGTTAAGACGCAGCAGGTCGTTATGCTACTTAGGTTCCAAAATGGGTAAAATATAAATATGTAAATAAATTCAATGTTAATTTTAATCTTATACCAGTTGTATAGTATTATTAGAAGTAATTTCACATACCGTACTGTATATGAGTTGACTATGTTTGTAAGATATTATAAATAGAATTTTGTAAACAATATAAATTTATTAAGGATGATGTGTGTGTTTAATATAAAAAATTATTAGCGTAAATTGTATAATATTGTATTCTAGGAAAATTTTCTTCGTCTCCTGTTAATTTAAAATTTAGTGCTTGACAATAATGTATTTTAGTGTACCATTTGCCACCGAGGTAGACACCTCATTTGCAAATAAAGAGATTTTTGATTTTTGATTTGATTTAGTCCCCTTTAGACAGGTCACGCCTCCCAGCCACATATGAATACGCAGTCCATCAGAACAATTTTCATTGTGTTCGTTTTCCTATGCTGAAGGGTAAACGAAAATGAACCATACATGCATTATACTGTAGAAGTGCGCTGTACAGTAAGATTCAATTTCCTTTACGTATCGCCATACGAAAATAAACGCAACGAATATTGTACTGATGGACTGCGTGTCCATATGTGGCTGGGAGGCGTGACCAGCCTTAAGGAGAATAATGGATAGGCTAGGAAGGGCATTGTGGGATATAAGGTTTTGTGGTGGGGCGGCGATATGGGAAGCTTACTTCCTAATGATATCAAATCCAAATGTAAAATTTTACAGGAGACACGATAAAAGCTCAGAATGTAAAATTTCAGTTGAAAATTTATTTTAGAACTTTATTGTGTTCAGAAAGATTAAGTACGTTATTGCACAAAGTATTTCTTCTAAAATCTTTGTAGTTTAAGTAATATTCAAGAAAAAGGATGGATTTAGTACTTTTCGGCACTGAAACTATAAATACTTCGGTCGGAAAGGACTCCGGTAATCAGAAACCTGACTGTATTTAACTATACAATGCCTTCATTTAGTTACAGTGAAGGCACACATTAGCTAAATAATATCAAATTAAATCGTTGAACACAACAATGCAACATACATACATACATACATACATACATACATACATACATACATACATACATACATACATACATACATACATACATACATACATACATACATACATACATACATACATACATAATTATAGACCGTTATGCCTTTCAGCATTAATCTGAAATCGCCTTCGAAATATCTAAACGTCGCCACACTTCTCCATTCGCAACTACCTCTGTGGTCTCATTTAGTTCTATACCTCTTAACTTTAAATTGTTAGAAACTGAGTCTAACCAACGTCGTCTTGGTCTCCCTCTACATCTCATTCCTTCCATAACAGAATCCATTCTTCTCCTAGGTAAACTATCCTCCTCTATTCGCCTCATATAACACCACTACCGAAGCCGGTTATGCACACAGCTTCGTCCATCTAGTTCCTTCCTAACTTAGCCAATACCCTCATTCCGAGTACCCTCCTGCCATTGTTCCCACTTTATTTTACCAGCAATAATTCTCGTTAATTTCATGTACGTTAGTTCTAACTAATGAATAAGATATTCTGAGTCCACCCAGCTTTCTCTCCCGTAAAGCAAGGTTGGTCTGAAAACAGACCGATGTAGAGATAGTTTCGTCCGGAAGCTGACTTCCTTCTTAAAGAATACGGTTGATCGTAACTGCAAACTCACTACATTAGCTTTACTGCACCATGACTCAATCTCACTTACTACATTACCATCCTGGGCAACACACATCCCCAATACCGGTACTTGAAATTATCTCCCGGTTCCAGCTTTGTATTACGAATCTGACATTCATTTCTCTTGCATTTCTCACCTACTACCGTTAATTTAGTCTTCAAAAAGCTAATATACATACCATATTCATTGCACCTACTTTCAAGTTCCAAGATATTATACTTTCGTCTTTACAGGCTTTCGGCCCAATCTGCCATTGAGACCAAGTGGTCAACGTAGGCCAGACTGCTTACTAAATTTCCACCTACCTAATTCCAAGCTGCCACTTTATTCGATTCATCAGATGATCCAAGTAAACTACCAACACAAAGGGTAAAGGATTACAGCCTTGTCTAACCGTTGTAAGTACCCCGCCCAAGAACTCATTCTACCGTCAATTCTCACTGCAGCCCGATTGTCTACATACATGCCTTTGATTAATTTTAATAATCTACCCTTATCCCATAGTCCCCCAGTATGGTGAACATCTTTTCCCTCGGTACCCTGTTATATGCTTTCTCTAGATCTACGAAACCTAAACATAACTGTCTATTCCACTCGCACCATTTTGCAATTACCTGGCGCATACTGAAAATCTGATACTGACAGCCCCTCTGTGGTCTGAAACTACAACGGTTTTCATACAAATTACTCTCAACCAACGATCGCACCCTCTCTTCCAAGATGCCAGTGAATACATTGTTTGGTATACTGGTAAATGACATACCTCGATAACTGTTGCAATCCTTCCTCTTCCCTTGTTTATAGATAGGTGCAATTACTGCTTTTGACCAATCTGAAGGTAGCTTTCCAACACTCCCTGCTAATCATACTACTCCATGAGGCCATTTCATCCCTGCCTTCCCACTATACTTCAACATTTTAGGTCTAATTTCATCTATTCCTGCTGCTTTATGATAATGGAGTTTACTTACCACATTTTCCAATTCCTCAAGCGTAATTTAACCAACATCATTTTCCTCCTGCCAATGAGATCGCGTCACCACCATGAAGATTTCCTTTTACGTTGAGAAGATTTTCAAAATATCCCTCCAACTCTCCAGCGATTCTCTGGGATCTATTATGAGTTTACCTGTGTTATCCAAAACAATGTTCATTTCCTTTCTCCCTCCCTTAGTAAAATTCTTTATTACTGTCCACAAATGTTTCCCTGTTGCTTGACATAGCCTTTCCATGTTATTACCAAAATTTCCCCACGACTTCTTCTTGGATTTAACAACAACTTGTCTGCATCAGCCCTTGATGGGAGCCACTTCTTATAAGACTTCTTTTTAAAATTACAAGCTGCTCTCACTTCACCATTCCACCAAGATGTTCGATTTTTCCCATCGTTACTCATAGTTTTTCCTAGGCATTCCATTGCTGAATCTTCTACAGCATCACTGTATGCAACCCATTCCCTTTCTATACCCTGAACCTGCCCATCTCACTAATAATATCCATGTAGTTCGGTCTGATTTCCTCGTTCTGGAGATTCAATCAATCAATACTGATCTGCATTTAGGGCAGTCGCCCAGGTGGTCGATTCCCCACCTTTGTTTTCTAGCTTATTTCTGATATGATTTGAAAGAAATTGGAAATTCATTGAACATCTCCCTTGGTAAGTTTCTCCAATCCCTAACGCGCCTTCCTATAAACGAATATTTGCCCCAACTTGTCCTCTTGAATTCCAAATTTATCTTCATACAGTGATCTTTCTTACTTTCAAAGACACCCCTTAAATTTATTCCTCTAATAATAAGATTCCATGCCAACTCTCCGCTGACAGCTCGGAACATACCACTTAGTAGAGCACCTCATCTTCTTTCTCCCAAGTCTTCCCAGCCCAAACGTTGTAACATTCTTGCAACGCTACTCTTTTTTATCGGATTCACCCAGAACAAATCGAGCTGCTCTTCTTTGGATTTTTTCCAGTTCTTGAATCAAGTAATCCTAGTGAGCGTCCCATACACTGGGACCATACTCTAGCTGGGATCTTACCAGAGACTTATATGTCCTCTCCTCTACATCCCTACTGCAACCCCTAAATACCCTCATAACCATGTGCAGAGATCTGTACCCTTTATTTACAGTCATATTTATGTGATTACCCCAATGAAGATCTCTGCTTATATTAAGACCTAGGTACTTACAATGATCCCCAAAAGGAACTTTCGCCTAATCAACGCAGTAATAAAAACTGAGAGGACTTTATCTATTTGTGAAACTCACAACCTGACTCTTAACCCCGTTTATCATTATACCTTTACCTACCGTCCACCTCACAACATTATCGAGGTCATTTTGCAGTTGCTCACAATCTTGTAACTTATTTATATCTCTGTACAGAATAACATCATCTACAAAAAGCCTTACCTCTGATTCTACTTATTTACATACATCACTGATATATATAGGAAAACATAGAGGTCCAATAATACTGCCTTGAGGAATTCCCCTCTTAATTATTACAGGGACAGAAAAAGCTTCGTCTACTCTAATTATCTGAGTTCTATATTCTACCCTTATTCGTTTGAAGACAGTTTTTACTTTCTCTATCCATGCCCTAGCAATACTTAATCACTACAGATCAGATAATGGCCTTTATAATCAGAAAATTCCCGGCAAACACGTATATTCCTAATATATTTTTTGATTTCGAAGTCAGTTAGGATTCATAGTATATTATTAATCTGGCAACCCTACCCTCCCGTGTGTAGCGGTGAATAGTCATATGTTTGAAAAATGTATTCGTAACTGCTATACCCGTACTAACAGAAGTCCAGCTAACGCTTCCCATTCCTATTAGCTACCATATCTTCACCGTATTTACCAATCACCCTTTCTTATCCTTCAGTTCTACTTCCAACTCCCGCATTGGAATCGCGCATTAGCGCTATACAATCCTTGCTGTTGACCCTGAGAACGATGTCCCTCAATGCTTCATAAAACTTGTCAACTTCGTCCTCATCTGCACCCTAACATGGTGAATACACGGAGACAATTCTTGTCCTAATTCCTCCAACTACCAAATCTACCCACATCATTAGCACATTTACGTCCCTAACGGAAACTTTGTAGCGTGCAATAGTATTCCTGATGAACAGCCTAACCCCGCACTCTGCCCTTCCCTTTTAACACCCGTCAAGTACACTTCATTATCTCCTATCTCTTCCTCATTATCTCCCCTTACCCGAATATCACTTACTCCTAGGACTTCCCGATGCGTCCTCTTTGCTGTTCCCGCCAGTTCTACTTTCTTTCTTCCATAAGCCCCATTAATATTGATAGCTCCCTATCGAATTCCATTTCGTTCACCAAGTTGTTTCCGCGGAACCCCTCGCCTGTTAAACTGGAATGGGACTCCGTTACTCCGATAGGTCCGAGGCTTGCTTAAAATGTTCTGAGTTCGGCACATTCATGAAGCAGGATGCTACCCTACTTACACATAGTCCAAGTCAGGATCTCTCCTCTAACTGACTAGGGACAACCGGTGGATTGTATACTCCTAGCCGCCTGAGCACAAGGACCATGACTCAGAATATGTCCGAGATGCCCACTCCCATTCCGTAGCAACTGGTATCTCGACTCTCAGGACCAATTTTTAGGTCACTCAGCCGTTGCCTATGGTTCAGGAACTAGGACTTGATTGCAGCAACCCACACCATGAACCACCAAATGCAAATGCAAGTTAAACAAAATTTCTGTTGCTTGTGTTCACGAGCCCTGGAATTGTCTGCTGGTTGGCTGCAGACAAACGTTATTTTAATGCCAATTTCTGTAGTGGGATTTGCTTCTTATTGGTTCCAAACGTGATTTTTAAACGCCTTTTTGACGACAATTAGGACCGTTTTGAAGATTTTCTTTTCTTGTATATTATGGAGCTTCCAAACAACGTTCTCGATGTTTTCCATCATCACCTTAATTTTGAATATTTCGATTTGGTAGCTCTTCTCATATTTCTTTTACTGGCGACAGGATCATCTAAGAAGGACATGTCTGAGGAACGCTGACATTTTACAATTATAAACAAGGACATTCCCCTATTGCCTTGTGGCATCTCGGACGTCCGCATGGCATGCTGTAATTAACAGAAGTCGTGAAATGGTTTGATTTAATCTCGCTTTTACGCACAGTTAATTATTTAATTAATGACATCATCACTATTGATTTTACGACGTAATAATAACAATAATAATAATAATAATAATAATAATAATAATAATAATAATAATAATAATAATAATAATAATAATAATAATAATAATAATAATAATTGTACCGGGAGGTACACCCCAACGCCGCGCATTCAAATTCAGCGCCTAAAGCACTCCCCTATTGGCAAAATAGTGAAACTGAAACTGTACCTGCTTAGAACTTTACTCTGAAGATGTCACCACTAAAATCTTAAATAATTTTGTTATTGTGAAGTTTCCTGAACTGTGTGAATTTCTACTTGTTCTGTTTTCCATGCATCAAGAAGTCTGGACATTCTCTCATAGATGACACTACCAAAAAACTACGATCATGCACCCTGGTGGGTGGTATAAGAATATATAAATCAAAGAAGTTGAAGAAGTTCATAAGTTTTTTTCTGATTGACGTTCATTTGGTTTTCGGTTGGCAATATTTCCTTTTTATTTCCGCCAGTTTTGAATCTAGCCAAACGCTAATTTCTGTAATAATTTTCTACCAATAACAGTCTTCTTCTTCTTCGTCTTCTTCTTCTTCTTCTTCTTCTTCTTCTTCTTCTTCTTCGATTTTGAGTGTAACTTTTAAAGTGGCCAATAAAAGTGAGAGGGTGTGGCTAGTTTAATCCTGAATGGTCTCGAACTTTCCCCGAGGGTTTATAAACTGCGGATCTTCACATCTCTGGGTAAATTGATCGTCATCTTACCGAGTGTGTGTGTTAAGCAGGAGGCGAGCGGCCTCTTCTTCAGCTGCTAGAACTTCCACAAGGTAATGGCCACATAACAACTTTATTTCTTGCTAGCTCCGCAGTTTAACCCGAGGAAAAGGTCCGAACCATTAACTGTGTAACCTACTGTTCTAAAAATATAACTCTCTGCCGGCTAATGTAAAAACTTCATAAAACCTTCAACTGTAAATCGGGGATGGAGAGTGAAGTACCCTCTCGAGCTCCCCTTCATTTTGGTCTGAGGTGCCACGTTTTTGTAATCTTTCGTTTCTGCTATGTATTAAAGTTATTTCCACCCGAGCGACCTCAGTAGTTTTGGAATAGCCCCTGTTTCGTCGGCCAAGCGCCCTATAGGTTTAAAGTTTTTTTTTTGGAGCTCAGTCTTCGACTCCATTCAAATTGTACTCGGGACGTTTATTTAACCTGTTCTTTTTTCACTAAGGCCCTGTAGGTTGGGTACTAGATACCTCTGTGTAATGAGATTTCTATTTTGTAAATAGTGCCTTGTATGGCCGGAGATTATTAAATTTTCATGCAATGTTGCCTTGAGTAGGCTTGGAAAACGGAGAGCCTGTTAGATCTTTTTCAAAGTAAGATTACTTTGTGCCTCTTGAAGGCTAGATGTTGCAATTTTAGGAGCAAGTTCTCTTTGAATTAGGGGATTTGTGCCCTTGTATAAATTTGTGCTCTTTTGTAAATTTGAGGTAGGAGTAAAGCGAGGGCTTCAAGCCCACGATCTGCTAAAACCACTAATCTTGTCTTTCCTACACTTGTTTAATGATTGCTACTTGTACCTGTAAAAATTGTTAAGTTTGAAATTTTTGAAAATATAACCTTCAGTTTAAGTTTTAAAATCAATTCTTGACATTGTAATTAGACCCATTCACCCCGGCACCTTCTTTCTGTGATGCACAGATACCCCGGATCAATAATAATAATAATAATAATAATAATAATAATAATAATTATAATAATAATAATAATAATAATAATAATAATAATAATAATAATAATAATAATAATAATAATTGTAATAATGGAATGTGAACTCCAGGGAGGCCATGGTGCAGTTTTTCTGGTTGACGCCGATGGAAAGTTCCATTGCTGATTAATGAATACTAGATGTTTACACGGACTCGTTACCTCAAAAGTTATCCACAACTTCTAGAAGTTTACATACACCTCCTATGAAGGTAGGTAAATTGGTTGGTGTGCATGTTTAAACAATGACAATATACTGTACAGCCTGTAGTATATACAAATGAATAAAAATATGCTTCTCACTGGGCAAACTAACATGTCAATAAAGTACGTGTGGCTTGATAACTTTTATAACCTAGCGGTTTGACATAGCATATTGAATATAAGTCTATATTAATAATGTAGAGCCCGGAACGTAATGATTTAATAAATACCGAGGAAAAGATCAATAAAATGAGCTAACGTCTTCAAAAAATGAATTAATATGGGTGAGGAGAACGCAATACTATGATGACAAATATATATTCACTCAAAGTAGTAAATATGTGCATTGTACACATTACCTTTAACTCGTAATGGAGTGAAAATATTTAATGAATGTCATCATATTATACTACTAATACTAATACTTCTACTAATAACAATAAGTTAATATTAACAACCGATACAGAATCAACTGAAAGACTAACAGTTCATTACTGTTTAAATGTAGTTTCTACTTCAGAACAATATTCGTTGTGTTCATTTTCCTATGCTTGCCTGTAAAGGAAAATGAAATTTACCGGACAGCACTCTAGGAATATATGTTTGCACGACTTATTTACGCATTTCCACAGTATCATATATTTCTAAGGTTCATTTTCCTTTACACGTCATCATTCAAAAATGAACACAAGGAACATTGATCTGTTGGACTGCATATCCATATGTGGCTGGGAGGCGTGACCGGTCTTAAGGAATATAATGGATAGGAAGAGCATTGTTGGATATGACATTTTGCCCGAACAGCGAAGAATTGTTAATGTTCTTCGTTTTCACACTGTATAAGGGAACATATTTTTGTTTTCTGGATGGTATGTTATGTATTCCTCAACCCTTTATCGTACTCAACACTCTTGGTGATCTACCCGTTGTTACAAAAATTAACAAAACTCACTACACGAAGTACACTGACTGACAGTGACAATGCAACACCAAGGAGGAGTGGTTCGAAAGGGATGAAAGTTGGGGAAAAAACAGAGACGGCACGGACGAATAATTGATGTTTATTTCAAACCGATATGCAGGTTACACAATGCGCACGGCAACGACTCAGTAGGATGTAGGACCACCGCGAGCGGCGATGCACGCAGAAACACGTCGAGGTACAGAGTCAATAAGAGTGCGGATGGTGTCCTGAGGGATGGTTCTCCATTCTCTGTCAACCATTTGCCACAGTTGGTCATCCGTACGAGGCTGGGGCAGAGTTTGCAAACGGCGTCCAATGAGATCCCACACGTGTTCGATTGGTGAGAGATCCGGAGAGTACGCTGGCCACGGAAGCATCTGTACACCTCGTAGAGCCTGTTGGGAGATGCGAGCAGTGTGTGGGCGGGCATTATCCTGCTGAAACAGAGCATTGGGCAGCCCCTGAAGGTACGGGAGTGCCACCGGCCGCAGCACATGCTGCACGTAGCGGTGGGCATTTAACGTGCCTTGAATACGCACTAGAGGTGATGTGGAATCATACGCAATAGCGCCCCAAACCATGATGCCGCGTTGTCTAGCGGTAGGGCGCTCCACAGTTACTGCCGGATTTGACCTTTCTCCACGCCGACGCCACACTCGTCTGCGGTGACTATCACTGACAGAACAGAAGCGTGACTCATCGGAGAACACGACGTTCCGCCATTCCCTAATCCAAGTCGCTCTAGCCCGGGACCATGCCAGGCGTGCACGTCTATGCTGTGGAGTCAATGGTAGTCTTCTGAGCGGACGCCGGGAGTGCAGGCCTCCTTCAACCAATCGACGGGAAATTGTTCTGGTCGATATTGGAACAGCCAGGGTGTCTTGCACATGCTGAAGAACGGCGGTTGACGTATCGTGCGGGGCTGCCACCGCTTGGCGGCGGATGCGCCGATCCTCGCGTGCTGACGTCACTCGGGCTGCGCCTGGACCCCTCGCACGTGCCACATGTCCCTGCGCCAACCATCTTCGCCACAGGCGCTGCACCGTGGACACATCCCTATGGGTATCGGCTGCGATTTGACGAAGCGACCAACCTGCCCTTCTCAGCCCGATCACCATACTCCTGGAAATGCCTCCGTTGACGGCGGCCTGGCATTCTTAGCTATACACGTGTCCTGTGGCACACGACAACACGTTCTACAATGACTGTCGGCTGAGAAATCACGGTACGAAGTGGGCCATTCGCCAACGCCGTGTCCCATTTATCGTTCGCTACGTGCGCAGCACAGCGGCGCATTTCACATCATGAGCATACCTCAGTGACGTCAGTCTACCCTGCAATTGGCATAAAGTTCTGACCACTCCTTCTTGGTGTTGCATTTGCTCTGTCAGTCAGTGTATATTCACTGTGAAGTTCAGTAAAATATAGCGGTTTCCAAACACAGCAATTGAAACTTAGTGAACACAAGTTACTGCCTTCTTTACGTGTGCATGTACAATGGGGAAGGTAAGAAACAATTTTAAAGAAGACCAAGTGGAGTACGATATAAGGAGAACATTTGTATGGCGTTGCCGCAAAGTGCAAACGCATATTTAATTTGTTCTAAGCACTTCCCAGCAAGACATCACTAAGAAAAGTTGGAATTTTAATTTTTGGGCAATGATGCTCCATATAAATGAAATAAGCCAAATTGAAAGAATGAAATGGCGTATGGCTTTTATTGCCGAGAGTGTTCGAAGACATGTTCTCCTCGCCAGGTGCAGGCCTTTTGATTTGACGCCCATATGAGACCTGCGCGACGTGATGAGGATGAAATGATGATGAAGACGATACATGCACCCAGTCCTCGTGCCAGAGAAATTAACCAATGATGGTTAAAATTCCTGACGCTGTCGGGAATCAAACCCGGGATCCATGTGACCAAAGACCAGCACGCTAACGATTTAGACATGGTGCCAGACAGCCATATTGATATTTTCATTAACATATCCCCTTAATAATCACACATTTCTGTAATCAGGGGGACGTTGATCAGAATTCAAATGTAAATCAGCAGGAAGTATGATGTTCCATTTCAGAGATGACATGTCAACAAAATCCAGGCCCTGTGCCTCCTCTCTTCTCAGCATTCGAGCTCAAACTTTTCAACAATTTCTAGGTAGGCGTACACCGAATCTTGAGATAAAGGTTTTGCACTTAATAATAATAATAATAATAATAATAATAATAATAATAATAATAATAATAATAATAATATAATGAAAAGTATAATTTGATATAATCTTATGACGTTATTTCAAGAACGGAATATGTAATTCTCTTTTTAATTAAATGAGATCCTTTTCAGATATAACCTGGTATTAAATGTTTTCTACTTTTATTTGTCCTGAATAAATTTCGACAGACTGAGAACCTCACTGTTACAGATTCTTAATCAGCAATGGAGCATATAAATTACCAGCCGTTTTGGACCCGTTGTTAACGGCTTGGTGTTGGTAATGTTATCTAGCGGAGGTTAGTGGAAACCTATAGTCATTCAATGCTATGTAACTCTTGCTACGGTTTCGGGGCTTGGTAATTCGTAGTGTTCACAGTTTTTTTTAGACTCGGCGACATTACAGAATCCGAAGCCTAGGTAAATACCCCCCCACCCCTTCACCCCCCGCCTGGATTTAGAGTTCCTTTTTGTATTTTTTGTATTTTTTTGCAAGTTGTTTTACGTCGCACCGACACAGTAAGGTCTTGTGGCGACGATATTTAGAGTTTCCTTTTCCGTCATCCTTGCAGTGATAATTCCTCAAGTTGTCCTTCGTGCTTCGATAGGTATTTTCCTGATCAACAGGGGATAATAACCACGCTGTATTGCAGGTTGTCCTGACAGTTCACTATCAGGACGGCCGAACACTATTTCCACATCAGCAATGTTCGCGAATAATGCGGTGCCCTACAATGTCCTAAGCTCATCAAACTGATCAGAATTAACATTACTCTTCTTCTTATTCTTGGTACTTCTACCATGTTATCTGGGCCGGTACCTGGCGTGGATATGGTCTAGTTTTACGGCCGAATACCCTTCCTGACCCCAACCTTGCATGGAGAGGTGCATTCACTATTGAGTGTTACTGTGACGGTTGCTGGTATGCAGGGTTGTATATAGATGAAGAAACGTTTATTGAGACGACTACAAATACCTGGTTGCCGAGCCGCAGCCATTAACCATATGAAGTTAAAAACCTTTGTTTAGTCAGTAATCGAACCCAGGGTCCTTTGAACCGAAGGCCAGGACGCTGACAATTAAGCCAAGTAGCCGGATAATGGCGTGTCAACTGCGGAGAGGCCCGGTGTAGGTCTTTCGAGGCGACTTGAGCATCTGTGAGAATGGGATCCTAAGGTGAATTCTAGTGAGGAAGACAGCACAAACTCCTAGCTGCCGAGTCAGAATGATTAACCAATGAAAGCTAAAACCGTTACCCTGCCGGGAATCGAACCTGGAACACCGTGGGACAAATGTCAGCACGTTACCCATTTAGCCATAGAGCCGGACAGGTACCGGATAAAGATGCCATTGCACTTATTCATGAACATTGACAAGTGCTCTCTCACTTCGGCTGCCGCTCATCCCCGCCAGACGGCATTTCCACTGCAATGCTCAATCAATCAATCAATCAATCAATCAATCAATCAATCAATCAATCAATCAATCAATCAATCAATCAATCAATCAATCAATCAATCAATCAATCAATCAATCAATCAATCAATCAATCAATCAATCAATCAATCAATCAATCAATCAATCAATCAATCCTGATCTGCATTTAGGGCAGTCGCCCAGGTGGCAGATTCCCTATCTGTTGTTTTCCTATCTTTCCTTAAATGATTTCAAAGTAATTGGAAATTTATTGAACATCTCCCTTTGTAAGTTATTCAAATCCCTAACTGCCTTCCTATAAATGATTTGCCCCAATTTGTCCTCTTGAATTCCAACTTTATCTTCATATTGTGATCTTTCCTACTTCTTAATTATTACTGTATACAGACTGGCAGGAAACAACGTGAACTGGGTATATGAGCGTTAGAAAGTTTAAATAATAGGAACAAGATATGAGGGGCGTACTATATTGCTTTACACTTTACTTTTGTACCTCCGGGTATGCTTCAAATTTCACATTTGAAGGTGGTGACGCGTAACTAGTATTTTGTTCCAACGTTGGGTAGCAGCAGACGCACAGGGGCCAACGAATGCACTCGTCATAGCAATTTCATAAAAACACTGTCAGCGTAGGAGCAGACAACATGGAAAGCAACCGTCAGCTATACGACTTGGTTCCTACGAAAAGAAGGCGTGACCACTGCAGAAATTCATCGGTGCTTGGTGGCAGTCTGTGTAGGACATGCGGTGTCACGGAAAAGAGTTCACAACTGGGTGGAAGCTTGGAAATGGTAATGGAGCCATCTCTCATTACCAGTCACAAGCCTAGCCAAGAAGTTGGCTGGATCTTGATCATGGCATTGCAAAAGTTTTCTGCACACGTCCACACTCCTCTGCTTTTCGTCTGCAGACAAGGGTCTAGGCACCCACGTGGATGACACCTTCCCGGACTGTAAGGGGTCGTGCGCGATCTGCTGCTGGTTGATTCGTCTAATTCCCGTGGCTGCATCCATTTCCGTTAATGTGATGCATGTATTTGGTTTCCTTGGATGGATTGTTCGATCCGGGCAGTGTTGGCTGGTGTTGACACTCTCACATTGCGTCCAGAACTGGTTCCCTTGCCCACCGATGTGCGCCCTGTTTTCCAACCTTCCACCCAGTTGTAAACTGTTTTCCGTAACGGCACATGTTATCCACAGACTGCCACCAAGCGCCGATGAATTTCCGCAGTGGTCACGCCTTATTTTCGTAGGAACCAAGTCGTATAGCGCTGTCCCTGACGGTTGCTTTCCATGTTTTTTGCTCCTACGCTGACACTGTTGTTAAGAAATGGCTATGACGAATACATTCGTTGGTCCCTGTGCTACCCAACGGTGAACAAGACACTAGTTACACGTCGCAACCTTCAAAAGTGAAATGTGAACCATACTCGGACGTACAAAAAATAAAGTGTAAAACGATATAGTACGGCCTTCGTAATTAGATGCCTCTTGCCCTTGTCATTTTATCAGCAGCTGTATTTAGCCAATCACATCATTCGTGGACTTGGCCCCTACTTCGGATGGAATTTACGAGGCGGTGTTGCTAAATCAGCACGTGGCTTATGACCGACTTGAGAGCACCAATATAAAAAATAAACTTCTCCTGGGGAGAGACTCGAACAAGGTCCCCCGTGCTGAGAGGCTCGCCCCATAGCAACCATGGTATTGGCTGAAATCGATGGGATGTCTGTGTGTGATGCCCATTTCCTGGCATGGCTCTGAAGCCCGACGAAGCCACGTGCAGGTTTAGCAACACCGCCTTGTAAAGCCCATTTGAATTCGTCCACGAAGCGATCTGATTGGCTAAATTCAGCTACTGATACAATTACAACGGTGCGAGATATCGACGTATTTTAAAAAAATTAATTATCAGTATAACCGACGCTCTAACCCGCATATACTCTGTTCAAGTTTTTCCGACCACCCTGTATAAAAACTCTCGCGTCAAAGACACCTTTAACAGCTAATATTAAAGGTTAAGCCACAAAAGACGTTCATGAACAAGTTCCACTGACTGAAAAATCGTTTCTCATCTCGACGTTCAAATAAAGTTCTAGTTTGATTTGGTGCCAAGGTTTCCTTACTACTGTAAACCTCACGACCGCAGTACGACCAGACGACACCCCAGCTCGTGAAAGTTCTCTGGTTGGTCGTTCCCAAACTGTAACCAGTGCAATATGGAAACAGTTAGCACGCTGCTCGGTTCCTCAGCTGGATGGTCAGCATACTGGTCTTCGGTTCATAGGTCTCGTGTTCATTCCTAGGCAAGTCAAGGTAATGGTTATTCCTTCTGGCTCGGGGACTGAGGGTCAGTGCTAGTCTCAATACAACAACCACCACAGAAACACACAATGTTGGCGTCCGGCCTAAAATTGGGTCAAATTCCCACAGGTGCCTGTTCCCATTTTGGGGACGAGATCATGATCTCGTCGCCATAAGACCTATCTGTATCGGTGCGACATAAAGCCAAAAAAGAAAAAAAGACCAGGATTATACGAACAATAAGGCAGTACACGGCTGCTTCCGCCAGGAGTCACATCTTCAGCATGACTATATTTGTTATTGCTTGAAAGCCACCACACAATTATTCAGGCTTTTCAGTCAGTCAACACGTGATATATTTAAGAGTTAATTGTGGAGAGTGATAAATTTTAACAATAAAAAAACCCACTGAAGAGAAGTAACGCAGAAAATTAATAACTTCAATTATTTATATAACTGACCATACGCTAAGAGGAACATAAACGAATGTGAGAGATAATATACATGATAAGCACTAGGATATAGAAGCCCTATAATGTATACTGCAACCTTACATTGTAAACATTCTAGAGGTCAACAACGAGGTTTGTTCTGGGTGATCTCCTACCAAACGGTTGTATATTGAGCATTCAGCCCAAAGGCTTGTTGGAGCCTCAACAGCGCTGCCATGGCCTAGGCTGCACAGAAGAGGCATACAAGGGAGATGAGGAGTGAGGTAGTTTCCAGTTGTTTTCCTCATTAACCTAGAAGTTGTTATTGCATATCAGTCTGTCAAGGCCTTCTGAAATGCACAGATCAACTGACTCCATGAGCGACATTTTCACACAATTCATAACAGGGACTGGCTGCGATAATAGTGCCATTTGTAGAATCGCTCATACATCAGTCAATTTCATACTGACGAAGTCAAAGATGTGCCTGAAACAGGCCAGTGAAAGTAACAAATTTTTTTCAAGTCCATACCAGAAGACAGAGTGCACTGCGAACACTATGTCTCTCCAGCAAAAGCATGAGAAGGGAGTAGTAGTGCGAAAATGTTGCAAACATTGTGCTGGGAAGACTTGGGAGCAAAGAGACGACCTGCTAGACTAAGCCATATGTTCCAAGCTGTCACTAAAATGACATTAGTAGGCAAAAAAGCTTGAATGGAGTCTTTATTATAAGAATAGATCATAGGATGAAGACGAGGTTGGCATTCAAGGGAAACAATTTGGGCAAATATTCGTTTATAGGAAAGGAATCAGGGATTAGAATAATTTGCCAATATTCGATGTTAGATTGGATTCCAACTTCCTTGAACTCATTTAAGAAAATACTATGTAAACAAATGATACGGAATCTGTCATTTGGGCGACCTCTCTAAATGCACATCAGTGCTGATTGATTGATTGATTGATTGATTGATTGATTGATTGATTGATTGATTGATTGATTGATTGATTGATTGATTGATTGATTGATTGACATTCGAGTGTTCACGCTGTGAATTCTAACACGTCTTCTTGAGCGAGTGGCATACATCATTCATTTTAGTTTCTTTATTCTACCTTGATATTAAAGAAATGATATTACATGTTATTTTATCTATTAATTAATGACGTTCTTCGTTGGAAGATATATATTTTTTATGTTATTACTGGTAACAGTATGCTTAAAAATACGGGGAAATTTTCAAGAAATTTGTAATTGTTTACCTTCCTCTGCGTCCTCAACCATTTTCATTACTGGTGCCTCATCTCTTGCCTCATTTCTACTACGGAGGTAGATTGTGTTTGCAAGCTCTTTGAGCCGCGTACCACATGATTTTCGACTGTTATTGTTAAGTCGTTTTTCTCACATGCGGCAGCGTTTACGTGCTCCGACAGTTAAGCTGTGGGCTGATGAGATCCATTGCAGAGCCATGCAGGAACTCTCTTCACGAAGAATTTGGAACGTTATGATTCTTCTTATAAACTAGTATACCATTGATTCCATCAACGTTTATCAGATCAAAAAGTATTTTCAATGGCAAGCGCCGACAGTTTCTTTAAATATCGTACTCTCAACACATTTTGTCCAGCAAATCAACCGGATTTTGTTTTGCTGTAGAATGTCATAGGCAATATTTTCATTCTTGTCCCTTGTCAATTTCACACTTCACCACTGTCTAAGTAATGTTCTTAACGGCATTTCAAATTATTTGCGAACTTCATGAAGATGACTGAAGTTTGAAGCATGTTAAAGAAGAAATTACAACACCAGTGCTCTCCTGGATAGTTGTTGTTCGATTCCCGGCAGTGTCGGGAATTTTAACCATAAGTGGTTAATTCCACTGGCAAGGGGGCTTGGTGTATGTATCGTCTTCATCATCATTTCATCCTCATCATGACGCGCAGGTCACCTACGGACGTCAAATCAAAAGACCTGCATGTGGCGAGCCGAACTTATCCTAGGACACTCCCAGCAGTAAAAGCCATACGCCACTTCAGTGTCATTTGAAAAATGATATTTCAGTGGAAATATGGTGGATCATCAGGCCTTATGCCTTACATTTGAACTTCAAACTGGTTTACAGCCAGCAGAACTTTGTCCTCCGTGGTGTGAGGATGGTGGATAGTGCTTGTGTTGGTTCTTCATATGGTTTAAGTAAAGGCCACAGATGAAATAACAACTATATTTTCTCGACATTTCCTCATTATTGTTGTTATTTTTATTTTACCATTAATATCATTCGCCGTCCTTTGTATTTCAAGTGCAGGATTTCTCCTGTGTTATATACAAACGTTAGACGTACTTGCAGATTATATTTCCATTGCATTATGTACAATTCATAGGCCTACATTATTATTAAAACCTTAAGTTATAACAATAAAATATTCTTTTTAATAGATGCACTCATTTGTATACTTGCTTGTCGACGGCCTATTTCTAATACCACGTATCTGACAGTGCTCTTCTTCTCCATTATTCTCCTTAAGACTGGTCACGCCTCCCAGCCACATATGGATATGCAGTCCATCAGAGCAATTTTCGTTGGGCTCATTTTACTTTGTAAACATGAACATGAACATGAAATTTAAGTACATTATTGTGTAGGAGTGCGTTAACACTCCTCGCAAACACACATTCCTACAATACGGTTTGTACGGTCCATTTTCCTTTACACATTCGCATAGGTAAATGAACACAAGTAAAATTGTTCGGATGGACTAAATATCCATATGTGGCTGGGGGCGCCACCAGTCTTAAGGAAAATAATGGATAGGAAAAACATTAGGAGATATGACTTTTTGCCCGAACAGCGACGATATAATTTGCTACTCTTAGGTTAGCTCATCACATTTGATGATACTACGTAGCATACAAATATGTCAAGCATGTAAGTTATATTCATTTATTTATATCGTGTCAGAAGCATACATAAGTTTTAAATTAAATATGAGAAAGAACATAAAACGTAATATAAATTCTTCAGTGATGAAGAGCCACATTAAACTATGTGAGCCCAAAACCTTGCGACATCAAGTGCATTTGGCTTCGCTTTAACCAGGTCTTCTCTTGTACAACTGAATGGGCATGAACTACCTTCTAGCAATTGGGCTGTAGTCTCGCTCTTCTTCATATACGCACAAGGTACTATCCACTTCGAAACCCCATTTATTCTGGTTGACCCTGCACAGCGTAATACCAGAGTGCTGTCTATTCAGTGCTCCCCAATTCACCCAACCTGTAATATGGCCAGGGGGACGCGAATGAAACCTCCCAGCATTTGCATGTGATATCGTTATACAACCGGGTGTCTCCTGAGCAGCGGACTAGGACTCTTCCAAGACGGCTGATTCTCTCACACCAGAAGCAGAACTAATCAATCTTAAGCAATTAAGTAATATGTGGGGAAATGTACCTAAAATCAAATATTTGACTCTACCCAATGAATAGAGATACCATAAAATGGCACAGGACAAAACTTAGAGTTTTTTGTCGATAAGCGGTACGCCGTATCAAAAAACGGATCGCACCTGAAATCTTCATGCCGTCGGCTGTACCTACATTAAATGGAATCCGGCTCTTTGGGTTGCCTTGCTGTACTCCGTTTGCTTGAATTAGTGGTGATGATAAAGTTACTCCATCGGTAATTTCTATGTACTGTAATTGTAAGGTAGAATGTTGTTGATTACGGCTGTTAATGTGTTATCTATTGTGATTATTTGTCGTAGTTTTGCTATTAGTAGTTGTCTGCTTGTAAGGTCGCAGGCTTTGGTGAAATCAACAAATAATTGTAGAGGTTCTTTGCGGGTTTTCTCAGGATTTACTTTACTGTTTCATATAAGAGTACTGTTGCACGTAAGGTTCCCCTGTTCTTTCGAAAGCCGAATTCTTCATCATTATTGCATTCTATGTTTCTGAATTTGGCCTATTGGTTAAAATTTTCGAGTAAGCCTTATGGTGCTCTTCAATGTGATTCAGCAATAATAGTTTGGATCGTCCTTCTGCCCTCTCCCTTTTTATAAAGTTTCCATTTATAATACGGATAAGGTTGGCCCGTTATTGGACATTATAAATGTTCAAGCTAACTCATTCCTGGTTGCCAGCGTTTCGCCCTAGTGTACTAAGTTGGGCTCATCAGTTGGTAAATAGCACACCTACCAGGACGTATGGGTAGTGTATACTGCGTAGGCTACGTGGAGCCACCGGCAGTGCTAATGCACTATGAGAGACTTTGTCTCATTTTCAAAAATTGATACCTGCCTGGCCATCAGATGATATAGATGTTCCCTATGTGAATCAGCATCTATATCAAGTTTCCGTTCGTTAATTTTTCCATACGGTCGGAAGGTTACCAATTGTGCAATATTCGTCAAGCATCAAAGTCTATAAATAGATTAATATTCAGTGGTTTCTTTCAAGTGTTGTTGTATATCGTCGTTGCCGGGATAAAACCTCCTGTGTGATAATATTTTTGGAGATGTACTGACCCGCAGCACATAAATTATGAAGAGTGAGAATGCCTTGACAATATTCACACAATATTGCGCCTTTGATGACAGAACCTTACCCGGAAACCATACTTCCTCAGTCGACTGAGTTAAATGTAGCTTAAAAACTTGTCAGTCAGTCGAACACACAAGTTAAATATAAACATTTTAAGTCACATTTGATGGTCGTTGCTTTCGTGATCGTTTTATAGGATAAAAACCGCGTGATCATGAGCCCATATTGATTAGGAAAGTAATTGAGATAACCTTCGAAATGAGGAGGAAAACGCAATTAAATATAACAATAGGAAATGTAGGCATGGAGGGAGATGGAAATGAAAGTCTCCCTTGAAATCACGATGTCCTAAAATTTGCGAACCAGAGAACACGAAATGCTCTGGTCTGCAATGTCATGTGCCCATAAAACAAGTCGATAATAATTTTAAAATGACTGCCGTTAATTCAGATATACTCTCTCCTTTCGGATACCACTCGTCTCCCCTAGAATGACATTACTTACTCGTCAAAGACATTTCAAATCTAGTAATTGAATAAAAGTTTAGCAGGAGGTATTGGGTAAATTTCAACAATATGTGAGGACAGAGCTGATTTTGTTATCAGACCATGAGAGATAAAGGACATATATAACGTATCTAGGTAGCACTGAATGAGTGGTGATGCTGGTGGAGAAAACGGGATATTTATACCTTAATTTTGTTTAAACTGAAATTAACTGGACTTGTAAGACATGATCGGTTTCCTGTTCGCCTTCTGCTTACGAGGTAATGAACCGATCAGTGGTATTTGAGTAATTTTAATTGTGACAAATCCGTGTCATTTTTTCCAGTATGTTACGTACTTCTGTAGGAGTAAATTCCTGCTCCCCGGTGTCTCTTAAAACATACAGAAACTGAACGGATGTTAATGTAATAACAATACAGCATTTTATCAAAAATAAGTGCTGAACTTATGCTGAAACGACGGAAGTGGTCGTGAAATGTTATAACAAGATTACTTGATACGAGAGCTGGATACGTTCGAGAGGAAAGCTGGAGTAAGGATACCAACAGCTGTCTGTTGAGAGATGGCTTCTATCGACATTAGCGGCCGAGCAAGCTGGAATAGAGTTTATTAAATGTATGACAGATCATAATCTCAAAATAAAGTTCGAATTCAGGAGGCAAATATTCTCTTTTGTGAAGAGGAATTAGGGAATGTAATAGTTTATCAAGGGAAATGTTCTTTAAATTTCCAGGCTATTCGAAATCATGTAAGGACAAACTAGCTAAGGAACTGACAGGGAATCGGCCACCTGGACCTGTATGCCCTACATGCAGGGCAGCGGTGATAGATTGTTTGATCAGTTTAAGAAATTATACCCTACTCAATACAGTTAAGGGCTAAACTAGTAGCGGGCAGCGGCCGTATCGTATGACGTGAAGCAATAAGTGTTCTGTTATAAATAGTATAGCAATTTATATAGAGAATCCGTATCGTAAATGTATCTGTTTTCATGTTCTTTCGTGTATAATATCATCGATCGTTTCATCAGATGAACTTACTATACTTCATAAATACTTTATTTTTCTTGATAGAAGGTTTCTTTCTCCTCAAATGCACCGGAATATCAGGCAGACAAAGCTGATTTCATAAAGTCATTTAATGAATTCTGTTACTATTTGTAAAACGTAATTACTAAAAATGGCAGTTACATTAAATAAGGTTTCTCTTACATCCCATGACCAGACTTATTCCAATACGATAATTTTATAACTAAGTTGTCAAAACGAGCTCCGTCCTCGTTTTTATTCACATTTACCACATTAATTCAATACCCCCTCCGCTGATCAGTGGTGAATATCGGTCTTAGGATCATTGGTTCAAACACGGTAGATGGAGGTTGGATTTTTCCTTTTGAATGGCGGCAAATAATTAATTCGGCACTTCATGTCGTCTGATAACAGCACGTAAATGATCCCACGTGACACATTTGTTGCCCTCCTCCACCCTCTCCCTTCCCCCCAACAGAAATTAAAACTGCCCTTATTTGCTGAACGATCGAAAGTACAAGTTAAGACGTCTAAGGCAGTGATTCGACAACTTTTCTCTAAGTGAATCCGGAGACTTGCGCTACAAATATCGAATTATAATTATGAATAAGCTGATTTATTCGACCGTACACCAACAGCGAAGTATTTGAATTCGAAGAGCAATAATAACCATTGGAAATGAAAGACCATTAATTATCTTGCAAGCGAAATGCCCTGTGTTCTTTTGAAGTCTCTTTAAAATTTTAAAACCAAATTGACGATGCTACCAAGAAAGTGCTTCCTTCGTGATGCGTGCAACGAAATATCGTGTCTAGCATCTGTACAAATGTAGATGATGAAAGTGTGGAAGATACAACTCCATATAATAACTTTTATTTGTAAGTAACCCCCCAACAAAACTAGATATATTTAAATAAAACACCAAAACGGTACAATATTTCCAATTTCCACCAACGCAGATACGAAAGAAGGTAAACATAACCTACGTAACGTACAGTACCTATGTTGTCTGCCGAATAACAACAGAACTGCTAACCGTAAAGTTAAAGTTTAATTAATTAATTTTAGGAAAACACTTTCCCTTTTTACTTGCTCATTCCTTTTTTACGAATTTTACGGGACAGCAGGAAGTCGGCTGTGTGGTAATAAACATCTGAACGACACATTCGTAACTCATAAGTTTATTTAAATTTTACTTTATATCGAAATAACGTAGTAGTATCCATATTCTATTATTTGACTATGGTATTGAAAATACTGTAAGTATTCTGAAGTGTTTGTTTGGAAAAATTATTGTGTTGATTAGTTATTTATTGAGATGGGACTTCGTGAAGAAGAATCTACAATACTATGCACGAGATCCTTTGCATCAAATGTGTCTTCAGAGTGATTAATGAGATTATGTCTGAAGTATCTTCTTCCAGAATAGCTTAATTAAACACATATTCATCTCCTCCTCTGTACATAGCATCTGTCGTTCTATCTACTCATCTATGCTCTCCGACAGCATCGCCACGTATTCCATTCAGTTCATCTGGTTACATCGTTCACGAAACGGTGGAATTCCGTGCCAGTCATTTTTCAGGGTAATTTCCTACATCGCTCTACCTTATAAAACGATTTCTCTACCTTCATGACATCTTGTGGTTTTATGACGACCGATGATCTCCAATGTCTGATCTGTGCATCCTTGAAGATGAACGGTATATATCTGCCTGAGATGCAGTTCGGTAACCATTGAAAACTCCTGTGTTTGAAAAACACTTTCTCTGCTTATTTGAATCATTTTTTACAACTTTTAGGGGATGGCAGAAAATCGGCTGTGTGGTCATAAATAAGTGTACGACACATTAATAACGCATCAAGCCGATAAGGCTGACGGATGGAAGGCCAGCCGCGGTTGAGTTATGTGCGATGAGCCTGCTCCAAGCCGGCGGTACGGGAGACCTCGCAATCGCCTAATAAATCAGAAGGACTCGTCCCAGCTACAAACATAAAAATGCCGCGAAATATCAAACTCCATAACAGAGATTTCGGTCACAGTATGAAATGTGTGGGAGTGGATATCTCCGTCATCATCGCTGCCAGTTTCGTTATAGGTCATGTTATTATTTTTAATGGTTACGTTCTGTATACATGTTTGCTATCTATAAACTAGGTTTACTATCGATACTAAGCGGTAGATCGAGTGATATCGATATTTGAAACCAGTGGAAATGGCGAACATTTGAACAAACGAAATGAGCCGTTTTGTGCTATCTAGCCTTTCATGTTATTGGCAATATGATGCAGTATTCGAGAGACTGCCGCACTTACTCACAAGCCGATGGGATTTTTACTGTTTACGTCGCATTGCTTCGAATTTATGTCATTCCTTTAATCAAGCATGACTCACGATAACATAGCCACTATTGCTAATTCGTTCAACTTTATGACTTGCTTGCTACTGAGCCACTGGAAGCCTGATGTTGTCCAACATTCTCTCGGACTAATGTATTATTCCACGTCCTCTATGAAACATAGACCTACATTTAATTGTTTTTATCGTGACTGAATATTCATAAGTAAATGAATTAAGATTAATATACCACCTTGAGAGGGGGCTGAGTGTTGTCGGGTGTCGTGATTAGCACAGTGGCTTTCGAGTTGGATGGCCAAGTTTCGACTCCCGATGGTTTTTGTTTGCAATTTTCACCTGAATAATCACTTGAGTCAAGATGGACATTTGGCCTCGATCCCCTAGGTAAGACCGAAAATGTGTTAAGATGGTTTCAGAAACCCCAGAAATACCTGGGATAATCGGAAGAATGGTGAAATCACCCGGGGTCCCTTAGGGGGCCCCTGTTGTTCATCTTACATATTAATGGCATATCGTCTATGCTTCAAAATTGAAACTACCAATTATATGCTGATGATCTGCAGATATACAAACACACCACTATAAAATATTTATATGAAGCAGGCCGGCATATTAATTCTGATACTGAAAGGCTTACCGCCTATTGTAATAACAACTGGGCGAGTTGGCCGTGCGGTTAGGGGCGCGCAGCTGTTAGCTCGCATCCGGGAGATAGTGGGTTCGAACCCCACTGTATGCAGCCATGAAGATGGTTTCCCGTGGTTTCCCATTTTCACACCATGCAAATGCTGGTGTTGTACCTTAATTAAGGCCACGGTTGCTTCCTTCACATTCCTAGGCCTTTCCTCTCACATCGTCGCCCCATGTGTGACAGTGCGACGTAAAGCAAATAGCAAAAATAAATTGTAATAACAACCTAACACTAACCCCATGACACTAGAGCCTTGAAGGGCCTTGGTCTACAAAGCGACTGCTGATCAGCTCGAGTGGTCAGCACGACGAATCCAATCGGCTGTTATTCTTGGATTTCTAGACCGGAGCCGTGATCTCACCCTCGGATAGCTCCTCAATTACAATCACGTAGGCTTAGTGGACCTGTAACCATCCCTCAGATCCAGGTGAAAATCCGTGACCTTGCTGCGAATCGAACCCGGGACCTACGTGTAATAACAACCACTTAATCCTAAAGTGTTATCATAGGAAACACTAAATTATTATCAAATATGTAACTAATTTTGAAATCTCCATCAACGGCTTTCGACTAGCCACGACAGGCGGGACGTTCCACGAACCATGCCAGTTAGACACCGACGAGCGATGAACCGACAGCGTGGGACACAAATCCAACTACGAGCTTTTTAACCGCAACAATTTTAATATACTCTAATGGAGCTGGAATTACCGCGGCTGCTGGCACCAGACTTGCCCTCCAATGAATACTCGTTAAAGAATGTAAAGTATACTCATTCCGATTACGGGGCCTCGGATGAGTCCCGTATCTTTATTTTTCGTCACTACCTCCCCGTGCCGGGAGTGGGTAATTTGCACGCCTGCTGCCTTCCTTGGATGTTGTAGCCGTTTCTCAGGCCGACAGTTGATAAGGAAGATATTTGAAAGATGGGCCGCCGGTACGAGGACCGTGCGATTCAGAGTCACCAAGGCAAACGGACCGTCCGAGCCGACCGATGACTGGAATGAACATGTAACAAATATGTAGAAACTTTATGCAGGTATTGAACCCTTGAACGTACCATTCCATCGTTGGTCGGCCACAGCTGCTGCAGTAGAGCAATATCGAACTCTTAAATCTTGGGGTCTTAACGGGAATATTTCGGTCACGATCTTAACCAGACGATGGGGTTCAGAAGAGAGCCTAACTACTTGAAATGAGGAGCAAATATATGCTTATTAACTTTTATTGAATTAATGAAATGCAAAAATTTATTTTTATAAAATCATTCATTAAAAATTAATTATTTAATGTTTCAAAGCAGCCACATTGCATTGCGTGAGTTTTATCGGTTACATTCATCGAAGAACTTTCTTCAGAGAAAAGTAGAAATATCACAGATTAGTGGACAGCGAAAACTAGAAAATTGAAAAGGAAACCTGAAAATCGGACACCTATTGATCCAAACGATAACTGTGAATTAATCCACACGATCCGTGGAAAATCCGACCTTCAACAAATAGAATTCCAGATTTACTTTTAATTAAGGTTATCCACAAGTCAAATAACCTGTCGGATATGGGAACACCCGCCGAATGGACCTTTAATCGAACCAAATTGACTATCAGTTGCTTTGGATAGGTTGCGAAATACTACTGGAAAGTATGGTGTTCACTACAAGTTTAACAGCAGCAGTCATAATTAAAAATAAAATTCCACCATGTATTGTCATCTCGTGACACCCGTAAGTTATACAATAATCCCGATGCTGAAACGTGCATCACCCAAACAGCTGTTCAGAAGGGACCAACAACAACTCGATCCGAGAGGATCTTACGTTACGTCGTTCTGAAGGAACAAAACTGCGAAATGCAGGGAACACTTATTCATAATGCATTTAGAAGAAATGCCAAACACTGAAGTTAAAGAAAAGTGGTAAATCACTTGAAAAATATTCTTATAAAACCAACTTTCAGGTTATAAACGGTTACGTTAAGTTTAATAAAATTACAAGTCCACATGGTAAAATAAAAATCAAAAATACCAAAACAATCTAAGGAATTCTTTCCTTTACAACTGCGACTACAATTACAGATCCATCTACTTATTGTTTGTCCCAACAAACTAACTACAAGCTATTGATCGAACACAGTCAACTATTATAAAAATGAAAGGACGAAAAATTGAAAATAAAATCTATTCCCAGCTGACGAATCGAACCCGCATTTGTAACTCAAGTCTCACATAAATAAGCTAAGTGTCAACACGCACACTAACAAAGCACTCGGACGTCTGAACGACAAAACAATTAAGTCCGTAAATACATTAAAATACTAAAGTTCAATGAACACAAACGCGCAAGGCAAACAGCAGTAAATACTCAATCACCATTAGCTAAGTATCCAATGTTGGACAAACCTCACGTTCATGCCACTAGTGGTTCCATAACCTTAGATAAACTCCTTCCAGCTGGTAAGGGCTGTGCCGAAACATGACCTCAATATTACTTTGCTAACACCACTCTTCGCATTGCATACACTACTGCAGACACTACTATCGTTCAAGTCCCTTGGCAAAAACACCTAATCTAAGACTTGAATATATACAGACGACACCCTAAACCTATCGTCGGCCCTACCTAGTGTCTACCCACCCTAACACTAACATCTATGTACACACACACCTTCCTAAACCTATCGTTGAGCTTAAATGGGGATGTCTACTCTTCCATATACTCCTATGATACGCGTAACGTCCTAAATCTACCGTCGAGCGGAAACTGGGATGTCTACGCATCCTCTAGAATGTCAGGCGAAATCGTAACTCCAAACACACTCTTTGATATTTAGCTGGAAACCTTCTCGAAACTATAGCATACAATGAAACGTAACTTTCCTCAGAATGAACGCAAGTCGGGAAATGCAACTAAGTCCCTATCTTGTCAATAAAACGTGAAATTGTAAATAAATAACGCGTAGCAAGCAATCCACAATTCAAACACGATCTCGACATACGCAATGAAGTTTGGAAAAATAATAATGAATTTCAGCAGCAGTCTAACATTCCGTGAATATCGCCAAAACAGTAATCATCACCACCGCAAAAATCCACACTGTAATTTCAGGGCGAGGCCCAAAATCGCCTACCATCTCACTATTCCAAACATTCATATCAATAAACTATCCAGTGAAGCTAAATTCAATGAATCTGCACAGCCAAACCATCACTTTAATAACGTTCAATATCTCATCCCACAATGTTTCCGAATTAATGATAATTTATCGTCTCGTAATATATGAAATTTACTGAATGGACATTTGTTATAACAGTCAAATAACACCAACCGTGTATTCAGAATGCCCTTCTATTCTTGAGATCGCGTACTCTAATATTCGTTATGCAAACTTTACATAAATCGTCATTTGGACTTAACTGCCAAGAGCTACAATCTTCTACATAAATTGTTTTTCACTGGAGATCTTAACTTGAAATCATAATGTGCGTCACAAAGCAATTTCTCCGAACCAACCTTCACCCGGTCAGAAGTTCCGGATTGCTAACGGAATCTCAATACAGCCTGCCTCAGAAATATCACATTTAATATACAGCATGTCTCAAAAATTCTTTGCCATTGACAAATATAGCCTGTCTAAAAATTCATCACCATCGCCTACCACGGCGGCTTTCCTCATGAAATACAGGCTTCCTATGCCTTCAATGTCTACACAACCATTATCTCAACATATCATTCCGGCACAACCCATTTCTTCCTGTTTCAAAACCTTTCAAACCTCAATATTCCCGTGACCAACAATTTTATAAGAATCCTTTTCATTCAATTATTACAACTCTCGGATCTCAAGAACACAACAACATACCGTGATTTCCTATATCACCGACATACACGATGTCACAAAAAATACCTTCCCACGAATAAATAGAACTTTATCAGACTCCACTGGATTTCGAGATGAACGCAAATCTTACTCAACATATCTGTTAAATACACGTTCAAATATAGAAAAATTGTATCCTGTTGTAATAAGAATAATAATAATAATAATAATAATAATAATAATAATAATAATAATAATAATAATATAATTTTATAATATATTATATAATTATATCATATAAATATTATTATTTTTATAACTATATTATTATTATTATTATTATTATTATTTTTTTTTTTTTCGACAAAAAATTTCTGAACTCATACGACATTCGAAATTATTGCATTCACCACGACTACATTATCGTTGTCACCTTTCTAACTTTACTCAGTTTGAACACTATCTCAATGAATGTTAACACATTACTTAAACTTCGCATTTTACAGATTTTCGTCGTGAATATTACTGCCCTGAAGAGTTTCACACGACGACCAGAAATATAACACATTCGCCTGATCATTATTAAATATTAATTCGACACACGCACTGAAATATTTTATTGGGACAAACAAATTCTATTCTACAACATTAATACAAAATATAGACACAGGCATGTAATAGTAGTCATCCTGGGAATTCCGGCCACTTTTAGCCAGCTGCCCTCGTATTTAGACGTTTATGGCTACAATAGACATCATCTTCTTATATATGTAACATAAAATACACAGGTTTTAAACTCGTCATCAATTTATACCGCAAATGACGCACTTTCATCGCGTATTAACATGCGAAGAACTTCCTTCTCTACTGGAGACTGCCACTATTTTCCCAGGACCCTGCTTTCGTCCACCCTAATACTGGCCGGGTATTTCAATAGATAACAAAAATCAGACCTCACTGGCTAGCCTCCAGACTCCCTTTGACAATATCAAACACACACAATTGTAATACGGAGAGAAATCAGCTATGTATTTTAAACATATATCTATGCCTTCACACTTTTCGTCGGCGGAAGCTCAGGAAAATTTCTATCATCTTCCATTTAACACTCTGCTTGAACCATTGACACGAATATATAACAAGTTATTTTGAGAAATAAACCCCTCAAGGTTCGGCTTTTCCCTCGGACTCAGCGAGGGATCCCACCTCTACCACCTCAAGGGCAGTGTTCTGGAGCTTCAGACTCTTGGTCGGGGATACACCTGGGGAGAATGACCATTACCTCGCCCAGGCGGCCTCACCTGCTATGCTGAACAGGGGCCTTGTGGAGGAATGGGAAGATTGGAGGGGATATACAAGGAAGAGGGAAGGAAGCGGCCGTGGCCTTAAGTTAGGTACCATCCCGGCATTCGCCTGGAGGAGAAGTGGGAGACCACGGAAAACCACTTCGAGGATGGCTGAGGTGGGAATCGAACCCATCTCTACTCAGTTGACCTCCCGAGGCTGAGTGGACCCCGTTCCATCCCTCGTACCACTTTTCAAATTTTCGTGGCAGAGCCGGGAATCGAACCCGGACCTCCGGGGGTGGCAGCTAATCACGCTAACTACTACACCACAGAGGCGGCACCATTTATTTCTCCCTCGAGTAAATGCCGGGATGTAGGCCCCTACATAATGTAAGGCCACGGCCGCTTCCTTCCTTCTTCCCTGCCTATTCCTTCCAATCTTCTCATCTCTCCACCCTGTTTAGCATAGCAGGTGAGGTCGCCTGGGCGAGGTAGTGGTCATCCTTCCCAGTTGTTTCCCCGACCCAAACTCTCGCGCTCCAGGACACTGCCCTTGAGGCGGTAGAGGCGGGATTCCTCGCTGAGACCGAGGGAAAACCCGACCCTGGAGGGTAAACAGATTAAGAAAGAAAGAAAGAAAGAAAGAAAGAAAGAAAGAGAGATATTATTGGTAATGATAAACATTAATAAAGAGCCAAATAACATTGGAAATCCAATAAAAGTCGTGCACATATACCATTTTTCATTATATTACCTTTGAGTTGTAGAATATATGAAAGAATATGACCAGTGTTGAAAAACTAAACGACGAGCGGGACTCGATCCAGCGAGCCAGCAACTGCGGAGCTTGAACGCTAACCACTTGCCAACCATAGTTTCGTGCTCATGATCGCAACGCCCGATACATATTCGACGCGAAAACTTCTCTTGCGATTTTTTCGAGAACGCCTTAGTAGTACACTTTACAACGTGCACATTATCTTGTCCTAATGGACTACTAAATGTGTACAAAATTTGGAGATACTCCGTGATCCGAACGTCGTGGCCTCCGCTTGTAAGAGTATTGCACCTGTATTCAATCTGTGTTTCTTAATTTGCGTGTATGTTTCCTCCGCTTGTTGTGTTTTGTAGATAATGCAAAGCATAGTAGATAATAATTGTGGCTTTAGTTTGATATTTGATCCCATTTTGAGATGGTATTCATGTTGTAGAATATTTAAGGAATTGCAGAAATTTTTACAGAAAATTGTACCACAAATGCCACGAAAACCGCCTGATGCATGGCATTTCTTTGAAATTACTGGTGATGAAAATAAGCAAAATGCAAATTTTGCGGCCGTATTTACGCGACGGTTGGTGGCGTATCAAATTTGTGGGATTATATCAAGAGGCATCACAAGGATGAGGTGAGCAGGTCGGCTTCTCCAGCAGAAAACAACATTGCTGTATTGAGCAAAATAATTATGTTTTGAGAAAAGGTTATTGAATTTACGTTGCCATACCAATAGCGTATTTGAACGTGCCGCCACATTACATTCACTCGGTACAACCAGCTGATGCCGTCACAACAACTGCTCCGCTCCGCTCCGTCCCCACCACTAGTGATGCCTATCCTGGCTGTGTGGCACTCCACAGTGATCTCGTACTTAATGGATTTATTGTTCAGTGTGATCCACACAAAGCCTGAATACGTAGCTAAATACCACCCGCATATGCACGAACGGACCCGTCGCTGTTGGCGTGTTTTTGTAAGACGAGGTAAGGAATACCGCGAAAACACACCCTGATCTACGAGCAGCTTGATACCATGTTGCTCACCATAGGATAATTCAGAGATGATGTGACAGCTCTCAAGGTAACGATAGACAAATCCCGTGTATTGGTGATGTTAGTCGGCAGGCTATCGGTGTCTTACCCGCCTGAAACGACAATCGCACCACCGTCAAGTACAACAACAACTACTACCACGGGGCCCTGGGTCGAGTTGGGTTTAGGTTACGACGAAGTGAGGTTGAAATTACTTAGGTTAGGTTCAGCCGTGCCCTGCCTCCCGCGCTGAGTACCGCCCTCGTACGCTCCTCCCTCGCGATCTCCAAGCAAAGCCTCGTCTCGACAACGCACCCATCCGCGCCACGCCGACCTCCAAAGGACACTCGTTGCCTTCTGTTTACATGCTTCTATGAAGACTTCCTTTGTCGCCAACGGCCATACCATGCTGAATACACCGGTTCTCGTCGTATATCACACCTTCACGGTGTCACACGGTGTTGTTAGAACGGCCCTAGTTTCAGTCAGTTCACCGTAATTATCAACCTTCCGGCCTTAGTCCAACGACTCTCGCCCAGTTGTTGAGAAGGATTTACCGAATGCATTTTCGGGTCATACGGCATGCTTGCAATATTTCACTCCGAATGATCCCGCTGATACACGTGTTCCTTGGTGTCTCACGATCATTTCCATGACTCACGTCGGAGGAACACTAATGTCCTTGAGGGCGCCTGTAGACAAGCAATCATCAGCGCCACAGTTACCGTGATGATGTTACGTGCCAAATTTCTCTTTACCCAGAGTGCCTTGCACCTCTTAGGTATTACTGGAACTTTTTGTACTGGATAACGAAGCTGTGCACTGTAATAAGTTGATGACTACTGATAAATAAAATCATGAATAAAAATACTCAAAAATAAAATTACTCAAAAACGTAATAAAATTAATAAGCATAATTAACCGAAATGTCCGTAGTATGGGCGCCAGAGTTCACCAGAATGGATCCCTCGAATTTAGATAAGAGCATGATAAACTTTATATCCCAGGGCGTGTACATAATGCTGCGTACTGGTACATCTGCTGCAGGCCTTACCTAACCTCCTGAAAACGACTAATTAGGTAGGAACTGCACCTAGGTTCATCAATAACACTGATTCTAAAATAGCTAACTATATTCTGAACAAATTCCGTGCATGAGCACCTCATCAACATACAACATTATACATATAATACACACATAAAATATTGCTGGAAGACTCCATATTTACAACAACAACAATAATGAAAACCGTGGGAAAACGAAAGTGAGAACTAAGCTACCATTTGCAGATAGTCCGATGAACAATGTACATGTATGAAGATAAATACCCTTCACTGTCTCTATATCAATTCGACTTACCGATTCTCATAATCGGCAGTTATCACTTCACACAGATACTGTACCTTGTACTACTGTGTTCACATATTTTAACACTTGTAAAGATATATACACACGTCTGTCGATCCTCAACATATAAATTTATGGAAAGTCTGAGATAGCTTTCACCAACATATAATGCTAGGCCGTCACAAGTGCTACAATACTTAATGCGCAAGCACTCTCCACAAACATAACACGACTACGCTCCACGAACGTTTTAAGTCCAGTCCATTGCAGCCATGTCAATCCAGTACCGTGTCTCAGCACCACTTCCTTCCCGTACAGTCCGTCAGTTGTAGTTGTAGTTATCTTCCTTCTCGTTCCTATACAATCACCTTCACAATCACCCTTACAATGTTTCTCATACAATCTCCTATACAATCCTCTGGTTGCCGCCGTATGACCAACCTTTATAGACATCAACATCCCCCTCCTCTCAGATGAGACGTCTGGATTGGTGCTTGCCAGCCAATCATGAGTGATCTCAAATTAAGACCAAGCCCTGAACTACTTCTTCCTCCCAAGACAATAACAAACTCTGGGGAGTTTTCATGAATCACCAAACTTTCCTGGTACAACAACAAGCTTATCTTATCAGGCTGGGATATATACACGAGTAATGGAATTTCCTGACACAAGTACATCATAACAGACACTGGGGTAGCCAGATGACTCATTCAAATTACCAGAGTTATTACAGCAATGTTTTCCCACTCGTGCAAAACAAATTACTCATACCTACATATGTGGATATCTTCCAGCTTACCAATATAAATGACAAAACATACAAATGAAATACTGATAATAATAATAATAATAATAATAAATCGAATACTGACAATAATATCTCTAACTTCTACATATAATTCGGGGGTGTGATATATGTACTATCACATAACGCCCCCTTGGTGAATCGATGATATCATATATTATGATTCACTATAAAACAGAACTTCATACATAACCTTATAATGGCATAACTGAACACATAACTTACTGTAATAATGATATATACATTGCGTCTACTGCATTGTATTCGCACACACGAAATACAATTTGTCCAAACAATAATAATAATAATGTGGCTATATACACACAACTCCGATTGTTTCATATACCATAGAACACAATCCCTTCTTACTACTGTACACATAATTTACTGTAATAATGATATATACATTGCGTCTACTGCATTGTATTCGCACACACGAAATACAATTTGTCCAAACAATAATAATAATAGGGCTATATATACACAACTCTGATTGTTTCATATACCATTGAACACAATCCCTACTTGCTACTGTACACATAACTCATAATTGATAATATACACATCCAAGGTGCAGATCCTATTTCTTATATCTGCGAAGGCTATAGATATTAAATGTTCCAAGAACCTTGTTGTCAGTGGTTAGGAGCCTATAAGCACACTTGCCTATTCTACTGTCCACAGTATACGGACCCTGATATAATTGAAAAAATACATATAAACGTAATATCGACATCGATAAGCGAGGAATGCGTACCGTAATAAAAACTAACTACGTCTAGAATACAATCTATCTCACACACAAACATTCATACCATCCAGTCACACAAGAATCATACAAGCTTTCATTCGGAACATTCATAACCAAGAAATCCCTCTTTCTGAAATGCGCGGGAATCTCACTACGTTTACTCTTCCACAAAACCATAATTAATGCAAGTAAACAGATCACATACTTTTTCACACATTCCACCTCGATATCACTCAGCACGTCATTCAAATCATTCACACAACTCTCAGTCTTAAATGAAACATTACGCACTCGCTTGGATAGACTTTCTTTCATCTCACGCACACTTCCATACTTACACACGCTTACTCTATCACAGAAATTCTTACCATAATACACATCGAAATTGCTGTCATTACTACTTAATGACCCAACAATTAAACCATCTTCACCACATTTCATATCAGCTCCCACTTGCACCACTTTCATGCCAATAACACTGCTACTTTCGACTCTCTTATCAGAAGTTTCATTAATCTTAAAGTCACCATTTTCACACATAATGGTCCTAACTTTACTCTCCTCACTTACACTTAAATCAACAAAAACATCCTCATGATGTATACTCCGTGAACACTCTTCACTTACTAAACAACCTTCATCAACTTCACAAAAAACTTCACTTTCAATTTCAGAAACTTCCACAAGATTATCGATCGCAACACCGCTATTACCATCACCACTAGCACAAAGTAAGTCATCCGACACAGCTTTCTTACTTTCATCACGCCCCCTATTCTCAAAATCTCCCTGAACACAAAACACATGGTCATACAATAATTCCTCTTTCACGTCTACCTCGTAACTTACCTGTTTCATCGCGTGAATAGGAATTTCGGTATCGGACTGCCTATCTGACCCAACTAAGAAGTCCGATTCCGGTTTAAATTACTTGACGTGGACTGTTCACTGTTATCATGTCTCTGCACTTGATCTGGAGGTCTTTGATCCGTACGCCCCCTACTTTCTGATTCCCCTAGATTAGGTCTTCTGCCAAAATATTCCTGGTGATTACCTCCCTGATTATACTGTCTGTTTCCCCTTCCGGAATTACCACCCTGATTCCCTTGCCTAGAATGACTGAAATTCTGATTATTCCTATCTCCCCCTAGCTGATTACCTTGTCTCCCATTATCCCCGTAATTTCTACCTTCACTTTGCCTAGTCCTCCCCTGCCCTTCCAAAGCATCAAACCTCTCTAACAGCTGCTCTAATTCCTTGATCGTAACAATATTCTGCATACATGCAGCTAATCCGACCTTCTCAGGAAAATGCCTCAACATCTGGCGGACTGTATCTCTCTCCGATGCTAGACCTTCAATATTCTGGCTGATCAGAACATGCGCTAAGAAATACTCCGTCATAGATACACCTTCCTGAGGTTTATACTTGCCAAATAGCACGCGATCTCTTTCCCTTCCCTGAATAGCATCACTCCAAAATTTAGAACTAAATTTCTCCCTAAATTCCTCCAAACTCGAAATACCCTGTCTATAAACTTGAAACCAGGATCTCGCTTCTCCAACAAATGCAATATCCAACATCTCATCAACCATACTCCACTCGATTAAACCATCGTCAAGATTCTTGGAAAACCGTTTCTCCACCGTTTTCAAGAATTCCATCGGATTAAACTGCCGACCATTAAACTTGGGTAATTCTGAGTCCTTCGTACAAGATACGTACCTATTACATATGCTGCTACCTACTTGGATTTGACTGATCTCCTGCCTTAACTTTACATGGCATGCTTTAATTCCTTCTTCAACTACCATTCTGGCATTTCCTTCTACTGACTTGAGGTCTTTCTCCAATTTCTCAGTCTTTTCATCTATTCGCTTCACTAAAACATTCTGGCTGGTTTTAATTCTATCTATTTCTTCGACTTTATCTTCCACTATTTTTATTCTCTTGTCGCATTCCTTGCTGTTTTCAACAAATTCCTTCCTAACTACATTAAATCGGCATTCGATTTTCTCGGTCAGTTCCAAGCATTGAGCTTCTACCTTATTATTGACTTCCTGAATTTCCCTGTTTTGATGATCAAACTTCTGGTTCAATTCATCTATTCTACCATTCACAGCACTGCTTAAACTATCAATTTTACTAGACAAATCAACACTCACTGAATTTAATTCCTTACTCTGATTCTCAATCTTACTAGACAGTTCCGTACTAACTGAATTTAATTCACTATTAATACTGTATATTTCATTGCTTAAAAAACTCAATTCACTCTTCAACTCTTTACTCTGACTATCAATCTTATTGGACAATTCAACATTATTATTATCGATTTTACTGGACAATGCATCACTTTTACTGTTAACAACATTTAATTCAACACTAACTGAATTTAATTCCTTACTTTGACTATCAATTTTACTAGACAATTCAACCTTCAACTCTTCATTCTTACTATCAATCTTACTGGACATTTCATTAAATAGCGATTTAATCATACTAAAAGTTAAAGCCTCCCCTTGAACCGTTTCCTTAACAACCCCTACATTCTGAGTTTGAGACGGGTTACTCTGTTCCTCACCCTTCGTTGCCAATAGATCCTTCCCACTATCAGCCATTTTGCTACTCTTACTTAAATTAGATAAACTCAATGTGGTGGAATTCTTTTGCCTTCTCTTCTCCTGATTCTTAGTACCAGCAACTTTAAAAACCTCTCTACTTCTCAATTTTATAATACTGGACTCGCTACAACATTTCTTCATACTCCAAAATACACATGAAACATATAAAACACTTCACTGACATAGTTTGTAGAATTCCATCCACACCTGACAAGTGCACCTACGCTTATAAGCCTAACAGATGTACCAATCATTCGAGCCCCACGTTGGGCGCCAATTGTAATAAGTTGATGACTACTGATAAATAAAATCATGAATAAAAATACTCAAAAATAAAATTACTCAAAAACGTAATAAAATTAATAAGCATAATTAACCGAAATGTCCGTAGTATGGGCGCCAGAGTTCACCAGAATGGATCCCTCGAATTTAGATAAGAGCATGATAAACTTTATATCCCAGGGCGTGTACATAATGCTGCGTACTGGTACATCTGCTGCAGGCCTTACCTAACCTCCTGAAAACGACTAATTAGGTAGGAACTGCACCTAGGTTCATCAATAACACTGATTCTAAAATAGCTAACTATATTCTGAACAAATTCCGTGCATGAGCACCTCATCAACATACAACATTATACATATAATACACACATAAAATATTGCTGGAAGACTCCATATTTACAACAACAACAATAATGAAAACCGTGGGAAAACGAAAGTGAGAACTAAGCTACCATTTGCAGATAGTCCGATGAACAATGTACATGTATGAAGATAAATACCCTTCACTGTCTCTATATCAATTCGACTTACCGATTCTCATAATCGGCAGTTATCACTTCACACAGATACTGTACCTTGTACTACTGTGTTCACATATTTTAACACTTGTAAAGATATATACACACGTCTGTCGATCCTCAACATATAAATTTATGGAAAGTCTGAGATAGCTTTCACCAACATATAATGCTAGGCCGTCACAAGTGCTACAATACTTAATGCGCAAGCACTCTCCACAAACATAACACGACTACGCTCCACGAACGTTTTAAGTCCAGTCCATTGCAGCCATGTCAATCCAGTACCGTGTCTCAGCACCACTTCCTTCCCGTACAGTCCGTCAGTTGTAGTTGTAGTTATCTTCCTTCTCGTTCCTATACAATCACCTTCACAATCACCCTTACAATGTTTCTCATACAATCTCCTATACAATCCTCTGGTTGCCGCCGTATGACCAACCTTTATAGACATCAACATCCCCCTCCTCTCAGATGAGACGTCTGGATTGGTGCTTGCCAGCCAATCATGAGTGATCTCAAATTAAGACCAAGCCCTGAACTACTTCTTCCTCCCAAGACAATAACAAACTCTGGGGAGTTTTCATGAATCACCAAACTTTCCTGGTACAACAACAAGCTTATCTTATCAGGCTGGGATATATACACGAGTAATGGAATTTCCTGACACAAGTACATCATAACAGACACTGGGGTAGCCAGATGACTCATTCAAATTACCAGAGTTATTACAGCAATGTTTTCCCACTCGTGCAAAACAAATTACTCATACCTACATATGTGGATATCTTCCAGCTTACCAATATAAATGACAAAACATACAAATGAAATACTGATAATAATAATAATAATAATAATAAATCGAATACTGACAATAATATCTCTAACTTCTACATATAATTCGGGGGTGTGATATATGTACTATCACAGCACTGCTGTTCACTCATTGCCGAGAATCCTGAGGAAGGAGACATCACAGATGTAAATGCCCTCAGAGCATTCTACGTTTCCTGTATCTTACCTATTGTTGAATACGCCTCTCCAGTCTGGTCCATTTCTGCTTCTTCAAATCTCAGTCACCTTGACCGTGTACAATCTTTTTTCTGTGCTATCGTCAGAGCCAGGGTCCGTGCATGTCGCAACTTAAGCACTATCTAAGTGCTTGGGAACTGAAACTCAAGACTATTTCTGCTCGGAGGAAAGTAGTCGACCTTAAGCTGCTACACAAAGCGTAGTACCAGAATGAAGACCCTATTCCATATTCCTCACTCCCGGCTTTCTCTCACCCAAAGGTCCCTTTGTGTACGTACTCCAGCGGTGTTTAATGCATTATCTATCAACAAGGATCTGGACATCTTCGTAACGTTTCCTTCCTTGTGTCATGATATTTCTCATATAACTTAATTTTCCTTCTTGTTCTTTACTGTTCTGCTCCTGCATTTAGTGTAAATGTATTTTTCTTTTTTTTTCACTAGTTGCTTTACGTCGCACCGACACAGATAGTTCTTATGGCGACGATGGGACAGGAAAGGGCTAGGAGTAGGAAGGAGGCGGCCGTGGCCTTAATTAAGGTACAGCCCCAGCATTTGCCTGGTGTGAAAATGGGGAACCATGGAAAACAATCTTCAGGGCTGCCGACAGTGGGGTTCGAACCTACTATCTCCCGAATACTGGATACTGGCAGCACTTAAGCGACTGCAGCTATCGAGCTCGGGTTTTTTCTTTGTTAATGTCGTTGTTTATGTAAATATGTATTATATATATTTGTACAGTTTTTATTGTGTATATTTGTGTCCTTTGTAAACATTTATATATCTTTCATTTTAGATTCATATCTATTGAACATAGCTCGGATCTTTGTAATTCGGCGTTATGTTGTTGCTGATTTTGAATAAATAAATAAATAAATAAATAAATAAATAAATAAATAAATAAATAAATAAATAAATAAATAAATAAATAAATAAATAAATAAATAAATAAATAAATAAATAAATAGCGATGTTATTTAAACTTTACAAATATTATTCTCCAGCGACCGGTTTCAGTGTTAAGAAGAATGGCATAGCTGCACGCTAGGATTCCAGAGCGTGTATGAGGGTGTCTCATGGAACACTGTGTCGTGTATGGATAGGATTCCAGAGCGTGTATGAGGGTGTCTCATGGAACACTGTGTCGTGTATGGAGCATTATTTGAACATTCTCCATAGAAATGTGTACGTCGCATGGCGACTTCGAACTTCATTATCAAGTGCCTTTCATACAGGCTACTGAAATAAATACCGATACTAGAATACTATGCATGTAATTAGGAAGTGGAAGACAGAACTTAGCCAGAAGTTGTCTGGAGTAGTTAACTGTACGCCGAGCCAGTTTTGCCCTTACGAATTAGACTGGTTTTCATATTTGGAATGAGCCTAGTGTATCCAAGTTAAATCCGCTTTTTCATAGGAATTTCCTGACCAATTACGAATTCATGTCCTTCTCAAAGAACCGAGCACGCCTTTATGGCCTTGACTAGGCAGCCTTCTAACACTGGATGGAATTAATTTAAAAATAAGGACAAGGTCCGCCTCTGTGGTGTAGTGGTTAGCGTGATTAGCTGCCACCCCAGGAGGCCCGGGTTCGATTCCCGGCTCTGCCACGAAATTTGAAAAGTGGTACGAGGGCTGGAACGGGGTCCACTCAGCCTCGGGAGGTCAACTGAGTAGAGGTGGGTTCGATTCCCACCTCAGCCATCCTGGAAGTGGTTTTCCGTGGTTTCCCACTTCTCCTCCAGGTGAATGCCGGGATGGTACCTAACTTAAGGCCACGGCCGCTTCCTTCCCTCTTCCTTGCCTATCCCTTCCAATCTTCCCATCCCTCCACAAGGCCCCTAGGCGAGGTACTGGTCATACTCGCCAGTTGTATCCCCCGACCAAGAGTCTGAAGCTCAAGGACACTGCCCTTGAGGCGGTAGAGGTGGGATCCCTCGCTAAGTCCGAGGGAAAAACCGAACCTGGAGGGTAAACAGATGATGATGATGAATAAGGACAAGGTGTTGTTCCATGTGATCGTAATCTGCAATAACACTGCATGAACAGTAATACGCAAGAAGAACACAAACGCCTCATCACCCAAGTCTCAAACTGAAATTCTGTACATTTCTCCTGCTGGACGTAACGTTATGATGACAGCGTTTCTAAACGAGAAACATCGATATAATATACTATTACGGTACTGATGATACTGTCCGGCTCCATGGCTAAACGGTTAGCGTGCTGGCTTTTCGTCACAGGGGTCCCAGGTTCGATTCCCGACAGGGTCGGCAATTTTAACCATAATTGTTTAATTTTGCTGGCACGGGAACTGGGGGTTTTTGTCGTCTTCATCATCATTTCATACTCATCACGACGCGCAGGTCATCTACGGGCGTCAAATCATAAGAGCTGCATCTGGCAAGCCGAAAGTGTCCTCGGACACTCCCGGCACTAAAAGCCATTCGCCATTTCAATTTACTTTACTGATAATATTAGTTCGTACCAAAACTGCAAAAGGAAAATTCCCAACAAGAAAATTATGTGAATAAGGAATAATATATTGTAATTAATGTATTACACTACTTGCAAGTAGAGCCTCCGTGGATCAGACGGTAGCGAACTGGTCTGCCCTGCTGGATTCTGTGGTTCAAATCTCGGTCACTCTACGTGAGATTTGTGCTGGGCAAAGCGGAGGAGGGACAGGTTTTTCTCGGAGTACTCCGGTTTCCATAACCTACATTTTAGGGTAACCTTACGTTTTTACAACCATTCAATCAATATCCTTCTAAAGAGAAGCGATAGTGCCAGAATTTTGTCCTGAAAAGCTCATTTCTTTACGTCGGGCGTCTACTTTCACCAGCCTCTTGTATTTAAGTACACTAACAATTGAAAACTTTGGAGACCGAACACTGAGCATAATGTAGAACGAGACGGTTACGTCACACTACCAGTCATGGTGTAATAATTTGTCATGTTTCTCCCTTCAAGAATGAACTTTCTTGAAATTGACGAAAAATTAAATTTAGCCCACACTGTACAATTAGTTCAGAAACGATCTTCCTAATGTGTTTTCCCTGACGTAGTTGGTTAGTCGTTATTCTTCTGACACCAAGATAGCGCATCCACTTCCAAATGGAGTCGCTGGCATTTAAGGGAGCCTGAAAACGCATATCTGTATCGTTAGCTTACAGCAAGTTAATGAATTCCTACAATAACCTGGACATTAAACAAGTAGCACTATTTTTTATCATGGTTCAGTGCACCATATGTGGAGGACCATGCAACACGTATCATATCATTGAGTACAAAGACAGGACATTGACTTTGTCACACTATGCAAATGATGCTAATTTCATTAAATTAATTAATACCTTGTACACAATGTATTTAATAAATTATATATATAATGGCTCAGCAATGAAGTACTTGCCTTCTGAGCGAAGATGATAGGTTCGAACCCGACTCAGACCGGTGGCATATTAGTGTCAATAGATTTATTGGCACGTAAAAGGATCGTGAGGAATAAAATTTCGTCTACTCAGAGTCTCCGAAAGCCATAGCAGTTAGTGGGACGGAAAATTGAAGAACTCCTGGGAATAAGAATATAACCAACAAATTAGTCAGAAGTGATATTTTAGTGGAAATATGGTGTATCATCACTCCTCTATGCCGTGGTGTCATCTTATGTCTTACATTTGAACTTCAAGCTGGTTTATGGCCAGCAGAACTTTGTCCTCCGTGGTGTAAGGAAGGAACATCAGTCAAGATGGTGGACAGTGCTTGGGTTGGTTCATCACAAGGTATAATAGATCTTTTAAATAAAACCCAAAGACTAAATCATCTCTATATTTTGAAATATTTTTTGATGTATTTATTGTTATTGTTGTTTTTTCTTATTGTTATTAGTAATATTATTTGCTATCATTTGTGTCCCAAGAGCATGTACTAGATTTCTCTTCTGTTATGTACAAATGTAACACATATTTGCAGATTCCTTTTCGTTGCATCACTTACAATTCATAAGTTATTTTTTAAACCTAAGTTATAAATATATGTTTTGTTTAATAGATGAACTCATTTGAACACTAGCATACGCAATTACACTGAAGAAAATGGAAATTGCAACACCCAGAAAGAGTGGTGCTACATTGCTGCAATTGAACATGCAGGACGAGTGTTCGGTTGTGATTCGATGATTACACTTTCAGGTCCCTCTGACTGCAAGTTTGGACAACAATCAATACAGCATGTGCCCACCACTAGCTGCAATACATTGGTGAATTCGTCGAGGCATGGAGTCAATAAGGCCCTGGATCGCTTCCTGAGGAATTGTGGCCCATGCTTGCTGCACTGCTCGGGTCAGCTGTTCCAGAGTTGTGGGTGGCTGAGGACGGTTGGCCAGTTGTCGACCCATCATGTCCCACACTTGCTCAATAGGACTGAGGTCCGGGGATCTGGCGGGCCATTCTAAGGTTGTGATGTCGTGGAGAGCTTCTCTGGAGAAGCGTGCAGTGTGAACCCGGCCGTTATCCTGCTGAAACATCCCATTAGCGATGTTCGCCATCATGGGGACAACCACTGGATTGAGTACCCTATCAACGTATTGTAGAGCAGTCATAGTGCCCTTAACAAGCACTAATTGTGATTTCACATTAAAGCCTATAGCTCCCCAGACCATAATGCTTGATATTGGCCCTGTGTGCCTCTCGACAATAAGATCTGGGCGGCCCCTCTCCCCGGTATGTCGGCGCACACGATTCCGGCGATGCGGGCAAGACAGAAGCGCGATTCATCACTAAAGACGACCCTATGCCATTCGTCTACCCACGTCGATCTTTCTCGACACCAGACCAGCCTTACACGTAGCTGTTGTGGGGTCAATGGATCACCTTCTGCAGGGACATGGGCTCGTAAGACAGCTGCACGCAGGCGATTACCAACTGTTTGTTGTGTAACGTGGGGTGCCACAGCTGCTCGAATTTGCGCTGTTGTTGCATGGGGTTCCATCCGGGTCATCGAATGATGCGGCGATCCTCTCTCACAGTTGTCTGTCGCGCTGGGCCTATGCCAGGTCTACGAGTGTGGGTACCTTCATTTGACCACTGCTGCCATACACGTTGTACCGTAGATGCCTGTCGGCCAACACGTGCAGCGACAGTCCTTAGCGATAATCCAGTCTCCCACAGCCCAATTATCCGAGCCCTCTCAAACGGCGACAGTTGTTGATAGCGTATTCTTCTCTGTCGTCGAGGCATGTTTGACGGGGAACACTTCACTGCACAGACTGCAAGTCAACTACGCTACACCAGAGTCCGTATTCTGGAGTTGATTCCTCCGCGACCAATCACGTGGGGAGACCTGTAGCAACAATCCAATGGGTCTGAAACTTAGATCGTTTACATACCTACATAGTATCGTTCTATATCTTGAAAATCAACACAAACGAATAATGCCTTCATGGTGTTGCAATTTTCATTTTATTAAGTGTAATTCAAGTAGTGCATACCACGAAATAAACCCCGACAATATATTTCCCCTCTCCTGAAAAATTACTGTTTTGTTGCTTACATCCTTATCCCTGGGAGGTCTTCAATTGTTGTCTTTAGTTTACCTACGGAGAGTTTGTTTCTCTAAATAAAAAACGTTAGTGTGCTGATTGTATGTTTATACACAGGATTCCGTTACATCTCTGAAACTAAGCGACATTGTGTTGGTCAGTACCGGAAAGGGCATATTTTGTTCTTTCTGCTTGAGCAGGAGTGGAAAGCAGCTGACCAACGTACACGAAATAAAACGAGCTTCAGGATGTCCTATCAGGAGTGCCTTGGTTTAGCTGGAGGCACCCACAAGGCCGCCAATGTCGAGGATTTGGCACAAGACTATCGACTAACCATTCTCTCTTTGAACATGCCTGTCATACTTGCTGGAGAAATGTTAGACAACATTAAAATTTCGACACGATATAACAACTTACTACAGAGAACGCTGTTTTAGCCATCGTGTTCATGAATTTGAAGTGTATTTTGTGAGTGTATTTTCACGGTACATGTGTGCGGCTTCAGTATAATTTATACACCATCAATATTATCCTTCAATAAATGAAGATGAAGCGTTAAATATAATTCAGTATTAACACGGATCTCACGCGCATCTGTTTTAATTATTAACTGCGGTTTCTTCTCTGAGAACCCATGTGTCATCATTCCAGGATCAGTGAGGCAATTAAGTTCTGCCATGGATAATTTTTGAACTGGCTTGTTGTGTAATGTCATCGTATGGCAACCAGTTTTAACAAATCTTTCAGCTCAGCCGACATCAAGCCGTTTAGCAGATAAAATAAACAGCTTACGACGGCTTTTGACAACCCGTTTTTAATAAGGGTGACCTCGCCAATGGGCAGTCTCTACTCGGTACTTGCTGGATAATAGCCTCAGCTGAGTATTGTTCATTGAACAATGTATTTCAATATTTTAAAAATGTTATTTTCATATCCTAATGATTTAGTATCCTTTAAAAAAGTTAAAAGGCTTCTCTTACTAACGATGATGGATGTGCTGAAATGTGTGTGTGTTTTGTGTTTAAACAATATCAGGGAAAATCCAGTTTTGCGTCCCCACCCTCCCATCCCCTCTTCCCCTAAAAAGAGGATTAATTCGTTGTCCTCGCAGCAATGTGAATCATTGCATTCAATGTCAATATTAGGGGAGAGACAGTGTTAGCGGGGTGTACGGCCTCTTGCTAAATGGATGAGGCTGTCACACATTGTTAGCAGTAACATTTATTCTTTACTTAATTTAAGTTGTTGTAGAGCATTCCCTTTTTTATAACACCTCGATTTTTTGAGTGGGAGGTGAAGGCTTGGGAGACGTAGCCAATACCATTACATCAGGATCACTGCGAATAATTGTACGAGAACTAATTTAACAGATGAGGTGAATATATTCGCAAGCATTTTACTACCTACTTTAGAAAGACGTATTGTTAGCATAGTTTAAGAGGATAAAATGAAAATAAGTTTGTAGGCCGAGCACAAAATTAAAATAATTAATTAATATTACACTCCAGGTCGTTAAGTTGTTAGTGGGGGATTTATCAGTCCGGGGTTGGCATTGCCTTAATAAACAGAAGCCTAGGTCTCGTGATACTCTTATTGTTAGGCTGTTTCAAAGTTATAGTCTACTAAATGAAAGTAGCATTATTAATATTGGAATGAATAAAGCTCCCATCTAGCGGCCAATATATAGGAATTGTGCCGGCTGCCGAAGCCTGTCGCACTCCTCTAGGTCAATGATTAATGAATGACAGATGAATTGAAATAATACTGGAGAGTGTTGATGGAATGAAACATGACATCGAAAACCGTAGTACCCGGAGAAAACCCTGTCCCGCCGCCGCTTTGTCCAGCACAAATCTCACGTGGAATGACCGGGATTTGAACCACGGAACCCAGCCGTGAGATGCCGGCGCGCTGCCGCCTGAGCCACGGAGGCTCATGGGGGCTTCATTCATTCCATTCCCTTCCCGGTCGAATGATTGGAAACAGGCTGTGGATTATTATTATTATTATTATTATTATTATTATTATTATTATTATTATTATTTTTATTACCAGCTCCATGAATTAATGGTTAGGGTGCTGGCCTTAGGGCTAACGGGTACCGCGCTCGATTTCTGCCGGGTTGGTGATTTTAACTGTCATTGGTTAATTCCTCTGGCTTGAGGATCGGGTGTTTGTGGTGTCTTCTTCATTAGAATACATCTTATGTAGCAGCCCACTCTCAGAGACGCGCTGTGCCCTGGAGAGCCCGAAGTGGGCGCTCTGTAACTGCTCACCACATTCGCAGTTCGATGAGGTCTACCATCCCATTTAGTGAGTGTAGCATCACAGTCCTTGTTCGGTTGAGAATTTTCTACTGACATCTCGGAAGATGGAACCCAGTTGGTTGAACACACGGGTTTTGAACAATTTCCCGGTGTAACAGAGAAAAACCGTTCTTTCCATTGACATTCCAGACATCTGAGATGTTGAATGGTGGCCCAAGAAGGTTGTCTGCAGTGCGCAAGGATGGTTGCCGAGTTTTCTTCTAGTTCTCAACGTTTCTGCATGCGCTGGCAAGCGCTGATTGCTTATCATTTTCCTCCACGCCTTCAGTGACGATTCTGACTTCCTTAGTGGTGCTGGTGTTATGTAGCCAATACGAGTTGACAAAGCGAATACAACCAGTAATGGGGCGCATTGTCTGATTTAGCTGGGTATATCTTATTTTGATAGGCACAGTGTTTAGCCATGTTGAGGAACAGTATTCGAGCACTGGAATAATAAAGGAGGAAAACCCATTAGTTCTCCAACAGGTGTCTGTACGTTTTTCTGTGTGTTATTCTTGGCAGCAACATTTGAAATGTGGGTCTTGTATGTCAGCGATCTGTCAAATGTTACTCCTAAATATCTGGGCTGGAGGGCCTGTCCTCTGAATGCGATGCTTGGCTATAAATCTGCATGCCTATTGTGGGGGGATGAACATACAGGGTGGGTGGGAAGTAGCTCCCTAGTTTTGAATGTCCTTAAGTTTTTTGTTAACGAATATTTTCACACAGAACAAGTTGTGTTCGGTTCTCAGGACCATGAGAATGTGTGTACCACACTAAAATTCCACATGTGCCCCTGCGTTGTCGACCAAACGACGTAAACGTACAGGAATGTCATGTTTTTGAACAGATCCGGCCAGTAGTCTCCAACAATAACTCCTGAACATAATGGGGCTTCCATGGTCTCCAGACAAGGCCCTTCTTTAACACAACACGCACTGTATGCCTGATGATTCCACTCTCATGAGCTGCCTGGCGTGTTAATTTATCAGGACTGCGAGTGAATAACTCCCTCACTGCCGCTACATTTTCTGGCGATTGCGCTACCAAAGATGGTCCTCTTCTTGGTTTGTCCACAACTGACTCAGTTGTCGTTAGCTTGGTGTGACAATTCCTAATGGTTTTAGCATCAAGTGTGGCATGAGGACTATGAACACCCCGCCACCATCGCTGAACAAGGGCTACAGATCGCCACACTTCAAACCGCGAAGCAACCTGGGCGCGCTCTTTTAAAGTCAACCTTCCTGCCATCTCGTCGTTCAGTGGAAGAAGATGCTACTGCAGGTCAGGGTATTCTCAGGGATACCGTAACAAAACAAAATAACTTTCATTAATAAATCTCAACAATTATAAAACTTATGGACATTTAAAACTAGGGAGCTACTTCCCACCCACCCTGAAGATATAAGTGTTTTGATGGTTAACTAGGAGACAGGATTGTTCGAAATAAATATCCATTTATTTTTCACATCTGACGTTAGAGTTACTTCTGCTTTAGGTATATTTCGTTGACCTGGATATACCAAGGCAATGCCCTCAGCAATGCCTTGGACTTGGTTTTTGGTAAGTCATGTGTGTACACATTGAAAAGGTTGGAAGCTAATACATACCCTTGCGGAAGCACATCGTTTAGCTTATCGTCGGGGAAGAAACAATACATCGTACGTCACAACGCTCTTCTTATCCACTACCATCCTTAAAAATGGTCACCCCTCCCGGTCAGACATGGATATGCAGTCCATCAGATCAATGTTCGTTGCGTTCATTTCCCTATGTGGAAAAGTAAAGGAAAATGAAAATGAGCCTTAAATACACCACCAATACGTCACTAAATACCCTTTTCTACAGTGCGGTAATGTAAGGTTCATTTTCCTTTACACACGTGTATAAGAAAATGAGCACAACCAAAATTGTTCTTATGGGCTGCATATTCATATGTGGCTGGGAGGCGTGACCAGCCTTAAGGAAGATAATGGATAGGAAGAGCATTGGGACATACGAGGTTTTGTTTCTTCAACGACGTTATGTACTTTGCTCTTTGAATCCTCAGAGAAGACCTTGAAATATCATTTCTTCGTCCAATAAGACCTGTCTGTGTCGTTGCGACGTGAAGCCGTTGGAAAAAATCCATTGTACGGCATGTTACTGATAAGATTAGTGAATTTCAAACAAGGAATGACACTGATGAATTTGGGAAGAAGACCTTCACGCCTGACTGTCTCGTAAGCAGCTGTGAGGTGTATAATATACCTGATATGTTTATGAGTTTCTTCTGAAAAACGTTTTAAGTATGGGTCACTAACACAAAAACTTGTTCATTACATCCTTGCCTAAATATGAGGCCAGTCTGATCTGGTGGGACATGCTAGTCTTTGTAGTAGCTTCAATGTGACGCGTAGGATGGCTATAGGTTGATAATTTTCTACTTTTGACGAATCTTTATTGGGCTTGGCGGTAATTATTATTTAACTTCAAGAGTGGTGTATGGTTACCTATCGCAAAAATCTTCTACAGAAACGTGGTAAGCCATCTGATCGTAGCAAGTCCAGAATGCTGTAGAAACTCGGGGTAAATTCCATCGGCAATTGTAGTTTACTCTGGTTTTATGCTCTTGAGAGATCTTGTGATTTCTTTTAGTTGAAAACGGACTGAGAATACCGAAGATTTAGGTCCTAAGCGCTTCTTTGTATTGAGTTTAGTTTTGACTTGTCTTTTAAGGCCTACTTGTTTTGTGCCTTTTGAGACAGAGATTGAAGACTTGGCCATATTAACCAAACCGATGTTACTTTTTGATCTACTGGTGGTTTTGGCTGCGTCCGGCTTTCTTATAAGGGGCATTGCTTTCCTGCCTGAGTAGGTATGAGCTACGGACTTCACGGTTTCTTGCCATATTTTCTGTCTCTTTTCCTCTGTGAAGTGCTGAACTAGTAATAACTCTAAGATGAACACGAACTGTCTGAATTGACCTCTCGGTCAAAGATTAGGGGAAAATAGATGTAATAAAAGCTGCAAGATTGCATTCAGAAGATGGTTGATTCAAACTCTTATTCTGCAGCCTCGAAAATTGTTTTCCGTGGTTGTCTATTTCCACCCATGCAAATTCTGGGTTGTACCTTATTACAGGCCACAGCCGCCTCCTTCCCCGTCCTAGCCGTTTTATGTTCCATTGTCAGTGAAAACCTATCCGAATATAAGGACATGAAACTCATAGCAAGATGATGATGCTAAAAAAGAAGAGGATTAAGAAGAACAGGGAGAAGGAGAGTATTTTTCTCAATTTTTGTATTATTCATTTATTTTAATTTATTTTACTTATTTATATGCAAAAGGCATATAGGATGTAATTTTTTTAATGAGCGCACAACTGTAGAAAATTTGGAGTTGCGAACTTTCCTGACGTGTTCAAACAGAAATTCTTCTCTTTTCTCCTTTATTGGCATCTCCCCTCCTTGGGGAATGTGCCATAAACGTGAATAGTCATTTCGCTGTAAGATTCGTTTCCACCTGACAAGTGAAGGTTGCTCCTGGCGGCTGTACACAAACAACAGATTCTTGGCGCAGGTAGACAATGGCAATGAAATCCCAATTTTTTAACTTTTCTATGCCTTTTGCATATAAGTAAATAACATTAATTAGTCACCTCTTTGCGTAATTGTAAAATGAATAACATAAACGTTGACAGAGAAAACAGTCTCCACATGGGGAGTCGAACCCACGAACATCGAATTACCAGTCCGAGCTCTTACCGCTACGCCAACTGCTCGGCGTGCGCACTAACGTAAGTAGCTTATACGGTGCGAGAGCCGCGTCAACATTTTTGTTTTGATTTTGATTTTCTATACGCTTGGCCATCTGGAGTTCCCACTTCGGGTACTTTCATTTATAGCCAAGCCCTGCATGTTCTATAAATTTGATCGAAATCGGTGGTGACGAGTAGGGAATGCCCCCTTGTCAGTTGATTTTCAGGCCTTCAACTTGTGTATATTTTTATAAATAACTCGTATGGAGTATATCTAATTGCAATCACTTCGCGGATGAATTAAGACTTAAAAGAAATTAGTATCCCATCATTTACTGGAAATAAGAATGATATGAGGATGAGTACAGACCACATTCAGGTAGCCACGTTTTTGGTCAGAATAAAATAATTGAATGCTGACTTTCAAGACCTCTCAATAAACATGTTTGGGTACAATAAGACTCGTGTGTTATGGATAAAACGATCCTTTGATTACTATCTCACTTAAAATAATACTCGCCAAAATGCAGATGTCCTAACATGTGCCCTGTCCCTTGTACTTAGGTACTATCGCATACAACTGACTGTGCTGCTTGCCTTGAGCACATGTGACGGGCATCTTTCTGAGGTACACAGCCGGTTCTGTAATTTCTCCATAAGGATAATTATAGACGGTTCGAAAAGGTCCAAAACTCATACCAGATCCCCGAGCAATCACATAAAATATTCCATATTACTTCTGTAAGTCTCTTCAACAATCTCTAATGTCGATTAATGGGACACAAAGAATACGCCTAAGAGCACCATCAATCATTCAGTCAATACTGATCTGCATTTATGGCACTCGCCCAGGTGGCAGATTCCTCATCTGTTGTTTTACTAGCCTTTTCTTAAATGATTTCAACGAAATTGGAATATTATTGAACATCTCCCTTGGTAAGTTATTCCAATCCCTAACTCCATTTCCTATCTTCATATTTTGATCTTTCCTACTTTTAAAGACGCCACTCAAACTTATTCGTCTACTAATGTCATTCCACGCCATCTCTCCGCTGACAGCTCGGAACATACCACTTAGTCGAGCAGCTCGTCTTCTTTCTCTCAGTTCTTCCCATCCCAAACTTTGCAACATTTTTGTAACACTACACTTTTGTCAGAAATCACTCAGAACAAATCGAGCTGCTTTTCTATGGATTTCTTCCAGTTCTTGAATCAGGTAATCCTGGTGAGTGTCCCATACACTGGAATCATACTCTAGTTATGGTCTTACCAGAGGCTTATATGCCCTCTCCTTCACATCGTTACTACAACCCCTAAACACCCTCATAACCATATGCAGAGATCTGTACCCTTTATTCACAGTCCCATTTATGTGATTACGAAAATGAAGGTCTTTCCTTATATTAACACCTAGATACTTACAATGATCCCCAAAAGGAACTTTCACCCCATCAACGCAGTAATTAAAACTCAGAGGACTTTTCCTATTTGTGAAACTCACAACCTGACATTTAACCCCGTTTATCAACGTACCAGTGCCTACTGTCCATTTTACAACATTATCAAGGTCACGTTGCAGTTGCTCACAATCTTGTAACTTATTTATTACTCCATACAGAATAACACTATCCGCAAAAAGCCTTACCTCTGATTCCACTTTTTTACTCATATCATTTAATATATAAGAAAACATAAAGGTCCAATAATACTGCCTTGAGGAATTCCCCTCCTAATTATTACAGGGTCAGATAAAGCTTCGCCTACTCTAATTCTCTCAGATCTACTTTCTAGAAATGTAGGAACGCATTCAGTCACTCTTTTATCTAGTCCAATTGCGCTCATTCTTGCCGGTAGTCTCCCATGGTCCAGCCTATCAAATGATTTAGACAGGTCAATCGCGATACAGTCCATTTGACCTCCTGAATCCAAGATATCTGCTATATCTTGCCGGCATCCTACAAATTGTGCTTCAGTGGAGTAACCTTTCCTAAAACCGAACTGTCTTCCATCAAACCAGTTATTAATTTCGCAAACATGTCTAATGTAATCGGAAAGAATCCCTTCCCAAAGCTTACGTGCAACGCATGTCAAATTTACTACAATACATACATACATGCATACATTATCATTATAGACTGTTATGCCTTTCAGCGTTCAGTCTGCAAGCCTCTGAGAATTTACTAAACGTCGCCACAATCCTCGATTTGCAACTAGTGTTGTGGCCTCATTTAGTTCTGTACCTCTTATCTTTAAATCGTTAGAAACCGAGTCTAACCACCGTCGTCTTGGCCTCCCTCTACTTCTCTTACCCTCCATAACAGAGTCCATTATTCTCCTATCCTCCTCCATTCGCCTCACATGACCCCACCACCGAAGTCGGTTTATGCGTAGAGCTTCATCCATCGAGTTCATTCCTAAATTAGCCTTTATCTCCTCATTCCGAGTACCCTCCTGCCATTGTTCCCACCTGTTTGTACCAGCAATCATTCTCGCTAATTTCATGTCTGTTACTTCAAACTTATGAATAAGATATCATGAGTTCACCCAGCCTTCGCTCCCGTAAAGCAAAGTTGGTCTGAAAACAGACCGATGTAAAGATAGTTTCGTCTGGGAGCTGACTTCCTTCTTACAGAATACTGCTGATCGCAACTGCGAGCTCACTGCATTAGCTTTACTACACCTTGATTCAATCTCTCTTACTATATTACCATCCTGGGAGAACACACAACCTGAATACTTGAAATTATCGACCTGTTGTAGCTTTGTATCACCAATCTGACATTCGATTCTGTTGAATTTCTTACCTACTGACATCAATTTAGTCTTCAAGAGGCTCATTTTCATACCATACTCATTGCACCTATTTTCAAGTTCCAAGATATTAGACTGCAGGCTTTCAGCACAGTCTGCCATTAAGACCAAGTAGTCAGCATAGGCCAAACAGCTTACTACATTTCCACCAAACTGAATCCCTCCCTGCCATTTTATACCTTTCAGCAGATGATCCATGTAAACTACAAACAGCAAAGGTGAAAGATTACAGCCTTGTCTAACCCCTGTAAGTACCCTGAACCAAGAACTCATTCTACCATCAATTGTCACTGAAGCCCAATTGTCAACATAAATGCCTTTGATTGCTTTTAATAATCTGCCTTTAATTCTATAGCCCCCCTGTATGGCGAACATCTTTTCCCTCGGTACCCTGTCATATGCTTTCTCTTGATCTACGAAACATAAACACCACTGCCTATTCCTCTCGTAGCATTTTTCAATTACCTGGCGCATACTGAAAATCTGTTCCTGACAGCCTCTCTGTGGTCTGAAACCACACTTGGCCCGTAATTTTCAGCTTTATGTCTATCACCCTTTCCTTTATACACAGCAACTCTCCATTAATTTGGTATAGCTCCTTCAACCAACAATAATCAAATAAGTACTTCAGATTTGGTACTATATCCCAACCCATTGACTTTAGTATATCCCCTGAAATCTTATCAATTCCAGCCGTTTTTCTAGTTTTCAACTTTTGTTTCTTATTGTAAATGTCGTTGTTATTATATTTCAATTTTAATACTTCTTTAGCATTAGTATTCCCCTCTGTCTGGACATTATCCTTGTAACCAACAATCTTTTCATACTGCTGACTGAATACTTCTGCATTTTGAAGATCCTCACATACACACTCCCCTCGTTCATTAATTATTTCTGGAATGTCCTTGGAACCTGTTTCTGCCTTCTATGCATACCCTTCCATTTTCACTAATATTTGTGTGACTGCCAATTATGGTTGCCATCACGTTATCCTTAGCTGCCTTCTTTGCTAGATTCAATTTCCTAGTAAGTTCCTTCAATTTCTCCTTACTTCCACAGCCATTTATAAATCTATTTCTTTCCAATCTGCACCTCTTTCTTAGTCTATTTATTTCTCTTTTGTAATAAGGAGGGTATTTACCATTACTTACCACCTTTACAGGAACAAACCTGTTTTCACATTCCTCAACAATTCCTTTAAACTCATCCCAGTGTCTGTTTACATTTATATTTACAGTTTTCCACCGATCATAGTTACTCTTAAGAAACTCCCTCATGCCTGCTTATCAGCCATATGGTACTGCCTTATAGTCTTACTTTTAAGACCTTCCTTTCTATCACATTTATTTTTAACTACAACAAAAACAGCTTCATGATCACTAATGCCATCTATTACTTCGGTTTCTCTATAGAGCTCATCGTGTTTTACCAGCACCACATCTAGGATATTTTTCCCTCTATTTGGTTCCATTACTTTCTGAATCAGTTTTCCTTCCCATATTTACTTATTTGCCATTTCTTGGTCATGATTCCTGTCGTTCGCATTTCCTTCCCAATTGACATTTGGTAAATTCATATCTCCCGCTACAATCACATTCCTTTCCATGTCGTTTCCTACATAGCTGATTATCTTATCAAATAATTCTGAATCTGTGTCAGCCCTACCCTTTCCCGGTCTGTACACTCCAAAGACATCAAGTTGCCTATTATCTTTAGAGATAAGCCTTACACCTAGAATTTCATGTTTGTCATCTTTAACTTTTTCGTAGCTTACAAATTCTTCTTTCACCAGAATGAATACTCCCTCTCCCACCATTCCTATCCTATCTCTACGATACACTCTGAAGTTCTGTGAGAAAGACTAATAATGCACCGGTCTGAATTGGATCAAGCCGACTGCGATGAACCTTGGAAATATGATCAACGGAGACATTAGGCACCTGTTGGTAATAGTCATCCGCTCACAAAATAATGTAACGTCTTAGGATGGGGGAGGTAAGGAATTAAGCACACAACTGGTACTGTTTACTCTATGATTTATTGACTAACTAACAATTGCTTACAAACGTACCCTGACACACAATACACCTTCCCTGCTCTTTTGCTGCTCAGTCACTCTAGTTTTTCACAATCGCCTGCAAACAGATCAAATCACACTGCACATTCTTCCATAACCGTAACTTAGGGCAATTCACAATTATACTCAATGTACGCCATCACGACCACTCAATTCACAGTTAGCGGGCGCGCAACACAGTCTGACAATTCTGTACGTGGTACACTGTCCGTACACTCACAACAGACTTCGTTGACTGCTTCTTGCTGATCAGATGCACTGTCCCGCACTCTGCTTCAGAACACATACACACAGCACTGACAGCACTCAGTCGTCACTGTCCATTGTATAATCGAGTGTTCCATATCAGTACTCGCTCTCTGACTGAACTCAACCGAGCTACCGGTACTGACAGAACTGAACCACTGTAGCTCCTCCGGCCTGTCTTACATACGGAAGTCGGCACTTCCAGATCATCATCATCATGATCATCATCTGTTTACCCTCCAGGTTCGGTTTTTCCCTCGGACTTCGCGAGGGTTCCCACCTCTACCGCCCCAAGGGCAGTGTCCTGGAGCTTCAGACTCTTGGTCGGGGGATACAACTGGGGAGTATGACCAGTACCTCGCCCAGGCGGCCTCACCTGCTATACTGAACAGGGGCCTTGTGGAGTGATGGGAAGATTGGAAGGGATAGGCAAGGAAGAGGGAAGGAAGCGGCCGTGGCCTTAAGTTAGGTACCATCCCGGCATTCGCCTGGAGGAGAAGTGGGAAACCACGGAAAACCACTTCCAGGATGGCTGAGATGGGAATCAAAAACCACCTCTACTCAGTTGACCTCCCGAGGCTGAGTGGACCCCGTTCCAGCCCTCGTACCACTTTTCAAATTTCGTGGCAGAGCCGGGGATAGAACCCGGGCCTCCGGGGGTGGAAGCTAATCACACTAACCACTACACCACAGAGGCGACTTCACTTCCAGATACTTCAGAAAATAGAGGTGGCAGAGGGGGCTGGCCTTGCGCACTTGGCTCGTTCCTGGTGGAGAGTGGGTGGGGCCCTAAATCGGTGATGTCACTCGCGGCCGGTCAGGCTAACTTGCTTCTCTCAAGGCCTTACAATAATTTTTTTTGTTAGGGGCTTTACGTCGCACCGGCACAGATAGGTCTTATGGCGACGATGGGATAGGAAAGGCCTAGGAGTTGGAAGGAAGCGGCCGTGGCCTTAATTAAGGCACAGCCCCAGCATTTGCCTGGTATGAAAATGGGAAACCACGGAAAACCATCTGCAGGGCTGCCGATAGTGGGATTCGAACCTACTATCTCCCGGATGCAAGCTCACAGCCGCGGGCCTCTACGCCCACGGCCAACTCGCCCGTACAATAAAATTGTGCACACTGTCAAAATAATATTTGCATACTTAAAAGAATAGTGGGGGCTGCCTGGCCGAGGTGGTAAAGGCATGCTCGGTTCGCACGGAAGGACGTGGGTTCGAATCCCCGTCAGGAAGTCGTAAAATTTAAGATACGAGATTTCCAGTTCCAGAGGTGCACCTGGTGCTGAGGTTAACTCAGTCTACACCAAAAATGAGTACCAGGTTATTCCTGGGGTCAAAGGCGGCCAGACATATAGCTAACCACTGTACCCCATCAACTTTCGAGGTTACGGATAGTGGAAGCCTTTACCTTCCACCCCTCCAAGGGCCTTCATGGCCTGTACGGGGATGACTTTACTGGTACTTTAAAATATAGTAACCTTGCTGCAGTTTCAAATCGATTGCAAGGAAACTTGGTAGGATGAGACATTACTGCAGTCCTGCTGATGTTACATTGCATGATAAAATGAGTGGTTCCGATCAGGAATCCGGCAATTTCCCCATTTGTGCAAAGAAAATATAATCGATACTGCATAATATTTAAGCTTCCTTTAAAACCGACAGAGAAGTATTAAATCTCTGTAGTAATATTTTGATGCACTGTATTTATACAGGGTGTAAGAATAAGGTAGTCCAAATTTTCAGGGCACATTCCTCAGACACAGGAGAAGAAAGTATGTTGTATGAACATGGGTCCAGAAACGCGTTATTCCTTTGTTAGAGCTCCTTTTCTGCAACTCAGCACGGTACGTTAATCATGGAAAACACACAGAAAAGAACGTACCAGCGTACCACATGAAACTCTTTCTTACATGAAATGTTCAAAATGAGGTCTTTACACTGTCACATGCATCAACCGGTCGTCGCATTGAATCCGTGATGCGCCTCTCAGGTTGAGCTATACAAGCCTCCGTTCATTGCAAAATTGCTCCACAGAAGCCTCTGTTTATAGGCAATACTGTGATAAGTTTACTATGAAATTATTAAAAACCAAATTGTATGTTTTAATTATCAAAGAAAATTTGAAGAATAGTTGAGAATTTATTTCCCGATAAAGAGAAATAAAATCGTGTCGTTTCGCAAAATTAAAAAAAAAATTAACTTAAGGAGGTAAATGTTACAATAATGCTATCAGTTCTCAGACTTACCAGTGGCCAGTTTTGGCAACTAAGTGTCACTCGTTTTCCACCAGAGATTTTTTTTGCGGCATGTTTTACGTTTTCTTTCTCCACTAACCTACGACCGCTCCACATGCACCATGACTCGCTATCATAACTCTCACACAAATGGACTCCTGTTTAAATGATTGAACAAATGGTTTCATGTTATAATAAGGACATATTTTAATAGAATCTCCCACACGGGGAATCCCATAATGTTCGTTTTTTCGGAAAAGTGAACGGACATTTTAATTAATACTCTGCAAACAAAAACACTCAGCACATTTCGTGACATCCTTCAAATCAATAGCAGAATTTGTTATTGTGTTTGAACGGCTCACGTTCCCAAGTTTGTAAACCAGTGTTTCATGCGAGGTATTACGTCCCTTCCACAAATATGCCAAGGAGAGAAGAGGTGGGAGGGGGGGGGGGGGGTGAGTGCAAATAGCGAAAGTCCTGCAAAGCTGCCTCATTGTACATAACACGAGCCGCAGTCTTCCCAACATTTGCATTTAGTGGACATGTCTAGCTGGCAGGATACAAATAAAGCTCTTTATAGCACTAAGTAATGTTGACGAATGGCTCACACTTCGGATTGAGCACATCAACTGCTTTTTCTAACAAGATCTGCTTCACAGCATTACAGGAAGTGAAACGTGGAACGTTGCAAAAACGAAGGTGATAAAAAGAAATTCACTAAAAGGAACTTCGAGAGGGAAAATGTTTTGTGTTTAAGAAATAATGAAAAATATAATTACTTTTGAGAGTATTCCGAACAGATAGAATCCATTCTCGTTAAAAAGGAAAGTGTCGAAGAATTACACGATGTTCGGAAATCACTTATAATTTACGATATAATTGTCAAAAATAGGAAAGCGTATTGTAGAGTTGTGGCGTTCTCGTTGATGAACACATTGACACTCTGGGGCCAAACTCTGGTTATTTCATAATCAGAAAAACCTGAATACTTAAAACATGTTGATAAAACCTAGCGGTTCTGCTTGGTAGCAGACAGCAGGAAGAGACAGCAGCAGCAGAAAGAAGGTACATGTTCCAACAACCTACACTCCACACTAAAATACAATATGTGCCTTTGATGTAAAGGAACTCACTCGGGACGAAATTCCGCCACCTCGGCTTCGCAGAAAACCGCAAAAATTAGTTAGTTGGACTTAAAACCACTGTTATTATTATTAAAAAAGGTGATATTCGTATACCAATGTTACAACGTAAATACATCTTTGAATCCCACCTGTACATTAACCACATCCATGGATTATTTCATAAGATTTCAGGAACCTGACGATAAGCACTTCATGGGTCGTAACATGTGTTTAATAAACCGAATGTCTTTTTTTCGTTACAATTTACTTTACGTCGCGCCGACTCGGTTAGGTCATACGGCACCTAATATTCTTATTCATATACTTTTATCCTTATTCCATTTTACTTAATAAGTTGCGCTCCAACGACTGTCAAAAGTCGTCAAATTCATATTATTGTTGATACTAATAATTCATTATAACAGCATTTTAACTGTAATAATAATAGTAATGCCGGGCCGATTGGCTCAAACGGTTAAAAAGCTGGCCTTGTGACCCCAAACTGGAAGGTGCTCAAATACGTCAGCTTAGTGTCGGTAGATTTTCTGGCAAGTAAAATAACACCTTCGGCACTAAATTCCGTCCACTCAGCGATTCTGAAAACCACACAAATAGTTAGTGAGGCGTAAAAACCGATAGGATGATAATAATAATATCAATAATAATAATAACAATAATAATAACAATAATAATAATAATTCAAACTAACCCCAAGGCGCTGCAGCCCTGAGGGGCCTTGATCTACCAAGCGGCCTCTGCTCAGCCCGAGGTGTCGTGTGGTCAGCACGACGAATCCTCTCGGTCGTTATTCTTGGCTTTCTAGACCGGATTAATAATACTAACAATAATAATAATCCTCCTTTATGACTTTTTTATCTCACGCCTGAGGCCAATCGCACAGAGTTGTCTATTTAGCCTTGTCATGATCTTCTCTCTGTCATGGAAGCAGACAACAGTAGGGGAGCAATGGGGTTCCCAAATCCGGAAATGAGTCAGCATATTTACTGCTGCTTTAGCACCCGATGTTATTGACCCCGGCCATCATTGACCCCGGTAACGTGACAGTGAAGTCATCACCACGTGCGTTTGGTTGTAAACAAAGCCATGTGCTCTTGTTTGTAAACAAAGCCACGAGCTTTTTTGACAGCCACGTGCTTTTTGACAGATGTCATCCGCCATCTTGCATCGTTAACCTCAGTGCTGCCATCTTGACGGAGAAAAATCATCATGGAAGCCACCTTAGGCATTTGGGCGTGCGAAATTTGAAATTCCACGCTCTTATCTTTGGCTAACCTAAGTAAATGTTTATGCTTTATTGGCTTCGGGCGAGTATAGGAGAGGGGCTTGTTTAATGAGGTAGTCCTCTTTCCCCAATCGCCCATTACCAAAAATAAGGGACGGGTAAGTGAGAGATGTGCTCTCTCCCTCTCTCTCCCTAGATGTCCACCACCGTAGCGATGTCTGCTCTACAAAGAAATGCCCTGGGGCCAGGGCACAGCCGCCTCTTACGAGGCAAGCAAGGACACATTGCCTTACACTCGTATTTATACCTGGTTAATTGGGTGGGAGAGAATGCTTAGATCAACATGTACGCGCACACCTCCTGCTATCTACTGCTTATCGATCTGCGCACACATGCGATCGTTGCACGCTCAGTCGGAAGAAATTTAGTACGATAGTCGATACATGCATCGACTATAGGTGCGCGCACAGACATGCGATCGTTGTACGCTCTGTCGGTAGTGGCGGGCAATTTGAAATTCCATGTGCTCTTGTTTGTGAACAAAGCCACGGGTTTTTTTGATAGCTGTTATCCTCCATCTTTAAACAACGCATCGCTAACCTCAGTGCTGCCATCTTGACGGCACTAAACCTCATCCTTATACACGTGGTGGCGGGTATTTTGAAATTCCACGTGCTCTTGTTTGTAAACAAAGCCACGTGCTTTTTGACAGCGGTCATCTTGCATCGCTAACCTCAGTGCTGCCATCTTGACTGCACTGAACTTCAACGTTGCTACCTTAGACATGTAGACGACCGATATTTGAAATTCCACGTGCTTTTTTTGACAGCTGTCAGCTGCCATCTTTAAACAAGAACCCATCATGCTGCTATCTTGACGGCACTAAACCTCATCCTTAGGCATGTGGTGGCGGGCAATTTGAAATTTCACGTGCTCTTGACAGCTGTCAGCTGCTGTAAACAAAGCCACGTGCTTTTTGTCAGCTGCCATCTTGCATCGCTAAGTTCAGTAGCCTACAAACATCTTTACGGGACTAAACTTTATAGCTACCACCTTAGGCATGTAGTAGCGGACAATTTGAAATTCCACGTGCGTTTTTGACAACTGTCAGCTGTAGTAAACAAAGCCACGTGCTTTTTTCACAGCGATTATCTTTAAACATGAGAGCATCATGCTGCCAACATAACGGGGCTAAATCCTCATGGGTGCCACCTTAGGCACGTGGTGGCGGTCAATTTGAAATTCCACGAGCTCTTGTTTGTAAACAAAGCCATGTGCTTTCTTTGACAGCTGCCATCTTTAAACAAGAGAGCATCATGCTGCCATCTTTACTGCGCTAAACATCACGGCTACCCCATTTGGCATGTGGTGGCGGGCAATTTGAAATTCCACGCGCTCTTTGAAGCCACGTGATTTTTTGACAGCGGCCATCTTTAAACAACAAACGATCGCAAACTTCAGTGCTGGCAGGGGCAAATTCCTCTTGGCTACCACCTTAGACACGTGGTAGCGGGCAATTTTAAAAATTCCATCAGCTGCTAGCCGCTATCTTTAAACAACGAAACTTTCGTGCATTCTCGACGGCTAAGAAGACAAGCCTAACCTCACATCTGCCATCTTGAAGGGGCTATCCTTAGTTTTACGACAAGATGCCCTTCCCGACGCTAATTACACAAGATGGCAGCTGCTATCTCAGAGGCTACTACACATAGGCTGTTATAACTTCCTCCTCCTCCTCCTGAAGGGCTAGCCTTAGTTTTACAACAAGATGCGCTTCCCGACGCTAATTACACCAGATGCCGGCTGCTAGCTTAGAGGCTACTACACAAGATGGCGGCTATACATAGACTGTTGTAACCTCGTCCTCCTCCCCTGTCAAGGCATATCTCCATCGAAGAAATTTAAACATGCATCGCGAAGGCAAGAGTGTGCACGTGTTTTTAACCTGCAGCGATGATATCATCATAGTCGTGCATATTTAGACTTGATCACATAAATACGAAGCTGCTGTTCTAAACATATTACGACTAGAATCACATACTATAGCCAATGTCGATACTTACAACATTAAACTTGAATCACATACTATAGTTGATGTGAGTGTTCGGAACACTAAATAAGTAAATCGCATACTATAGTTCGATGCCGTTACCTTCAACGTGTCTTCAAAACACTGTTTACTGCATTGCAAGAGGTACTTTTGTAGGAAAAACAAGACTAGAATCGAAAACTGTTCAGAAAGATACCTTTGTAGAAAAGAATTCCCTTCTCAACATACTTACTGAGCTGCTCTTCTCTTAGCAAGCTGAGACGATAACATACTTACGAAGTTGAACACATTCTTTTTGACATACTTACTCTTCTTCTCCGATTGACGTAGTAATTAACTAAACTTTATCTTGCAAACAAGAGGAAGAAGCGGGGAGAGGTAATACATACCAAAGCACTACCTAATCTAAAGTAAGAGAATATGCCAATTCTACATTATTTATTACAACTTGTATGTAGAAGTTTTATCTTGAATCGTTTGCCGTAGTGATTTTTGCTTGATGTTCGTGTACTTCTCCATTTCTTAATTGATAATGCAATTCTTGTATGTACAAGTTTTATCTTAAATTAATAATGCAATTCTTGTATGTACAAGTTTAGTTGATGCTGTACCCCCATGAAACACTGGTAAGGGAATCACTATCCCATACACGTTTGTCATCGCAAGGAAGCAATGAACATTTATTTTGTTCGATCGTATACACATGATGTTTACGTGATTGAATCCTTTTTTTACATACAGAAAGCGGCATTTCTAGAGGTGAGTACATCGCGATAGAGTTGAAGGTGTAAACGGCTGAATTTTGAGTGTCATAGGTATACATTATGCAATAGTCAAGAAACGGACCGAGCAGAACGTGCTAATATAAAAACATATTGTTATGATCTAAACTAATAATGTGCACTTTCTAAAGAAGGGCAACAAAACGCATGCTTTCTCAGAAAAATTTCAAGCTGTAGAATGTTTTATTGCAAATATTAAAAACTCTAGGACACGTACTTAATGCTTTTGTGGAACACTTGCAGGACAAAATTCCGGCACTACAATACTTTGAAGCTGCGTCGAAGAAAGCCGTATCCAAAAAAAAACCCGACAGCAAAAACGCATGCTTTCTTAGAAAATATGTTCAAGGAACCGACTGATAAGAAACAAATTTGAGATGTAGAATGTTTCATAGCGAATATTGAAAACAACACTTGCAGGACAAAATTCCGGCACTACAATACTTTGAACCTGCAGCGAACAAAGTCATATCCTAACACCAAGCGATAAGGAAAACAAAACTTACTTTGAAGCTGCAGCGTCGTAAGAGGCTACTAAAGGGGCACCTGGTGCTCTGAACTTGGGAACGTAGACGGGGCGCTGAGCTGAGTCATAGCATTCCTTCTACTTGTGCTACGCTCTTTACTGTTATATATCCTATCCGACTTCCCTTCCGCAGCGACTGCTGCAGAATCCTTGTAGAACTGCAGCTGATAGAAACATCGAAGTAATTGCCAGTACATTCAGAAGTAGAATTTTGAGTTGTAGAATTCGGCTGCAGCAAAACAAAACCATATCGAAAAAACAGACTGATAAAAAAAAAACTTACTTTGAAGCTGCAGAATCGTAAGAGGCTACTAAAGGGGACCCTAGGTGCTCCGAACGTGGGAGCGTAGACGGGTCCCTGAGCTGAGTCTCAGCATTGCTTCGACTTACTTGTGAGAGTAAGAAAGAATTTGGATCTAACCCATTTGATAAATGTTGTATAATACGCGATTATAATTACGCATCTACAAAACTAATGACACAAGATTTGTTCTCTATACCACGGTATATAATGCAAATAGAACGTTGATTTAGTTCTTCTGTTTCTCAATCAGTTAGCACACTAAATCTACTGTGTAGAAAAATCTTGAAAGTCCTCACAGACGCATAAAATTATTTCCCCAAAATTTCTTTTTAATTTCCATAGCGAAATCACTTTAAATTGCTGATTTAGCGGTAGACTCGTCAGCGGCTTGGTGGTTGGAGCTGAAATATGACCTAGCTGATTAATCTTCTCCATGGTTTTTCTATAAAAAAGTGAAATACTATTTTTTAGAATTAAAAAACAATGTAAACATATAAGATCGATAACAAGATCGAAACATATCTTAAGAAGTACACGTTGCAGACTGCAAACTGTTACTCGGATATATAACGAAAATTCTTAAAATGTGCACGTTGAAGCCTGCAAACTCTGACTCGAATAAGTGATGACGATAATTCTTGATGTACCTAGAAGAAAACCAAAAATATTAATGTATGTCTGTAGCTTGAAAGATAGCCTAGAAAGGTGAAGCAGCTTAAAGTAATACCTTGCGAGCGACCCCTCGGGGCCGTGTGCTGGAGCGACGATTTATAACAACACTTACAGTATTTACTGCCTAGCGACTTTGTGGCCCTGAAGTCTCTAGGGCTTTAGCGACTGAACTGATTGAGCTACTGTGTAATTACTTATGATACAGTTGCGAGTGAGCAATGGACTTCGTACCGGGCGAAAATTGCTGATGCGCGACATTCCTTTCGATAAGCGGGTGTGCACTGGCCGACTCTAGCAGCAGCAGCAGCAGCTTGTGTGTTTGCTTCAAGCTCAATCTAGAAAAATATTTTTACATGATCAAACAACGTTATTTTTTTAAAAAACACATCCCCATACCCACGATATTTCTTGCCCGGCGACTTACGCATCTCAGACTAGGTGCATCCAACATATATGCCCGTACAGCTTCGCAGCATTTAGCTCACCACAGTCCGGTGTTGGCACATAGCCTACTCCAGCACCAAAGGTTCTGCTCAACGCCTCCATCCGACGGATCAACAGCGTGATATGCTCTTACAGCCTCCCACGATTTAGCCTACTACGGCCTAATGCCGGCTCATAGCCTACTCCAGCACCAAGGGTTCTGCTCAATGCCTCCATCCGACAGCGTGATATGCCCTCACAGCTTCTCAGCATTTAGCTCGAAAAACCCACGGCGCGGTGCCGACACATAGCCTACTCTAGCATCAAGGGGTCTGCACAAACGAGACTCGAACCGGCTAAGTAACAGGACATTAAGTTACCGGGAGTATCCAGTAACGAACATTTTTGCTAAGTCACTTCTGTTCGCAAGCGGTAGCAAAAATCTCGCAGAGCAGACTACGTATGATTTATTCTTTTTCCTCTACATGCTTGCCTCTCCCGTCGTGTAGGGTGCGTGCTTTGTCTCTGAGTCCGTTTCCTTTCTAGGTCTGAAAAAATTTCGCAGACGTTCTTACTGTTGCTACACAAGAAGAGTTTTCTCGTCCTCGAGTTCGAAGATGTAAGTAGCCTAAGTCGTGCTGAGCAGGAGTTGCATCGTAGACCGAGGCTGTAGAGGTTTAGTTTTCTGCTTTCTTCCCTCGTCGTGTACGGTGCGTGCTTTGACACTAAGTTCGAATCCTGACCAAGTCAGAGATTTCACCGTCGGATGGGGACCGTCAAGAAGGGCATCCGGTCGTTCTATGAGATAACATTATGTTTAGAAGGACACCTTCCTGGCGGTGTGCCGACAAGTAGCAGTTTGCTTTCTTGTTCCGTTAAATTCCGCACCAAGGTAGAAGTCATGTTGGACTATATCTGAACGGAATTTTGTGTCCCTACGAAAACATAATAGCAGAATTTATGCCATAGGTACTCAGCTGCAGAATAGCACAACGCAAGGGCAGATATACAGACCGTCAAGAAGGGCATCCGGTCGTTCTCTGAGATAATAGTATGTTGAGAAGGACACCTTGCTGGCGATGTGTCGACAAGTAGCAGCTTGCTTGCTTGTCCTGTTAAATTCCGTACGAAAATACCAGTAGGCCATGTGCATGTAGTTAAAGATGGTCGCTGACCGCTGTCAAAAAAGTACATGGCTTTATAAAGAGCACATGGCTAAGGTAGTGCCGTAAAGATAGCAGCACGATGCTGTCTTGTTTAAAAATACCAGCTGTCAGCTTGAGAGCTGTCAAAAGCGTGTGGAAGTTTTCAAATTGCCCGCTACCACATGCCTAAGTTGGCAACCATGAGGTTTAGTGCAATCAAGATGGCAGCACTGAGGTTAGCGATGCAAGATGGCGGTTGACGGCTGTCAAAAAAGCACGTGGCTGTCAGAAAAGCACGTGGAATTTCAAATTACCCGCCACCACGTAAATGAGAACGAGAATTAGTGCCGTAAAGGTGGCAGCACTGAGGTTAGCGAAGCAAGATAGCAGCTGTCAAAAAAGCACGTGGCTTTGTTTACAAACAAGAGCACGTGGCTTGGTTTAAAGATGGCCGCTGACAGCTGTCAAAAAAGCACGTGGAATTTCAAACTGCCCGCCACTACGTGTCTAAGGTAGCAACTATGAGGTATAGTGACGTCAAAATGGCAGCACGATGCCCTATTGTTTAAAGATGGCAGCTTGACAGCTGTCAAAAGCACGTGAAATTTCAAATTGCCCGCCACCACGTGTCTAAGAATGAGGTTGAGGGCCGTAAATATGGCAACACTGAGGTTAGCGATGCTATATAGCCGCTGACAGCTGTCAAAAAAGCACGTGGCTTTGTTTACAAACAAGAACACGTGGCTTGGTTTAAAGAAGCCGTTGACAGCTGACAAAAAAGCACGTGGAAGTTCAAATTGCCCTCCACAACATGCCTAAGGATGAGGTTTAGTGCCGTAAAGATGGCAGCACTGAGGATAGCAATCTCTGTTGTTTAAAGATGGCCGCTGTCAAAAAAGTTCGTGGCTGTCAGCTTAACAGCTGTCAAATAGCACATGGAATTTCAAATTGCCCACCACTACGTGCCTAAGGATGAGGTTTAGAGCCGTGAAGACGGCAGGACTAATGTTAGCGATGCAAGATGGCGGATGACAGCTGTCAAAAAGCACGTGGCTGTCGAAAAAGGACGTGGCTTCGTTTAAAAACATGAGCACGTGGTGATGACGTCACGGTCACGTGGTCATGACATCACGGAGTCAATGACGTTGGCCGGGGTCAATGACCTCGGGTTCTGACGCTGCAGAAAAATGCTTACTCAGCATATTTAGAACTCTCTTTGCTCCCCAACTGACAACTAGTAATCAACTGTATTATTATTATTATTATTATTATTATTATTATTATTATTATGTTTATTATTATTATTATTATTATTATTATTATTGTCGTTGCCATTCTTGTCATTATTATTATTAGTCGCACTTTAGAATCCTGAAGGTATCTTCTTGTACATCAGCGTGCATCTCTGATAGATGCACTGTTCACTATCTGGCTGCGCTGTCTCCAATTCATTCGGCCATGAATCACGTCAGGTGGTGGGTTTACGCTCTTCAAGTCAATTGTTAGTGCATCGGTCTATCGTCACTCAGATCGTACCTCGGGTTTCTTTCCGAAGTCGTATTGTGCGCAGCCCACCTTTCTCAGCTCACATCCAAACCACTGCAACCGATTTTCGTGGATATTTTCCCAGCTCGGTGTGACATCAAATCATTTACTTACGTCAACGTAGAAAAATTTATTCGACTTACTGTAGAAGGGATACCCTTGACCTCGAAACATGCTTAGAATACAGAGAGCTAATAACAAAAATTGTGGGCTGTGACATTTCCATGCAAAACTCAGCAGTTACCTGCAAGCGCCATTATCTTCACTGAGAAGTACTGTATAGCTACAGTACGGGTGAGTGTTTCGGAGTTTTCGGTTGCGCGTTACAGTACAAACTGTGTATATTGAAATCTTGAGGAGAATTAATCCCATGAATAGAGACAAATTTACGACGTTTTGAATAAGTAAATGAATCGGAGTTGACGATATGGAGTTCAGGAATATGTTGTATAGAATAATAATGCAGAAATACACTACCGGGGAAAATTATTGAAGCACCCAGGGAAATGTCCATGTAACTTCGTGCACGTTGCATTTTTTTGTGACAGGTAGGACGGCTACCAGGATACATTAGTATTGTTCATGTTTAGTGTTGGTACAAGGCCTGGTAGGCTATATAAGGGGCGTGACCAGAGTCAGATGTTGAGTGATCACTGTGAAGGACAAGGAGATGCCACGTACTCCTGTGAGAAAGGGTTATCAGCACCTGACAGAGTTGGAAAGGGGCCTCATTGTGGGTCTCCATTTGGCCTGCAGATTGACTCGTGCAATATCCAGGTTTTTAGGACATTCGGTCGTGACAGTGGCCCGATGTTGGACTGCACGGGAAGATGATGGCAGGCATACTAATCGTCGAGGTTCCGGTCGACCACGTCTGACCAACACAAGGAAGGATGGTCGTATTGTCCGCTAAGCACAACGTAACCCCTTCACATCTGTGCCTGGACTCCCTGCAACAGTGTGTCATCCCGCACCATTGGTCGGAGACTAGCAACAGCCGGACAAGGGAATTACCGTCCCATGCGTAGGCTGGCGTTAATATCAACAACTCAGACGGCTGCGTTTGGAGTGGTGCCGTGATCGGGAAGCTTGGACTGCTGATGAATGGCGTCGCATTGTATTCAGCGATGAATTGTAGTTCTGCACTACCCCGGAATACCATCTACTGCGAGTATGACGGCGAACTGGGGAGAGGTCCCATTCCACCAATGATGGTCATGGTGTGGGGAGCCATCGGATATGACTTCAGGTCACAGCTCGTAATGATCGACGGAACTCGGACGACACAACGGTACATCTCGGACATCCTGCGTCCTTATGTGTTATCTCTCATGCGGTTATATCGTGCTGACATTTTTACAATGCTGGTTTACACACGGCACATGTCTCCATGAACTGTCTGCGTTATGTTGAGGTACTCATGTGGCCAGCAAGCTCCCCAGGTCTGTCCCCAGCAGTACAACTCGGACGTCAACTCCGTCGCAGTGGCAGTATCTATGATATCAAGGATCGGTCACAACAGTTGTGGACCAGCTCAGGAGAGGATACAACGGCTTTATGACACACTTCCCAAAGCAACGAGTGCATGCATCCATGCCAGAGGGTGTGCAACGTTATACTGATTAGTAGGGTCATACTACCAAGTTCCTTATAAATTTGAGTCGATTTTGTAACATCACATACCCTATCAGCACGTGAAGTTTCATTACCTGTTCTCCTCTCCTTATGGGTGCTTCAACTTTTTTAAAGTGGTGTATTCTAGGGATGAACATCCTGACCTGCTGATCCATGCGGTCATTGGCACAGTAAGTCACTTCAAATAGCACCAGTCTTCTTGATTAAAGTAAAAACTTAAACTTGAAATATGATGCAAAAATCCGGAATCAGATACACTGTTCTGGTAACAATACTCTCCCAGATAATATGGTATCTCGTAAGAACTCGTAGTCACTAATGTAGTTCTTGATGCAGTGGAATATATCGGGGAGCGAGTTGTATCATTCGCTTGCTTATATAGCGTACAATTATGTAAGTGTATGTTATATATTGTAATTAGGATGTATTTCGGTGGCAATGCATGCTAACAAGTAGTATGAAAAAAGAAAAAATACAGAATACATTATATGACAACAACTAAAAAAATATAAAAAGGTCAATGGAAACTAAATTTTACAGGAAATTGTATAGAAAAAAATACATTTCACGATAACAAAAGAAGAATGACAAGGAAGTAAATTCAAAAGAAACAAAAAATACCTGACAAATAAAAATTACATACGAGTAGTGTAACATAATAATAAAAGGAACCGCAAGGAAATTGTGGAACATACTACAACGCAGACACAAGGAAATTCACCCAAAATTTAGAAAATATCAGTTTACAGGTAGTGTACCACAATAATAATTTCAAGGTAATTCACACAAACTTCAATATTTCCAATCCTTTACGCTTCGAATTGCTGTATATTGAGCGGAACGACGGCTTACTACTAGCTATCATTGCAAATACAACACCATAAACCCAGTGAGCGGCAGTGTGGTTTGGATCCCGTAGCTGTCAGCTTGCCTTCGGGAGATAGTGCGTTCTAACCTCACTGTCGGCAGACCTGAAGATGGTTTTTGGTAGTTTCCCATTTTCATAACAGGCGAATGTTGGGGCTGGACCTTAATTACGGCCACGGTCGCTTCCTTCCCACTAGTATCCCTTCCCTATCCCATCGTCTCCATAAGTCCTACAGTATATGTGTCGGTGTTATGTAAAGAAAATTGTAAAAAATCACCATGAAATTCAAAATTCATAGGTAAATTAAATATCGCCATTGTCCTAACACTACAAATTGCCGGTGCCAGCGAGCTCTCTTTCTTATCCTCATCATTGCCATTGTTTTCTTAGTCATTCAACCGTGTCAGGAATGGAATCAGTGAAGCCCCCACCTAGAGGCGAGGATAGGAATTGTGCCGGCTGCCGAAGCCTGTTACACTCATCTGGGGCAAAAATAGTTAATAGTATTTGAAAGAAATTCTCACACAGGTGAATTGTATAGAGTATTCTGTAATGGATGTTCAGAATGTCGTAAGTGCGTCGACCTTTCGTACAGGTTTTAAGTGATGAGTAAATGATAGCTAGTCATAAACCATACAACCTAATTACCCTGACAGAAACTTTAAGTCATTCTCTGTATTTATAATAATTTCTTACAGGAAAATCTAGATTATAGAGCAATGAATTTATACATCCTATCACCTTGTACTGTAGTTCTGAATCAGCTCGCTGACAATTTCCCTGTAATTGTCTGACCTGTTGTTTCCTAAGAAGTTGGTGACTACTTGTTTGAGTGACCATGCAGCCGCTTATTGAACGCTCAATGCACGCAGTTAGTTACCTTCATCAATTCCTTAACCTAAAGACCAACAAAATGTTCTTGGTGTCGATGAGTATTGGAAACGTATTCTTCGAAAGTAGAAATGATCCCCCATCGTGGTCAATCACCTTAATCAAACCTAGATTGAAGCGCTCAGGAGTCAGTAAAAAAAGGTTCCGGACTCACAAGTGCCTGATGCACGAACTTTTCCCGCCCTGGAATGAGTGACTACTTTTGGCGAGTTAGTTTTGACCTAATGGTTTCTCTTATCTCTCCTATCCAATCTACACAAAAATCAACCGAATTTGGTACAGCCCAGTAGAAAATCAAGGAAGATGCATGCAACGAATATTCGTCATACAATACTGGGTGTTAGATAGGAAGAGCATCATGTTCTCATATGATTCTGTCATATCAGCAGCATTGGACGCAGGAATGAATGGATATTTTTCCACTGCTTAGCAAAACTGCGAACGGACGCTAATTGTCTGGTTTATGCTTCACACCAAACAATTCCAGCAGAGTTTCAACGTTGCCACAGAGAATTAAGTCTTCCTTTTGGAAGTTAGATTTTCAAATTCCTGTTGACGTTCTCATTAAATATTTACTCTTATCACATGAAGTACGTTCAAACAATTCTAGCAATTCAGCTTTGCCTTTAGATAAACTAAGGTCACGAAACAAATCACCGAGGTCTGTTTGAGATAGGAATTGAGAATGAAGTAGTAACACGTCCACAACGTCCGGCTCCATGGTTCCCGGGTTCGATTCCCTGCAGGGACGAAATTTTAAATAAAACTGGTTAATTTCTCTGGCACGAGAGCTCGGTGCATGTGTCGTCTTCATCATCATTTCATCCTCGTGACCACACGCAGGTCGCCTCCGTGCATCTGGCGCGCCGAACTTGTCCTCGCACACTCCCGGGACTAAAAGCCATACACCATTTCCATTTTACCGACCCCAACATCTGGATCATTACTTTTTTTCCATGATTTGAGAAGTTTCAGTTTCCTTAGTTCATGTTATGTTTTCTAGATGAATTGATAAGTGAGTCCTAACCCATGAGACACCCGTCGAGTTCTTGATTCTACGTAAGATGGATTTAAGATTTTGGATTTACTTCTGATATATATTAGTTAAGCAAACGTATCAGTGAGATTAACATGTGCTATATGTAACCTCAGGGAAAGCAACCTCTTTTCATTCTATTAGACCCGGTTGCGAAATTACAAGCCGGTTGATACAAGGTAGTTCGGGTTTTAGGAAAATGTATTCCAGTGAAGGTCAACTAGTAGGATTCCAATAAGTCATACCATATATTTTAGATTCAGGAGGTCAGATGGACTGTTTTGCTATTGGACTATCCAAAGCTTATGAGAGAGTGCAGTGAGTCATGGGAGACTTCTAACGAAAACGAGGACTATTGGACTAGACAAAAGAGTGATTGAATAGGCGGTTAAATGTCTAAAAAATAGAACTCAGGCAATCGGCATCATGTCGGAGGTGGGAGGCAACAGTTCTGCTACTTGTTCACAGGTTATGTCAGTAAGTACACTGCCACAGCAGTCGAAGTCTTAAAACTGAAATGTTTCTGTAAGTTTCGATCTATTGCCCACGAGAAGAACACCCTTGTGCGGCTTTAAGGGATAAATGGATGCACGAAACTTTCTGCAGATGTTAGTTATATGCTCATTACAGATTAGAGTCGCAATTAGTAATGCGGAAAATTATGTGTATTAAGCTGCACAACAATCTCCGTACTTCTGTTTTTACCGGTTCGTACAGCCCCGAAGATCTCAGCAGTGTGTTTCAACTGAGGAGATGCGAAGACGATGGTAGATTCCCTGGTTGGAAAGTCAAGAAGAGTGCCGTTATATGCTCAAGTAATCCTTTTAAGATATTATAGTTAATAGTCAAAATCCAACTATGCAAAATCTTCTTAATTTGCCACACAGTTACAAAATATACTGTGATGGAACCTTCTGTGTTTACCCTCGATTGTTCCTCCAGTTATTTATTATACGCGGATGTGTACAAAATCACATACTGCCGTTCGTAAATGACCTAACAGCAAGACAATCTGAGGACGTATACAGGCTGTAATGAAAATGTGCGGCACAAATTGCAGGACACATTCCGTGCACATAGACGAAGAAATTATGTTATATGGACATGGGTCCATGTTACTCCGCATTGTCTCCAGCTCAATAATCATGTGAAACCCACAACAACAGAACGTACCAGCAAACCACATGCAAATCTTTCTCTCGGGAGATGTTCAATACGCTCTCCGTGAGCCTTGATACATGCTTGGCAAGATCGTACTGATAACTGGTACAGTTGATAAAAAATGAAATGGCGTATGGCTTGTAGTGCCGGGTGTGTCCGAGGACTCGCCAATGCAGATGTTTTTGATTTGACGCCCGTAGGCCACCTGCGTGTTGTGATGAGGATGAAATGATGATGAAGACAGCACATACACCCAGCCCCCGTGCCAGAAAAATTAACCGATTTTGGTTAAATTCCAGACCCTAGCCGGGAATCGAACCCGGGAACCCTGTGACCAAAGGTCAGCACGCTAACCATTTATCCAAGGAGCCGGACACTGGAACAGTTGATGTTACTCGTAAACAAGCAATGACGTATGTTTCATGGCAACAGGGGCATGTAAAATAAAACAAAATATTAGCGGTACACCTACGATAATAACACCGTAACCAGACGTAACCAAGAGTGCATGTTCCCCATGATTCTAACGTTCTTTTCTCGTTTGTATCCCTTGATTAATGAGTTGGAGACAATGAGGTATACATGGACCCAAGTTCATATAACATAATTTCTTCGTCTACGTGTGAGGAATGTGGACTGCAATTTGTGGCGTGCATTTTTGTTACACCCTGTATAGATATATGTATCCAGGAATTGTGGAAAAACGCAACAAATGGACCTTAAGAAATTGTCTTGAAGATTGACTTTGAATTGGCAGATACGCAGGCCACGAGAGTTCCATTTCGAGGAGTATGGATTAAGGGCTGGATATTTCAGAGCTCACAAGTACTGTGGAGATGCACTGCAGCAATGGGGCTACGACAACTGGCAGCCAGATACGATAGCGAGCAAGCACGATTTTCCGTTTGCCTTTCGTTCTATTGAATAAAATTGAAAGGCTTTTAAATTTTGTAGCGGGACATTGTGAGGACAGCTAATAGAGGATTAATAGATTAACCCTTTATAGGGCAAAACCCTGGGGAACAAAATATGTTACTTATTTGATTAAATACCATGTCATTGGGGTCTACTGTTTAGGTTTTCACCAAAATCTGAGTCAATACATTGTTTGATTATGCGATATGGGGTGGTAAGTATCTTTACCGGAGAGCATTTAGGATTTTTTTCCCACTGAGTGTGCACTGGTAAATATATTTACCACTTTGCTTACATGACTAATTTCCACTGTGTTTTGCAAATAATAGGTGCAAACTGCAGATGGAAAGCATGGAACAAGTAGTACATATAATTATAAATGTCACACTGGCTCTGAAAATTGCACTAGAAATATGGGGTCACGCGGTCTGTGATGAAATTGATGATAGCCTCTTCTGAGAGGCCTTTGTTCGTAAAAGACATTGCGGGAACAATATCACAGATATTGAACTAAGGCACATAGTTCTCCTTACAAACTATACGATACAAAACAAGCCATCGTCAAAATTAATTTCTAAGATCGTATAAGAATATCTTACAAAATAGCATAGTAGTATAATTGGATGGTTCTGCGGCCTCCGCCTCCGCCCGCCTCCTCCTCCTCCCGCGGGAAATTTGAATTTTGGCGGGAGATTTGAATTTTGGCGCGAGATTTGAATTGGTAAACAAAGCCACGTGTTTTTTGACAGACAACAACGCATCGCTAACCTCACTGCCGCCATCTTGACGGGCCTAAACCTCACTAGTGCCAACTTAACCTAACTAGCGCGAGGTAAACAAAGCCATGTGCTTTTTGACAGACAACAACGCATCGCTAACCTCAGTACTGCCATCTTGACGGGCCTAAACCTTAGTGGTACCAACTTAACCTAACTAATGTGAGGTAAACAAAGCCACGTGTTTTTTGACAGCCACGTGCTTTTTGACAGATTTGTAAACAAAGCCACGTGCTTTTTGACAGACAACAACGCATCGCTAACCTCAGTACTGCTATCTTGACGGGCCTAAACCTTAGTGGTACCAACTTAACCTAACTAGCGCGTGGTAAACAAATCCACGTGCTTTTTTGACAGCTGCCATCCGCCATCTTTGAGCACCGTGCTGCCCTCTTTAGCTACTTACCTTTGACAGCTGTCATCCGCCATCTTGCATCCGAAACCTCAGTGCTGCCTGGTGACGGCAAATTCCACGTGCTCTACAAAGCCACGTGCAGCTGTCATCCGCCATCTTTGAGCACCGTGCTGCCCTCTTTAGCTACTTACCTTTGAAATGTGGTACGTCACAGCTGTCATCCGCCATCTTTAATCCAGAGAGAACAGTGCTGCAATCTATGTGGTGGCGGCAAATTCCACGTGCTCTACAAAGCTACGTGCAGCTGTCAACTACCATCTTGCATCACAAACCTCAGTGCTACACTCTATGTGGTGGCGGCAAATTCTAAATGCTTTACAAACCTATGCCCCTTTTTTTGACAGCTATCATCCGCCATCTTTAATCACAGTGCTGCCCGGTGGCGGCAAATTCCACATGCTTTACAAACCTATGTGCAGCTGTCATCCGCCATCTTTAATCACCGTGCTACCCGGTGGCGGCAAATTCCACGTGCTTTTGTTTGGAAACAAAGCTTTTAATCCAGAGAGAACAGTGCTGCCCCGGTGGCGGTAAATTCTACGTGCTTTACAAACTTATATGCTTTTCTGACAAAAAATTCTTCTCCCGAGATACCTACCGAACTAGACGATACTATACTTACGAATCTGCTCATCACCTTCTTTCTTCTATGAGTAATAAACAAAAACTCTATCATGCAAATAAGGAGTGGGAGGAAGGTAATACCTAACCTAAAATAAAAGAATATGCCAATTCTACATTATTTATTTACATCTTGTATGTACAAGTTTTATCTCGAATCATTTTACCCTAGTGATGTTTGCGTACTTCTCGATGCAATTCTTGAATGTACAAGTTTAAACTTGCTGTACTACGCTCCCAGCGTACCTCTTTGTGATGTAAGACAGCGTAACGTAAGTACACACCTCTAGCATAATGTTTATGTAAAGTAGTACCGATCAATACTACAATGCCCCCAGGCTAGCGTGTTGGTAGAGTTTGGAATGACAAACCGTTTACAATCATCGCTATTAAGGGCTACCTTACTAATTAAATGAGTGTACAACTGGTGCTTCTTGCTTCTAATGACAGACATTTGCTTATGCAAAACAGGTGGATTACTTTTAATGCAATTGTTATAGTTTTCAAAACTTAGCTGATTCTGAACGACATTCTTTTTAACCCCCTTCAATCTCTTTATTTGTAATTCATTTAAGAGTTTTATGCAATATGACTTGGATTTAGTACCTACAAATGAATCGATAATATTCCCAGCACATTCATCTTTCATTTTACCTAGAACCTTTTTGTTCACTAGCGGTAGATGATATTGATTATCTGCAGGATAGTTACTTGTATCAAACCTACCCAAGTCCGGCTTTATATCATTGTAATAGTCATCAGTTTTGATTTGATAAATAAACGAATCGGTATCTGTGTAGAGCAATTGCGCATTATGCGCGTACTTCTTCATCATATAATCGTAATGGAATTCATACATGAGTGTTTTAGCCAATTCAAGTACTGCAAAGCCGACGTAGGTAGGTTTGTCATACTTAACCTTAACACGATTCATCTGTATAATAACTAAATTCTCATGTATGATGGTGCAGCTGTGGAAATTTGGTTTACTTATTAAATAGTTAGCACCATACCTTTTCTTAATATTATCCCAGTTTGTAATCAATTTTACATCAACGCGTTTGTCAACATTTTCCATAGTCTTACCAAACACACTGTTATTCATGAGCTTGTAGAAATCTTTTTCAAACTCGTTAACCGCATTCGTTCTTAAATTATTGTTCAGATCGATATATGGCTTTAGCCACGGTGACTGATTAAATTCTAGTACGCGGTGAATTTTGGATAACTTCAAACCATGCTGCAAACACTGTTTTAAATTTCGGTAATGAATGATATACTTAGATTTATCGCACAAATTAGTAATGAGCATTTTCGTCGTTGATGCAATGTACGGGGGCTTCATATTTTCAGGGCAGAACGGTAGGTCATTATGAGAAGTGTGTAACTCTTTAGGATACTGTAAGTCAACTTCGAGGAAATAACCTTTATCAGCTTCATCACCTAGGGCGTGTAGCTGTAAAGCATCAATTTCACACTGCGTCAGCCAGCGGAAACCACTCACCGGTAGATGCTGACTCATCGCCCACCCATACTGATTATTAGCATCGAGGTAAACGATATACCGAGATTCCTGACTGGAATCGAAACTCGGCATGTACCTATTATTCGCCCTCGAATACCGCCCGCTGCACTGACTCAGACCGCCTCGAATTGATGATTTTATGAAGTGCACCATATCGATATCGGTCAGCAGTTCCAAATTCACATGCGTGTGTTTCAACATCGCATCCCAACTTAACCCAGGTGCAGTAAAATACTGACATGTGTCAAGGCTGTAGGTGTTCATGCAAACACAGCGAAAATTTTCAAAAACATCAGCTAACAAAAGTACATCTGTCTTTAAATATAAATCGGAGTATTCACCCAGCGTTTGAATGTGGAACTGCTCCCAGATATGTTGTGCATGTAAATAGTCATCATCACTAATATCTGCTGAATTCAGCGAGCTGTAAAAGGATTGTTTCGATGGTAAGGCACGTTCTTCGAGGCGGTCTAAGCAATCGAGATATTCATAACAAAAAACACCCTTACGCCGAAGTAAATTAAACTACGCTTCTTCGGGGAAAACGCGTCGAATTTCTGTAAATTGTTCAGGCTGTAAATGACTAGAAAGTTTATCGAGGCTACTCGCCATAAAGCGAAACGAGTCAAGGAATCTCAGTTTTATAGAATGCTCAGCATCTACTTTTACAGACTTTGCAAACGCAATGTACCGCTCTTTATTCTGAGGGATTATATCTACTTTTTCATCTGAAGCTCCAAATTGTGAAATGATGAAATGAGAGTCGTAACCAGATAAGTTATGAAAAATTACAGGGATAAATTTAGGAACTCTATACTTAAGAATACAGCTATAATGAGCGGCACATCTGTAGAAACCAGTTAAATGATCATGATCAAAAACTTTAGGGTCATTTTCGGAAAATTCCCCATCACAAATGCTACACTTTGTAGCACGTTCATGATCATTTAACTGAATGTCGGTGAGTGGCTTCATAGGAATATTACTATTCAGAATACGACCGAGACGAACTGCATCACTTTCAAGTCTTTCTAAAAATACTTTAGCAGCATCATGTCCTCGATACAGCTCTAACTTGTTAAGCGTACTATCGTAACTACACTTGATGTAATACGCGAAGCTATACGGGACATGCATGTGCGTAGTATTAGTGAAAGAGTTGTCAGGATTAGGTGAGCATGTGTTGCATGGCGTGAGGATAGCTTCAAAGTCTGCATAAATCACGAACGGTACCCACATCTGCTTGTGAAAATTTGTAAATTTTAAAACATTATTGCCTGTAGTAGGTATCTCTGTACGTACATGATTGCAGTCATTCTTGGAATGCTTCGTTAACTGATCTTCAGTTCTAAAATACTGCAAGCATCCATCACATAGCCACTTTTTGTTACACCTATTTGACAACTGACTGCCAACAAGTCTACTCAGATTTTTAATCCAGCAAAAGTGGCTATTTTCACTGTTTTCAATATAGAGTAAATTAACATGAGTACTCTTCTTATGACATGTGTAATACAGAGGACCTACTACAGACTTTTTCTCTACACCATACACATTAATACTAATGTTATTTAGTTCCTCAAAGCGCTTAATATCCTTTATCTGCACAGGAAATTCTATACTATCGAAATTTAGCTGCGTTGAATAGTGTGGATATGATGATGTTCTCTTAGCTACGTCTGATTTCGCAGGATTTAAAGCCGACATCACCGCCCATGCAAAACATGCTTCGTCATTGTTTTGGATGTTTACAACAGCTTTTCTTTGCTGAATCCATGTCGGCAGCTCGATGTGCGAAGATCCACGCATGGGATTGTACTTATTGATGTTAACTTCTAGATACATTATTTCAACGAAAGCCCACCCTGATTCCTTTTCCTGAAATTCCTCGCTCTTAGTTGAAATAATGTTAGAGACATCCCTAAGTACATCACCAAAATTAGTCGACTGACTTATGACAAAATTCTTCGTATTAAATGATTTAATGTCCGTTATTTCGGATTCATCCGTGCTTTTAATGTACAAGGCGAAAAGTTCAAAATTAACTTAAAATAAATTATGATTGGACAAAGATTTAGCAAGAAGCTGTTGTACATCCGGTTGAACGCAATTTAAAAAGTTTGAAGTGCTCTGAAACGTTTGACTGGTGCGAATTCGGTAACTAGCAATCCTACTTTTAAATGCTGTATTAATTTCCTCGATGTTTGCGTTACTACCACTTCTACACGCATTATTTTTATGTGCATTACTCCGTAAGTGTCCCTGAAAATGCGAAGATGGTACATCGGTGTTACAGTGCTCGCAGTGAATAGTTTGAAGTTCATGATTTTTTCTAGGTTTTTTACTACTAGTACTTTCTACAGCTACATCAGTAGCTGCACGCTTTTTCCCTACTACTACCTGAGGGCAAGTAGATATTTGATGTACCTCTGCTAAGTGAGCCTCGTATCGCACTACGTTAGCGAAATACACACTACAAACTTTACATAAAGCAGATGTTATGCTAGGGTGTTTTGATTTCATATGGCGCATGAAGTTATCACGCCTTGCAAACGTTACATTACATTCCTCGCAGCAGGAGAACATCTGAAAAGAGAACGAGATTAGGTGAAAGTTACGGAAGAAACCAAGTTTCAACGTATAGAGGTTGGACATGGCTGTGAGTTAGGCCTATAGCATGAGGATTGAAGAGAACGACTATTTATCAATAGCTTAAAGTTACGATGTTTTAGAAGAAACCAAGTTTCAGCCTGTTGAGGATAGACATAGCTATGTGTGCGTGTTTGAAATTATACCACGTCTATAGTATGCGGGTTGAAGAGAACAACTATTTATCAATTGCTTAAAGTTACGATGTTTTAGAAGAAACCAAGTTTCACCCTGTTGAGGATAGACATAGCTATGTGCGCGTGTTTGAATTTATACCACGTCTATAGTATGTAGATTAAAGAGAACAAGTATTTATCAATAGACTAAAGTTACGATGTTTTAGAAGAAACCAAGTTTCAGCCTGTTGAGGGCAGACATGGGTATGTGCGCGTGTTTGAAATTATACCACGTCTATAGTATGAGGATTGAAGAGAACAACTATTTATGAATAGCTTAAAGTTACGATGTTTTAGAAGAAACCAAGTTTCAGCCTGTTGAGGATAGACATAGCTATGTGTGCGTGTTTGAAATTATACCACGTCTATAGTATGAGGATTGAAGAGAACAACTATTTATCAATTGCTTAAAGTTACGATGTTTTAGAAGAAACCAATTTTCAGCCTGTTGAGGATAGACATAGCTATGCGTGCGTGTTTGAAATTATACCACGTCTATAGTATGCGGATTAAAGAGAACGACTATTTATCAATACTCTAAAGTTACGATGTTTTAGAAGAAACCAAGTTTCAACCCGTTGAGGACAGACATAGCTATGTGTACGTGTTTGAAATTATACCACGTCTATAGTATGAGGATTGAAGAGAACAACTATTTATGATTAGCTTAAAGTTACGATGTTTTAGAAGAAACCAAGTTTCAGCCTGTTGAGGATAGACATAGCTATGTGTGCGTGTTTGAAATTATACCACGTCTATAGTATGAGGATTGAAGAGAACAACTATTTATCAATTGCTTAAAGTTACGATGTTTTAGAAGAAACCAAGTATGATGATTGAAGAGAACAACTATTTATCAATTGCTTAAAGTTACGATGTTTTAGAAGAAACCAAGTTTCAGCCTGTTGAGGGTAGACATAGCTATGTGTGCGTGTTTGAAATTATACCACGTCTATAGCGTGAGGATTGAAGAGAACAACTATTTATCAATTGCTTAAAGTTACGATGTTTTAGAAGAAACCAATTTTCAGCCCGTTGAGGACAGACATAGCTATGTGTACGTGTTTGAAATTATACCACGTCTATAGTATGCGGGTTGAAGAGAACAACTATTTATCAATTGCTTAAAGTTACGATGTTTTAGAAGAAACCAAGTTTCAGCCTGTTGAGGACAGACATAGCTATGTGCGCGTGTTTGAAATTATACCTCGTCTATAGTATGAGGATTGAAGAGAACGACTATTTATCAATAGACTAAAGTTACGATGTTTTAGAAGAAACCAAGTTTCAACCTGTTGAGGGCAGACATAGCTATGTGCGCGTGTTTGAAATTATACCACGACTATAGCGTGAGGATTAAAGAGAACAACTATTTATGATTAGCTTAAAGTTACGATGTTTTAGAAGAAACTAACTTTCAGCCTGTTGAGGACAGACATAGCTATGTGCGCGTGTTTGAAATTATACCACGTCTATAGTATGCGGGTTGAAGAGAACAACTATTTATCAATAGCTTAAAGTTACGATGTTTTAGAAGAAACCAATTTTCAGCCTGTTGAGGGCAGACATAGCTATGTGCGCTTCGATGTTTTAGAAGAAACTAAGTTTCAGCCTGTTGAGGACAGACATAGCTATGTGCACACCTCGTCTATAGTATGTAGATTAAAGAGAACAAGTATTTATCAATAGCTTAAAGTTACGATGTTTTAGAAGAAACCAAGTTTCAGCCTGTTGAGGGCAGACATAGCTATGTACGCACCTCGCCTATAGCGTGAGGATTAAAGAGAACAACTATTTATCAATAGACTAAAGTTACGATGTTTTAGAAGAAACCAAGTTTCAATGAATAGAGGTCAGACATACCTTAAAATCTTCGCGCTGCAAACTGTTACTCGGATAAATAAAATGCGTGCGTTCAAGCCTGAAACTCGAATGATAATATTCTGGTCGTACCTAAAAAGAAGAAACATATATGAATGTAGTGTGTAGGGGTACATCATCTAACCTAGTTATCTTTACAACTCAAAGTTCGAAAACATACCTTTAAAAAAAATGCACGTGCTGCAGACTGTTACTGGGATGAATAAAATTGCGTACTTTCGAACGGTACCTAAAAAAGAACAAACATATGTGAATGTAGATGTCTAGCGTAGAAGTTGCTTTGCAAATAAAAAAGTAACTAACAGTTCTACCTTACCTTAAGATAAAGGCTGAAGAATAATATTCACAGCAGACGGGAGATGTGTGTGTACGTAATAAACGCATACAGAGAACTGTGAGCACTTCGCGCAGACTGCAGCGACTAAATATGCTGCTTGTTACCAAGCGGATGTGATAATCGCTGACAACTGCGGTACAGTCGGAACGAAGTGTTTATGCAGCAAGAGCTCTCCCCCTGTAGTCCCGCAGGCTGACGTATTCGAACCTCCTGTTGATGCCGAGGTGCCGGAATTTAAGAGTTCGAGCCTTAGAAAGTTAGCGCGCGATCCTCGACTTCTCGAGGGTACATCCGCGGTATTCCTTACCTGTAGGTATTGAGCTAAAGCTAGATCATGTAATGACGATCGCGCAGCCCCCCCCCTCGCCTAGCATTTACGGCTTCTAGTTCGAACCCGCTATCTTCTGAAGTAGCGAGAATGATTGAAGAGTGTTGAGGGTGATTCATTCGTCGGATGGAGGCGTTAAGCTATGTGCAGGCTTCTTCTAGTCAGGGTACGCGATTCAAATCCTGGCAACTTATGCCGTCGGGAAGGGCATCCGGCTAGATCATGTTATGACGATCGCGCAGGTCCCTCGCCTAGCATTTGCGAGTTCGAACCCGCTATCTTCCGAAGTAGCGAGAATGATTGAAGAGTGTTGAGGGTAATTCATTTGTCGGATGGAGGCGTTAAGCTGTGCGCAGGCTTCTTCGGTAGGAGTAGTCTATGTCGGGACATCGATTTAAAATCCTAGTCAGGAGGGGCAACCGGTCGTATAAAATTATGGTGTGAGGCGGGGTGTGCAAAAAAGCTAGCATTAAGTAAGGGCTGTTGATAGGGGGTGTTAAACCTTGTGCAGGCTCCTTCGAAAATGATTTTTGAGTACAAGACGTTGATGGTGATTCATTTGTCGGATGGAGGTAATAAGCCTTGTGCTGGCTTCTTCAGTAGGAGTAGGCTATGTCGGAACATCGATTTAAAATCCTAGTCAGGAAGGGCAACCGGTTGTATAAAACTATGGTGTGAGGCGGGGTGTGCAAAAAAAGCCAGCAATAAGTAAGGGCTGTTGATGGGGACGTTAAACCTTGTGCAGGCTCCTTCATCAGGAGAAGCCTACATGCCGGCACCGCGCAGGCTCTTTCGATAGGAGTGGGCACTGTGTGTGTTTTAACCTCTCCGTACAATCATGATAGTTTACGTTAGGAACTTACATAGGCTAAATGCTACACATTCCGTGGCAGAGCCGGGAATCGAACTCGGACCTCCGGGGGTAGCAGCTAATCACACTAACTACTACACTACAGAGGAGGAGTATTTCAGAATATTTTACAACCTTAATTAGTACTGTGTTTTAAGAGCTTACATGGGCTGAATGCTACTCAGCTAAGAAGACGTTCGTGAGTTACAAGTCGCTTATCAGCACACCGTGTTTTCGTTCAAGGTTACACAAGCCGGAAGATACGTGTACAATTTCAGCTAACACATGCATTCCACACTCGCTCTGTGCCGATACTTCAAGGACTGTAGAACAAACCCATAGCCTACAGTATGCATGCCTCTCACCCAGTAGTCTCGGGTTCGATTCTCTTGGGAATAAAAATGTGTTTAAATCGCATGAATTTGTTGAGTTGCCCTTCCTGACGCAAAACTAGCAGTATCTAACCTCTTACACTATAGTTTTCAACCGGTTGCCCTTCCTGACAACTCAGATTAAGAATCTGTTTTACAACTTCTAACACGGGAATCGGGGATTTACAGCTAGATGCGCTTCTTAGATTTTAAATCATGAACTATTGTTTTACAGCCGGATGCCCTTCCTGACGCAAAACTAAGATTTTAAATCGCAATAATTTGTTGAGTTGCCCTTCCTGATGCAAAACTGGGAGTATCTAGCCTCTTACACTATGGTTTTCAACCGGTTGCCCTTCCTGACGTCAAAGAACTCGGATTAAGAATCTGTCGAGAATCGGGGGTTTTACAGCTAGATTTTAAATCGCTGTATCACGAACTATTGTTTTACTGCTAGATGCCCTTCCTGACTAAGATTTTAAATCGCAAGAATTTGTTGAGTTGCCCTTCCTGACGCAAAACTGGTAGTATCTAGCCTCTAACACTATGGTTTTCGACCGGTTGCCCTTCCTGACAACTCGGATTAAGAATCTGTCGAGAATCGGGGGATTTACAGCTAGATGTACTTCTTAGATTGTAAATCACGAACTATTGTTTCACAGCCGGATGCCCTTCCTGACTAAGATTTTTAAATCGCAAGAATTTGTTGAGTTGTCCTTCCTGATGCAAAACTGGGAGTATCTAGCCTCTTACACTATGGTTTTCGACCGGTTGCCCTTCCTGACGCTGAAAGACCAGGATTTAGCCAGTTACCCTTCCTGATGTAACAAGGCTAGGACTGCACTTGGCTGGAAATAGCCACACGAAATTATTATATAGAAAGAGAATTGCTGGGCGGATGACAGCTGTCGGAAAAGCATATAAGTTTGTAAAGCACGTGGAATTTACCGCCACCGGGCAGCACTGTTCTCTCTGGATTAAAAGCTTTGTTTCCAAACAAGAGCACGTGGAATTTGCCGCCACCCGGCAGCACGGTGATTAAAGATGGCGGATGACAGCTGCACATGGGTTTGTAAAGCATGTGGAATTTACCGCCACATAGAGTGTAGCACTGAGGTTTGTGATGCAAGATGGCGGATGACAGCTGCACGTGGCTTTGTTTCCAAACAAGAGCACGTGGAATTTGCCGCCACCACATTTCAAACTAAAGAGGGCAGCACTGTGCTCTATAGATTAAAGATGGCTGATGACAGCTGTCAGAAAAGCATATAAGTTTGTAAAGCACGTGGAATTTGCCGCCACCGGGCAGCACTGAGGTTTGCGATGCAAGATGGTGGATGACGTACCACATTTCAAAGGTAAGTAGCTAAAGAGGGCAGCACGGTGCTCAAAGATGGCGGATGACAGCTGCACGTGGCTATGTAGAGCACGTGGAATTTGCCGCCACCACATAGAGGGCAGCACTATGCTCTGTTGATTAAAGATGGCGGGTGGTAGCTGTTAAAAAAGCACGTGAGTTTGTTTCCAAACAAGAGCACGCGGGATTTACCGTCACCACATAGAGGGCAGCACGGTGCTCTCTTGATTAAAGATGGCGGATGATAGCTAACAGAAATTTGCCGCCACCACATATAGGGCAGCACTGTTCTCTCTGGATTAAAGATGGCTGGATGACAGCTGTCAAAAAAGCACATGGCTTTGTAAAGCACGTGGAATTTGCCGCCACCGGGTAGCACTGTTCTCTCTGGATTAAAGATGGCGGATGACAGCTGTCAGAAAAGCATATAGGTTTGTAAAGCATGTGGAATTTACCGCCACCACATTTCAAAGGTAAGTAGCTAAAGAGGGCAGTACGGTGATTAAAGATGGCTGCTGTCAAAAAAAAGCATGTTGATTTGTAAAGCACGTGGAATTTGCCGCCACCACATAGATTGCAGCACTGTTCTCTCTGGATTAAAGATGGCGGATGACAGCTGTGACGTACCACATTTCAAAGGTAAGTAGCTAAAGAGGGCAGCACGGTGCTCAAAGATGGCGGATGACAGCTGCACGTGGCTTTGTAGAGCACGTGGAATTTGCCGTCACCAGGCAGCACTGAGGTTTCGGATGCAAGATGGCGGATGACAGCTGTCAAAGGTAAGTAGCTAAAGAGGGCAGCACGGTGCTCAAAGATGGCGGATGACAGCTGTCAAAAAAGCACGTGGATTTGTTTACCACGCGCTGGTTAGGTTAAGTTGGTACCACTGAGGTTTAGGCCCGTCAAGATAGCAGTACTGAGGTTAGCGATGCGTTGTTGTCTGTCAAAAAGCACGTGGCTTTGTTTACAAATCTGTCAAAAAGCACGTGGCTGTCAAAAAACGCGTGGCTTTGTTTACCTCACATTAGTTAGGTTAAGTTGGTACCACTAAGGTTTAGGCCCGTCAAGATGGCAGTACTGAGGTTAGCGATGCGTTGTTGTCTGTCAAAAAGCACGTGGCTGTCAAAAAACACGTGGCTTTGTTTACCTCGCGCTAGTTAGGTTAAGTTGGCACTAGTGAGGTTTAGGCCCGTCAAGATGGCGGCAGTGAGGTTAGCGATGCGTTGTTGTCTGTCAAAAAACACGTGGCTTTGTTTACCAATTCAAATCTCGCGCCAAAATTCAAATCTCCCGCCAAAATTCAAATTTCCCGCGGGAGGAGGAGGAGGAGGAGGAGGAGGAGGCGGGCGGAGGCGGAGGTCGCAGAACCATCCAATTATACTACTTAGCATAAATATGCATTCAGGCAGGCAAGTGCCTAGGGGAGCGAGGGGAATTTTGTGATACATCCCCCCAATATATGTCTGATTTGTCAATCCCTCCCCTGTGGGAAGCCCTGATGTCAGCCACTACATGAGGCAGTCTATTCTTACATCCATAATTACCCTGAACATGTATTTATTTTCTATATACGCCCCTAAACTCAAGAGGAACTGAATACCATACAGATGGACTAAATTTATGTTTTTCCGAAATACACTTGAAGTGTTGTTTGGATATAAATCCATTTTTCATAATTTGGGAAGCTAATATATCTTGTGACGGATAAAACGTACGTTCATTACTTTATATTCTTGTTGCATGTTTTCATATTAGTGAATATAACATGTTGGCCAGAATATTGTAGGAAAGGGCATATGTAAAAGATGTAACTAGAAGCTCTGAAGTCTATTTTCCGATATTTATATTACCAATTGCATTGAAAATGAGTACGTTATCAATATGCAAATCGAGCACACTATTTCGCTTTTCTTGGTAGTTCATGTGTAGACCAATGATAATTTTGATAAAATCTTTCAAAGTTAACCACAAAATATGCAATCTATGTTCACAAAATAATAAAAATATTCAAAAATATATATTTTTGCCTTATATAAATCAGGGAAAGCCAGTATCTCGCTTAAAATGAGCTGTATTATACGGTCAACACAATGCTTACACGAGTGAAGTTCAAGTGGCGCTCTCTGGTAAACATATGTACCACTTCCCGAAGTGGAACGATTCAAATAGCCGTGAAGCGCGAGTTTCGGAAAAAGTGGTAAATATTCTTACCAGAGAGCGTTACTAGACTAGAAAGCAGACAGTTACGGCCACTTAGGGTATTACCATCTGAACAGTTTCTCTGGAAACCCAAGTGGTAAATATATATACCAGCAACCTATAAAGGGTTAATTGGACTGTGTATACGTGAACGAGGAAGGTGACGATCTCGGCCACCACTATTTTCTGCAAGTATGGAGTGAATGTATTTTGCGTGTGTGCCTGGTGAACAGCCAAGTTCAGTCAAGTTTAAACAAACGTAATTGTCAAAATGTACTTCACCTGCAGAAGTCACCTAATACAAATGCAAAAGTGAAACACTCAACATTTTTAAAGAACAATATTAATCAAAACATTCATTCATCAGATTGTCTGAGATATTTGAAGGTTCTGTAGCATGTTCTATCGTGTTGGTGTCAACTGTTAAGGACTTGTACCATCCATGCGATTTGGCTGCAGTGACTTTGGTAGCGCATAAACGTGCGGAATGTTGATTTTTTCTGGAAGCAGAAATACGTAACTGAGTGTTGTATATAGTGGATAATTCTACCGGAAGCCTTGGAAGACGACTTCGTCCAGTAGTTCGAATAGGTCTGAATTCAGGACCTTCATGATTGTACTTGTATAAAATAATATCTTAAAGGGACTTCTACAAGAGTAGCATAATTTTTTATGTAGAACTTTCATTCTGTAGTATCTCTATTGCTGGTTTTTAAATGCATATGTCAAAATTATTAATGCCCGACTCATAGTCTCCAATTTCTTTTACGTTTAAGGCTATTTCAATAACTTACAAAATACCCCAATAAACTTACCGTAACCGCTCATTACAAATCACAAATGTTAACCTGAATACTTCATTTAAGATCTGTTAAAAATGACCGAGTCATGTCAGACACACGTTGAAACTGAAGCTTTTCACATGTAAAAGTGACCGAAGTGACTTGGTTAGAACTACTTGTAAGGTGTTCCATCATGCAAAAGTGAAGTAAATTTTACTTGAACAATATCTGGGGTATTCAGACTTGGTCAGAATAGCGACATGTGATCCCTACGAACAGTTCTGTACTTTATTAGGCAGATGTTCATTTAATATAATACTTGACATCTCTTACTTGGTCACTTTTTGCAGAATACCGACCATGTTGAGTTTCACAAATAGGAAAAGTCCTCTGAGTTTTAATTAATGCGTTGATGGGGTGAAAGTTCCCTTTGGGGATCGTTGTAAATACCTAGGTATTAATATAAGGAAAGATCTTCATTGCGGTAATCACATAAATATGCTTGTAAATACAGGGTAAAGAGAGATCTCTGCACATGGTTATGAGGGTATTTAGGGGTTGTAGTAAGGATGTAAAGGGGAGAGCATATCTGTCTCCGATGAGACCCAAACTGGAGTATGGTTCCAGTGTATGGGACCCTCACCAGGATTACTTGATTCAGGAACTGGGAAAAATCCAAAGAAAAGCAGCTCGATTTGTTTTGGGCGATTTCCGACAAAAGAGTAGCGTTACAAAAATGTTGCAAAGTTTGGGCTGGGAAGACTTGGGAGAAAGGAGACGAGCTGCTCGACTAAGTGGTATGTTCCGAGCTGTCAGTGGAGAGATGGCGTGGGAGGACATCAGTAGACGAATAAGTTTGAGTGGTGTCTTTAAAAGTAGGAAAGGTATTAAGGTATGAAGGTAAAGTTGAAATTCAAGAGGACGAATTGGGGCAAATATTCGTTTATAGGAAGGGGGGGTTAGGGATTGGAATAACTTATAAGGGAGATGTTCAATAAATTTCCAATTTCTTTGCAATAATTTAAGAAAAGGCCAGGAAAACGACATATAGGGAATCTGTCACCTGGGCGACTGGTCTAAATGCAGATCAGTAGTGATTGTTTGGAGTGATTGATAACTAAGCTGTTTCTTTTTCATGCAGTTCCTAAGTTCAATTTATTCATAAATTAGCTTCAAAATATTGAAGAACCTAACAGTTATATACATTATTAACCAAGTCTTTCTTCTCAAATATGCTCTAAAAACTTGGGTGTTAATGTTTGTAAATATTTAAATAGCCGACATCTGGTAAAAAGTTCCATCCTCGTGCGGCAAACACCGGAAATGAGTTATTATATGTTATTATATGTGCGAAAGAGCATCCATGTTTGAGTTATGCATGAAATTGATAAAAATATGACCATGTGTCTTCATCTATCCTAGAATTAGAGTGATCGCTACTTTCCTTTCGTCGGTGGAGGAGAGACAACGTAAGATGGTTCCGACGAACGTGGAGTAGCGAGCACTCTAATTCTAGGAAAGATGAGGACACATGGTAATATTTTCTTAAATTTCATGCATAACTCAAACATGGATTTTGAGTGCACAGTAGAATTAGCTACAATTGTGACCTAACATAATTGAAAATAATATTACATTAATCAAAATATGGCATTCAAGAGCTTCAATTAATTTCTACGTTACGTTTTAAATTATTGGAAAGATATATTTATATAAAGAATGTGGAAAAGGTCAATTTTTGGCAGAAATGTATAACATGTGCAGACCAAGTCATGCGTTCGTCCATGATTATTCACTTGTGATGCAAAATAAATTGGAACATGTTGAAGGATAAATATTATATTATTCGAATAAATACCCACTTAACTGTAGTTATTGTGACACACTAAGTGCATATTCGTAGTTACTGGTTAACTCTACGTACTCATAATATCGCTGGAACCCGCAATACGTAAGCTAGTACGTTGAGAGACATGAACCGTTCTGTAAGAAGTATCGAAAAGGTCATCGAGTGCAAAGTCGGTGGAAGAGGCACAATACCTCGTAAACACGACGGGTTCCCGCTAAGGATCGACGTTGATGTGAGCACGTGGCGGCAATAGTTCCTTCATTATCGAAATAATCGTTAATATACTATAATGAACATTTGTACTTACAACAAATAAATGAAGAACTGATCCAAGGCAGAAAAGGAAATTGAATCGTACACCAAAGAGATTAACCCTCAACTGAAAGCACCAATGGCTGTTAAACCGGCGAATGAGGTGCATTAGTTCTACCAGATTAAGGTTCTCAATCGATTGACAAAATGATTATCGTAATAAATGTACTTTTTGTCTTTGAATCGCGTACAACGTATTCTTCATATCCGATAACAGCTTTGAATCTCACTGTCCTTCATATATGTGTATATTAAAGTACAAACATTCATAAACATTATATTTATTGTAATCACGGCATCCCAATTCCACTTTCATTGTGATAACCTTAACGGAAACGACACAACTATCATAATGCGCTCCGTAGGCTACGCAAGACATTAAGAACAGGCTCACTAAAACTCACCATTCCCTGGGTGCGTTGAACAATCAGTACATAGTACGGAGGTTCGACGTTATTTTACCTCAGCTATGGAAATTTCTTCTTAACGCTGACAAGAGTAGCAAATCTGCTTCGTTCCTTCGTTTCTTCAGAGGAGGCTCTAATCTTCAATACTTCTGGCTCTTCTTCTCTTCACGCCATTGTCATTGTCTTGCGTTTGCTCATGTTGAATCCTATTCTCAACTCTTCTACCTTCTGACTTGCTGTTCTTGGACTCTCTTACTTCGTATCATCCTTTTTCCAAACTCAATATCATCAGCAAACTGTACTGCGTTAATTCCTGAATCATCGAGGGCTGGTTTTGTTACACTTCGTGATATCATCCATCAAAATACAGTAAATGGTGACAGTGACAGTACGTAATGCGAGTTTAAGTAACAATTAGGCCTAATTAAATGTGTATGTCGGAATTTCCAGCATTGATATTCAGTAATAATTTTTTCGCATGTTCAAGTTAAATTTAATTTACTGTTTGATCACGTTCGTCAATATTCCAACTATTTGTTACCTAACTACAGTAAATGTATCCCCTTACTAGTATATAAGCCTGTCCTCGAAGTTTTTACGTCGAAAAACTTTCAACTTTGAAATGAACATGTGAATTTATCTTACGAATGGGGATTCTATAGGGTCGACAGTCATAATTAATGCAGTAGATGATGTTAATGGGGCTGCTTGCGTCAAAATGCCAATGTCACCTCACAGAATGACAAAGATTTCATTCAGAATGAGCCAAGCACGCGGAATTCCTATCCCGAATCATATCCCTGCCATGGAAGCACAACGATTCACTGATGATCACAATTTTTTTAATATCATTCCATAAGATCAGTAATAAAAGTTCTATCACATGGTTACGGATGGAGGTAATGTCTTTTCATAAGCCAGAATGTTGCAGATTAATTCACCTCATTGATAGAATGTACTTGCATCGAACTATTCCAATGTGATGGCCATCTTTGTTGTTTTCTTGACCTTCAACATATCCGAAGCAGTTTTAGCATTCTAAACGTTCTCGTTTTCTTACTGTGCTATTTCACTCTCATAAATTTATTATTTAGTGGTGCTAAAATGGGTACAGTTCCCAAGATCTAAGTTACATACGATGCATAAACTCAGTCATCTATATGAATGAGGTACAATATATTACGGGATCGAAGTAGAAAAGATCAAGGTGGCAGTGACTGAGACAAAGAAACTATTCAGAATTGTTAGGACACTACTATTGAAAATAAAATATAATTGAAAGAGCAAGCTTCAGAAACGGTCCTCTTGATATGGAGATACCAAACGCATAGAACATTTCAAGACTTAGAAAGATATTCATTTAAGAAAGAAGATCGGTAGAATATATATACTTACTGGAGAACGCGAAATAAGAGGAAAATTAGAAAGAAGGGCATACATTGGTTTATCAAGACAGCAAGGGATAACCATTTACACGATTACAAGGAAGAAAATCTCTAGAATACGGAGAAATAGCTAAATTAACCCATCAGATAACAACAGATATCTGAGACAAGGGTAAACATTTTGGTAGTCTACAAACGCTTTTAAGACTAAAGTTAAAACTACAGAATTCACATTGAAGTTAGAATGTTAAAAGGCTATGAATTCCGTATTATGACGCAACTAACGTCATATATGTTTATTTACATTATATTTGCCCAAGACATGGCTCTCGTGACTTTCTAAGAAGACGATGGCGAGATGTCCGGAGGAGGCTGAGCTGAGGTGACGGCAAAGAAACCTTACGTATTGCAGAGCGTCCTAATGACCAGCGAGAGGATGTAATTGCCGAGCCCCAACCACGGATTTCCTGGTGCATCTAATTCAATCCCGGTGGAGCTGACGGAAAGTAGCGTACTTTCTAAGCGTAGTAAGTTAGATAAATCTTGCAAATTGTATTATAATCATTAATATTTGATGGTGAATAGATGGTTGAACTTTGTAATCTTCAAATTAGCTCATATATGTTACATTCTTGCGAATTAACGTTGTACTTGTGTCAGAATACAGGGATAATAGGTAGTCATCTGATTAACATAACCAATCCTTTTCTAGGAAATATGAAGTGAGCAATACGTAAGTGCCATTGCAGTGATATTTAAGCATGTGAAGAGGTTATTATATGTGAAATATGAGATCCATATCGGTAGAATAGTTAAGGTTATGAATGAGTGATGTTTAGTATCTTGTAGTACGAAGATTAAACTGTGCCATATAAAATCAGAAGAGAATGATATATGGATATCAGAGTAATATGAAGTGGCAATGGGATTAATTGAGAAGAAATGGATTAGTCAAGTGAATAAATGACAGTTAGAGGAATCCAAGCGTCAAATTAGGGTATAGTTGAGAATTATTTGGAAGAGAAAGGAGAGGTATGATAGTATATGAAGAAAATGATATTGGAATATTAAATGAATATGAGGAAGGATAAATAAATGTGATATTTATTGTTTCGTCGGTAAGGAAGGGAATGATTAATTACGAAGATAAAGAGAAGAGTATTGACGCAATCCAGGATCAGTAATATACTTGATACCATAATGTGTAATCGTTGACAGGTATTCCATATCTAACATGAATGAAGCCATATGGTGAAGCTTATAATAAATTATGGCCCTAGTAAATCATTGAAATAATTCATTTTTGGGAAAGGTGAGAGGTATATTGATTAAAATTAACCTATCTCTCTACTGTAATGTTGAGTATTCGTTGAGGAAGTACATGGCACTCACTGAATCCTGTGCACAAGTATTATAATTTCTTCAAATATAATTTCAGTAGGTAAAATAAATGATAGAGTCTTCATGAATAATATTCTATACCTATTTTAAAAAATGATACTAGGTAATGTGATGGATTTAAATTACTTATTTGACAACATATCTCATCAGACACATTTACGTGAATAAACGAATCTTTACGATTAATAAGATGAATGATATATTTGAGCTGACAAGTGATGTTAGATATTAATGTAGATATTAACGCATATTATGCCTGACTTTATACTTATCTCTTTTCTGATTCATCCCAAAACAGAATCCCGGAATAAAGAAAACCTAATGCTCATCCTAAATAAATAAATAAATAAATAAATAAATAAATAAATAAATAAATAAATAAATGATTATAAAAAGAGTAAAATACGATGCTGAGCTATAATATTTCCCTAGACGATTTGTAAATAATTGATAAACTTTGATTGGAGTTTAGGAACATTTTCTTTGTATATATAATTAGTGCTGAGAAGATGATATGTAATTTCATTTCAATAATTTTAGTTTTAGATAATTATTTTATTTTTCTTGTTGTACATAATTATTATTACAATTCAATCAAAGATCCTAAGCACTACAATGACAATTAATGAATTTTTAAACAAGGTGATAATTTTCTTTCAACTATATTTCCTTTTTCTCAATTTTCTCCGAATTTGAATAAATAATTGTGTTTAAGATATATTGGTGTTTATACTCTAGCGTAAGCATTTTATATATAAATATATTTTTAAATGAAGGTAAATTAGGAGTTATCCCTCGATATAGTTGATAATTGGTACGATGGAGACGTCCATCAGTGTTTCCGTAAGACACAAAGATTTCGCAACTTTCACGAATCCGTGTTAAAAAAGGAAACTTCGATAGGCAATTAACACTGAGTAGGTTAGTCTGGATTTCTTCGCTACCCGCCCCGGATACAGGAAAGGCGCATTACATGGATGAGAATGGCATCGTAACTAAGGGCACGGTCGACTTAATGCATCCCTCAGGTCACCTCTGAGTAGATTGAGTTGGCCCTGCTCAGAGATTGGTAGGTGGAGCTCACGCCGGTAGGTGGACATGTGCGGAAGACATGGACATGGGGAAGATAGCACAACCACTTCGCTGAAAGAAACGTATTTTTCTTTAAAATTTCAGAAATGGTGGTCGTGAGAATTTCGTTATACAGTATTTATCTTGTAAACTAATCTTCAGTATTCCTCTCTAACATTTCTATTAACTCTAATCTCACTCCTTCTCTTCACGTCATTGTCGATGTCTTGCATTTCCTCGCACTGACTCTCAATCTCACTTCTTCTTCGTTCTCACTTACTACATCAGGCTGTTCTTGGACTCCCTTCTTATCCTTTCCAGAAATCGCATTATCATCATCAAACTGTTGGTGGCAATCTCTATTGTTATAGTTTTCTCAATATCGCTGTGAAAGGCAGGAAAAAAATTCGGTTATTTACACGCGCAATTCTCCAGGTACACATCAGCACATTTGCGACGGTGGGATGATGCATGCATCTATGCTTACAGAGGGAATTTGGAACATGTCATATAAGGAAAGTTTCTTGTGGTAAACGGTACGTTCTGTTCCTGTGTGTTTGTTTCCCATGATTAATTTACAATGTTGAGTTGTAGAAAATTAATAATAAAATGGAAATAAAGCGTTTTGGGACCCATTTCCTTATGACATATTTTATTCTTCTACTAGTGCGGAATGGGACCTGAATGTTACCCTCTGGATAGGCCTGTCTCTATCTACTGATTCTTCTTCTCATCAATACAGAGATGATATCATAACCTTCACGTGAAAATATCAAATTAAAATAAATGACACCAGTTCACTTATAGACCAGAGAAGCAGAGCGATTACAATGCCAGATACAATATATCAGTGTGATCAGGTCTACAAATAAAAAATTGGTACATTGTATGTAAGAATTTCGTGAGTTTTAATGAAAATTTCGGTAGTAGTTTCTCGAGCACTGAAATCTATATACACTGACTGACAGAGCAAATGCAACACCAAGAAGAAGTGGTTCGAAAGGGATGAAAGTTGGGGAAAAAACAGAGACGGCACGGACGAATAATTGATGTTTATTTCAAACCGATATGCAGGTTACACAATGCGCACGGCATCGACTCAGTAGGATGTAGGACCACCGCGAGCGGCGATGCACGCAGAAACACGTCGAGGTACAGAGTCAATAAGAGTGCGGATGGTGTCCTGAGGGATGGTTCTCCATTCTCTGTCAACCATTTGCCACAGTTGGTCGTCCGTACGAGGCTGGGGCAGAGTTTGCAAACGGCGTCCAACGAGATCCCACACGTGTTCGATTGGTGAGAGATCCGGAGAGTACGCTGGCCACGGAAGCATCTGTACACCTCGTAGAGCCTGTTGGGAGATGCGAGCAGTGTGTGGGCGGGCATTATCCTGCTGAAACAGAGCATTGGCAGCCCCTGAAGGTACGGGAGTGCCACCGGCCTCAGCACATGCTGCACTTAGCGGTGGGCATTTAACGTGCCTTGAATACGCACTAGAGGTGACGTGGAATCATACGCAATAGCGCCCCAAACCATGATGCCGCATTGTCTAGCGGTAGGGCGCTCCACAGTTACTGCCGCATTTGACCTTTCACCACGCCGACGCCACACTCGTCTGCGGTGACTATCACTGACAGAACAGAAGCGTGACTCATCGGAGAACACGACGTTCCGCCATTCCCTCATCCAAGTCGCTCTAGCCCGGCACCATGCCAGGCGTGCAGGTCTATGCTGTGGAGTCAATGGTAGTCTTCTGAGCGGACGCCGGGAGTGCAGGCCTCCTTCAACCAATCGACGGGAATTTGTTCTGGTCGATATTGGAACAGCCAGGGTGTCTTGCAGATGCTGAAGAATGGCGGTTGACGTGGCGTGCGGGGCTGCCACCGCTTGGCGGCGGATGCGCCGATCCTCGCGTGCTGACGTCACGCGGGCTGCGCCTGGACCCCTCGCACGTGCCACATGTCCCTGCGCCAACCATCTTCGCCACAGGCGCTGCACCGTGGACACATCCCTATCATCCCTATGGGTATCGGCTGCGATTTGACGAAGCGACCAACCTGCCCTTCTCAGCCCGATCACCATACCCCTCGTAAAGTCGTCTGTCTGCTGGAAGTGCCTCCGTTGACGGCGGCCTGGCATTCTTAGCTATACACGTGTCCTGTGGCACACGACAACACGTTCTACAATGACTGTCGGCTGAGAAATCACGGTACGAAGTGGGCCATTCGCCAACGCCGTGTCCCATTTATCGTTCGCTACGTGCGCAGCACAGCGGCGCATTTCACATCATGAGCATACCTCAGTGACGTCAGTCTACCCGGCAATTGGCATAAAGTTCTGACCACTCCTTCTTGGTGTTGCATTTGCTCTGTCAGTCAGTGTATATAAAAGAACATGTCCTGACTGACTGACAGATTCATCATCGCCGAGCCAAAACTACTGGATATAATGAAATGAAATTTTGGGGATACATTCATATTAACATGTAGGTTCTCGCTAGGGGAGGATTTTTGGATATTCTGTCGCTAAGGGGGTTAAAATGGGGGTGAACTTTTAAAATGAGTGTATCTATATCTCAAAACTTTAAAAGTTTACAGATGTAAAAAGTGGCATTTAGAATCTCCTTTAAAAATAAACACGTATTTTTTGTTTTCGAAAAATCCCAATAGGAGGGGTGAAAATGGGCGGAAAAAGGGTTAATGCCTTTAATGAGGCTACATTTCAGAAACTGAAGATATTAAAGACCTAAATATTGGTGTTTGGGATTTTCTATAAAGCAAAGGAACACGTATTTTTGGTTTTTGGAAAATCCAAACAATGGGGATGAAGAGGGGGTGAATTTTTAAAATGAGTGTATCTATATTTCAAAACCTTATAAATTTACAGATGTAAAAATTTGTATTTATAATCTCTTTTAAAAATAAAGGAACACGTATTTTTTTGTTTTCCGAAAATCCCAATAGGAGGGGGGAAAAGGGGGTGAAAAGTTGGTTGAATGCCTTTAATGAGGATACTTATACCTCCGAAACAAGATATTACATACCTGAAAATTAGTATTTGGGATCCCCTTGAAAAATAAAGAAAAATATATTTGTTTTTGGAAAATCCAAATAGTGGGGGTAAAAAGGGGGGTGGGGTGAATTTTTAAAATGAGTGAATCTATATCTCAAAACTTTAAAAGTTTACAGATGCAAAATTTGATATTTAGAATCTCCTTAAAAATAAAGAAACACGTATTATTTGTTTTCTGAAAATCCCAATAAGAGGGATAATAATAATAATTTCGTGTGGCTATTTCTAGCCGAGTGCAGCCCTTGTAAGGCAGACCCTCCGATGAGGGTGGGCGGCATCTGCCATGTGTAGGTAACTGCGTGTTATTGTGGTGGAGGATAGTGTTGTGTGTGGTGTGTGAGTTGCAGGGATGTTAGGGACAGCACAAACACCCAGCCCCCTGGCCATTGCAATTAACCAATTAAGGTTAAAGTCCCCGACCCGACCGGGAATCGAACCCGGGACCCTCTGGACCGAAGGTCAGTACGCTGACCATTCAGCCAACGATTCGGACAATAGGAGGGGTGAATAAGGGGTTGAATGCCTTTAATGAGGATGCTTATATCTCAGAAACCTAATACATTACAGACCTGAAAATTGGTGTATGGGATCTCCTTTAAAAATAAAGAAACACGTATTTTTTTGTTATTGGGAAATCCATTTAATGGGGATTTTAAGGAGTGAATTTTGAAATGTTACAGACGTAAAAATTAGTATTTGGAATCTCCTGTAAAAGTAATAAACATAGGTGATTTTTTAGAAAACTCCACACAAGGGGAACTAAAAAGGGGGTGAAATTTTAAGATGAGAATTTCTACAAGATATCTCAGTATATGTTACAGAAGTGAAAAATGGTATTTTGATATCTATTAAAAATAAAGAAAAGTGTATTTTTAGTCTTCGGAAAAACCACTTAGGTGGGGGGTGGTGGTAAAACGTGACTGGCAGGACTGGGAATGGGAAGGAAACGGCCGTAGCCTAAATTACGGTACAACCTTGTGCGAAAATTGTAAACCACGGAAAACCATCTTCAGGGCTGCCGATAGTGGGGTTCGTACACACTATCACCGTAATACTGGATACTGGCCGCACATAAGCGACTGCAGCTATCGAGCTCAGTACAGGGAATATAAATCGCATTGTACTGCCATAAAATGCTTTCATTAGAATGTCTCCAAGATGCTCAACAAGTCAGCGGGAATGACTAGTTCTAGCAAGGTAAGAATAGTTGTCAATGGAATATTTTTGGAATAGAAATCTAGTTCCATGATATGAGAGGGGTTCCAACACGTGAAACAAACATTCCTATCGATTACGAAAACAATACTGCTGTATTTTGTGTTTATATTGCAGTATTTTAGCACATGATAAACCCACTTCACCGTTTCTCTTTCCAACGAGCTTAAATAAGCGTGACGTCATTTTAGTTCATAATATACACGCCTTATTTGTTTTATTACTCATGTCTAAATACAAGTTATTTATCACGAAATTTTGTTTAAGTCTGATAAATGCAACAAAGTGGGCGCTATAAACAATACTACAAAATAAGCTGACATTTAGCAGGTTATGCCGCACATGTAATGGCAATGCTTTTTATTCAGGTTTTAGCCGAGAGGAATATATTTCAAATATACAACAGTTTTGAACTGCAAGTCCCGACTGAAATGCCGGGGCATGAAATAACAGCGTACACTGATAAGCAGTATTTATCCGAGTTAAACGTTTATACATGTGCATTTAGAAAGATGGATAGATATTACTGATAAAAGGTTAATGTGCCTTGTATTACTTACCGTGTACTATGAGAGGTCATTTTACTTCCTTCCAATTAGGAAGAGATGTTCAATAAACCAGAGGACGACTGGAAACGTTTAAAAATCAACGTTAAAATTTATGAGAGATTAAGCTGTTATGATCGCCAACTTATCCAGTGTAACTCATAAACATAACTCGTGCAATATCAAAAAAGTTGCCTTGTGTGCTACCTAATTGCAGTTCAAAACGAAATTCCATTGAAATGAGAGAGTAAGGTCTCAGCCACACCGAACTACTGCACCTTGTACAGCCATGGCAGTGGTCAAAACAAGAGCTCAGCACCTTTACAGCCATGGTACCCGTCATAAGAAAGCTCAGCTCCTTGTACAGCCATGGCAGTGGTCAAAACAGAGCTCAGCACCTTTACAGCCATGGTACCCGTCATAAGAAAGCTCAGCTCCTTGTACAGCCATGGTAGCTGTCATAACAATGCTCAGCTCCTTGTACAGCAACGGTAGCTGTTAAAACAAAGATCAGACAATTGTACATCCATGGTAGCTGTCATAACAAAGCTCAGCAACTTTACAGCCATGGTAGCTCTCATAACAAAGCTCAGCTCCTTGTACAGCCATGGCAGCTGTCATAACACCGCTCAGGACCTTGTACAGCCATGGTAGCTGTCATAACAACGGTCAGGACCTTGTATAGGCATGGTAGCTGTCATAACAATGATCAGCAATTTGTACAGCCATGGTAGCTGTCATAACAAAGCTCAGCAACTTTACAGCCATGGTAGCTGTCATAACAATGCTCAGCTCCTTGTACAGCCATGGCAGCTGTCATCACAACGCTCAGGACCTTGTACAGCCATGGTAGCTGTCATAACAACGCTCAGGACCTTGTATAGGCATGCTAGCTGTCATAACAATGATCAGCAATTTGTACAGCCATGGTAGCTGTCATAACAAAGCTCAGCAACTTGTACAGCCATGGCAGCTGCCATAACAACGCTCAGGACCTTGTATAGACATGGTAGCTGTCATAACAAAGCTCAGCAACTTGTACATCCATGGTAGCTCTCATAACAAAGCTCAGCACCTTGTACATCCATGGTAGCAGTCATAACAAAGCTCAGCACCTTGTACATCCATGGTAGCTGTCATAACAACGCTCAGCACCTTCACAGCCATTGTAGCTGTCATGACAAAGCTCAGCACCTTGTACATCCATGGTAGCTGTCATAACAAAGCTCAGCACCTTGTACAGCCATGGCAGCTGTCATAACAACGCACAGGACCTTGTGCAGCCATGGTAGCTGTCATACCAATGCTCAGCTCCTTGTACAGCCATGGCAGCTGTCATAACAATGCTCAGGACCTTGTACACCCATGGTAGCTGTCATAACAAAGCTCAGCACCTTGTATAGACATGGTAGCTGTCATAACAAAGCTCAGCACATTGTATAGACATAGTAGCTGTCATAACAAAGCTCAGCACCTTGTACAGCCATGGCAGCTGTCATAACAACGCTCAGGACCTTGTATAGACATGGTAGCTGTCATAACAAAGCTTAGGACCTTGTACAGCCATGGCAGCTGTCATAACAACGCTCAGGACCTTGTATAGACATGGTAGCTGCCATACCAACGCTCAATACCATGTATAGACATGGTAGCTGTCATAACAACGCTCAGGACCATGTATAGACATGGTAGCTGTCATAACAAAGCTCAGCACCTTGTACAGCCATGGCGGATGCCATAGCAGAGCTCAGCACCTTGTACAGCCATGGTAGCTGTCATAACAAAGCTCAGCACCTTGTACAGCTATTGTAGCTGTAATAACAAAGCTCAGCACCTTGTACAGCCATGGCGGATGCCATAACAGAGCTCAGCAACTTGTACAGCCACGGTAGCTGTCATAACAAAGCTCAGCACCTTGTACAGCTATTGTAGCTGTAATAACAAAGCTCAGCACCTTGTACAGCCATGGCGGATGCCATAACAGAGCTCAGGACCTTGTACAGCCACGGTAGCTGTCATAACAAAGCTCAGCACCTTGTACAGCCATTGTAGCTGTCAGCACAAAGCTCAGCACATTGAACAGCCATTGTAGCTGTCATAACAAAGCTCAGCACCTTGTACAGCCATGGTAGCTGTCATAACAAAGCTCAGCACCTTGTACAGCCATTGTAGCTGTGATAACAAAGCTCAGCACATTGTACAGCCATGGCGGATGCCATAACAGAGCTCAGCACCTTGTACAGCCATGGTAGCTCTCATAACAAAGCTCAGCACATTGTACAGCCATGGCGGATGCCATAACAGAGCTCAGCACCTTGTACAGCCATGGTAGCTGTCATAACAGCGCTCAGCACCTTGTACGGCCATGGTAGCTGTCATAACAGGGCTCAGCACCTTGCACAGCCATGGCAGTGGTCATAAGGCTCAGCACCTTGTACAGCCATGGTAGCTGTCATAACAGCGCTCAGCACCTTGTACAGCCATGGCAGTGGTCATAAATCTCAGCACCTTGTACAGCCAAGGTTGTGTTTATGACAAAGCTCAGCACCTTGTTCAGCTATGGCAGATGTCATAACAGAGCTCAGCACCTTGTACAGCCATGGTAGCTGTCATAACAGAGCCCAGGAATGGATTGTATCGCGACTGACTTCTCTAAGGCTTTCATAGAGTAGATTATGGGTGAGTCTACTGAAGAAAATGAGTGAAAGTTGACTAGAGATGAGAGTAACTGAACAGGTGACTATATTGTTAGTTAATTTAACTCTCAGATTTAGAATAAATGAAGCAATATCTGATCCTGTAATCATTAAGAGGGAAATTCTTCTAATCAATATTACTGGATGGTTGTTTTCTTATACATGATCCAGGGATGTGACAGGAACGATCCTCTAAAGCAATAACTTTATATGGGCATATGTCGTATTCCGAATGGTTTCCAGATAGGACACACTGAATGTACATTTGCTTTTGGCTTGTGACACGCACGTATGTGTCTTACGCACCCAACGGCTAAATACTTAATTCAGCATAAACTTCCAATTTGCATTACCAATATCAATTCAAATGTTCTTCTTTTTCTGATCTACTTATCATAGTCTTGGTTCCCTTCTCCAGGTCACGTACTTTTCTCGGATAAAGTTGTTGTTTCCCTTGATGTTTTATAATTATGTAATATTCTATGTCCCTTTATGTTTCTAGTACGACTGATACAAAGGTTAATATCGTCGTGACGTGTTATCAGGATCACTAAGATGAGTCATAGATGTGTTTTAATATCCGCTAAATTTATTAAACTACTATTAACAGTTATTTGCAGGTTCACTGGTGTTAGAGGTTTCCACTGAAGTCAGAAAGTAATTGAATAGTCGTTCCGGTGGCTCATCAGGCTTCTCTTCTCCAATACGGCCTCCACAGAGCAGCGTTCTTCCAGAAAAGTTCGCTTCCGCTTCACAACTGACAAGTCTCTTTGAACTCCTCATAGCCATCGGAAGGGCTCACTCGTCGCGGACTCGCAAACTTCCGGTAACGGCCTGTAATCACTCGCTCACGCTCACCAAATACTCTCATATATATGTTCACTTACAGTTGATTCTGGAAACCTGTTCCAATATTAACCAGCTGACACGTTCTTCTAAGGAGCTCCCGTATCGTGAGCCTCAACGATTCGTGGTGGTACTGTTTGGCTGGCTGCTGTTTCGGAGCACATCGTCGCCATTGCACCAACATTGCCATATTTCGCTAGAATTTCAGGATTCCTCAGATGCTCATCGACGGTCTTCACAAGCCATTCTACCATGCCGTCCGCTTGTGGGTGGAGACGTGTTGTTCAGGTACTGCGTACACCAAGAGGCTGCAGGACATCCCTCATCAACGCTGACTCAAAATTCCTGCCCTGATCACTGAACTGCTTTCTCAGGAAACCCAAGCGGCAGAAGTTGTTCTTCACCTGGGCATTTGTAGTTGTTTACGCTTCCTGTCCTACGTCAACGGCTATATCGTAATAGCGGAACGCGTCGTTCCCTAAGACGACTTCATTGCTGAAGACCACGACGAAGGACAAAAGGTGTAGACTTCCCTACCCTAATGTCACTTCAATTAATGCCTCCTTCTGGACAGCGACAGTATCTCCTGAAACAGTCCGTAGCACTTAAGTGCTGTACGGCTCGCTCACTATCTTCACTTCGTGGTGATCTCTGGCCTAGCGGCTGTGAATGAGACACCGATATCTATCATTGCGTGGCATGGCCTTTCTCCGAGATATCCATCCGTGATCAAGTTGTCGTCGCATCTCTTGGTGTCTAAGTTCAGTGTGAAGAGAAGGGATTGTAATTACGGCGCTGAAGAGCCCCTATTCTTATAGCTTCCTCGTTGTTCCTCCCGTCTTCGTCCTCAGATGACCACGTTATCCGTACTGCCAGCAGATTATTTCTCTGGAGCATCGACGTCGCAGCGGTGGCGGGTGTCACTCTACTGGTAAAGAGAGCGCATCACTGGGTTCTCTTCTCCGCTGCCGGCAGTCCTTCCTCAGATTGCCGCTCCCACCCCATTGGCAACAGGTGATTCTGTTGGAACCTCGGCATCTCGATGGCGTCGAGTTTCGTTCCAGTTGTTATATTTTTCGCCGCTGAAGGTTCGAAATATCGCCGATTACGTCGAAGTTTGCTGTAACCTTCGCAACCTTCATATTCGGGCGGATGGTGATTACCCCTCTGAGGCATCGCTCCCTACCGTCATAGGAGTAAACGGATCTCGGCGTCGTGAAGCCTATCGACTAAGGTGGAGGCAGCCTTTCGCTTTATGTGTTCGCGTGGTAAGCCTCATAGTACCTTGTGGGCTAGCTGTACTCTTTCCGCGGCGAAATCCTGCAGAAATTCACCACCGCTCTGCGTCCTCTTCAAGAGACTGCTCATGGTCACCATAGTGCCCGTCAAGTGACCCTGCGATCTATTTGTACACAGTGGTTGGCCGGATGCTCTATAGCACCTTAGTTGCTCTTCCATATAGCCTGACGATGAGTTATGCTGCTCTCCCCACCGGCGTCGACACATTTTGGTTGGCCACCAACTCGAACTGTGTCAACAATATCGTTCACGATTTTCTCCCGTGGAAGTGAGAGGACTGCACTTAGCGACATTGCTACCACCGCCACCTCTGGTGGGTCTCAGGCTGGTTTCTACATCATGTCTCCAACACGGACTCTGTAATTTGAGGAATGACCTAGAACTCTTTCTCTATCCATCTCTTACCTCAAATCTCGAACACTGGACTCATCGTGACATATTACCCTGTACCGTTTATTGACCACCTCAATCATGTGCCTCAATTATCGAATACTTGAATCTACACTATGAAATATTGCCTTGAACTGTTTTTTCTACCATCTTATCTGATTTGGAAGAAATATTCCATCCTTTCAATTATCCTAGAAATTTCATAGTACTAGAACATGTTACCCAAATGAATCCCCGCTTTTGCCACCAGTTGTAGCGGGTTATCAAGGTCTTCGAAATGTAAATCACTACTCACAGAAATAGCGTGACTTTGTGTCGACTGAATTTATTGGACTACGAATTACTTGTAACATTACTCGCGTTTTTACGTTTCTCACTCGACACAGTTTTTACGCAGAACATCATTCAACACATAGTTCAGTGACACATCTATATTCTGTTCACCAACCAGGTCTCTAGAACTCAGCGTCGTTCCAGAACAGTTCACCTCACAAGAAACAATCCTCTTTGTACTCTCCGTAGTAGTCTATCGAACTGACTCTTCACTGAATGACTCGGCAAAGACTCGCGACCGTCTCGTAACTGCTTGCAATCCCTCACCATGATACACTCAAGATCCGCCAGCTCTGCTCTTTATAGCGACACCCTGAAAATTCTCTTTGTTTTCACTTCCAGGTTATTATGGGTGACTGCTCCTATAAATTTCCAAATCGCGAGTCTCAAAAATTTGCCGGTGGTATTGTTTTGCTCCCTACTGGCCCTTCACACATTGTCACCACTGCTTTCGCCGATCTCCTTCATTGTCAGTGTCCCTACACATGACGAGGATTAATATACTTACTTGAGCTCGGAATCGAATCGAATATGGATCCTCCGGGTAATTAATTTAATTTCGTGTGGCTATTTCTAGCCGAGTGCAGCCCTTGTTAGGCAGACCCTCCGATGAGGGTGGGCGGCATCTGCCATGTGTAGGTAACTGCGTGTTATTGTGGTGGAGGATAGTGTTATGTGTGGTGTGTGAGTTGCAGTCAAGTAAAAGCAGCATTCAGGTAACGTAAACTCCCTCGCAGAGACTACGTATGCTCCCTCACAGAGACTACGTAAACTTCCCCACGGAGAGAACTCAAACATTCTCCTTTCCACTTTACCAGAATGAGGACTGGCTATGCGAAATGCAAAAGTGTGGTTAAAATATTTGGCCATTTCCACTCTCTTTTACTTTAATTGATAATTCAAAATTTAAAATTTTACTTTGTTAAATTAATTCTAGTCTCTATTAATCGAGAAGTCAGAATTTAAATATTTACTTTGTAAATTTATTTAAATATGCTTTTCTTATAACGAATTCAAGTCTATATTTGCTTCAAAAAGTATTGTTGATGTACGTGTGTGAAATATGCTGATATATTTTTATTGTCCTTGTATTCTTCCCGATGGGAACTTGTTGCTGGCTGCTTCGGACTTTATGTACGTTAGCTCTTAAAATAACAATATGGTGATTATGAACTTGAATTTTTTTTGATGACTGCGATAGAAGGAGGCACTGAATTAGGAATGAAATGATTCAATTGCATTCATGTTTTCTTTTACTTCGTCAATAGTGCCGGAGGATTTGTAGTTTAATTATCATAGATATACTCAAAAAGTTAATCCAACTTGTCATGATTAGGTTTCGAATCCATTAAATCATGTGTGAAAGAGTCGTTAATGTCTTCGATTTGCAGAAAAGGAAGGCCAAACAAACATGCAAACATTTCCCCACTTTTGAAAACTGTGCAGAAACACTTTATACAATATACATGTTCCTGTACGTCTTGGTACCAATTTTGTCATAAGTGGAAAGTGCAACAACATATGAAAGACAGGGGGAAAACTTTACGTACAGCACTATGTATAGATTGTTCAAAATGAGAGAAGATGACTTTCGGTTGAAAATGCAAACCCTCTCATTTACAAATGCCTTCGATTTTAGTAAATAAATATTTGCAATTTCAGCCTATTTATTATTCAGAAAATTATACATGATTGGCATATAAGTTCCGTCTCGGTAGCAATGCAATGAGAACATTTGAAGAAAAAAGCAGGGCAATATTCAAAAGTTACATTGACATACACTTTGTCACACTAACAAAGAAATTGTATATTCGTATCACAAGAAAACATAATAACGTTACTTACATCATCGTCGTAAAGGAGAAAATCTTTGTTTCGATTAGTTTTAAGGCTATAGGCATTGCCAGCTTCATGCACATCAGTTAATGCAAAGTAATGCAGCTTGCTTCACTTTTTGCACGTTGCGTCTATTATGGATAATATTGTTTGTTGTTAACGATAGTTCACTTTCATGTTCAGATATTTCTTGTATTATCACTTTAGAAGGTTTGTCATGTAGTAAAGAATCGTCCTCCCTCATTTTTCTTTTTAGGGCATTAGAAACATTTTGATTGTTCAACGTGTCATCTGGACCATGGTTGTGTTCGAAATTAGATTTAGAACATTCTATATCCAGACTTGATCTTCGATAAATAATATGCACTTTGCTAGGGCATAACTTTTTAAAACAGCAACAACGGCAAAAACCATCCTTTATTCATTTAAAAAATAACATTTATACCCGCTGACGACCATGTAATTTTCCCCATTTTGATTAACCGTGACAGAGCAGGTCACGTTCATGCTGTAAGTAGATCATTGCCAATTAGGAAACCAGTGCAAATGACTCAGCATGTCTTCTAATTAAGCAGTATTAAGATGAATGCAGTGCTTTTAAATTAATAGTAAGTGCGGGAGGTTACCTTCCTGTTGTGTAAACGTTTACATCTCTCCTGTGCCGGACTTTACATTTCCACACTATTAATACTTTTCGTGAAAGCGTCAACCGTGCCTGAGCTTACTACCTTTCTCTCACCTTGCTCTCCTATCATTGGTTCACTAACAAAGAAGTGTGTTACTCCAACGGGAGAGTCCCTCTTCACATATCGCTCGTATAACTGAATGCGGTCTCCAAAGTCTTCATCAAATTTCTGGGGCAGAAGATTAACAGATCCGTTCTCCTTGAGCCAGTGTTGGATATAGTAGCATTCTTTTTTTCCTTTTTCTCTCCGTACTCCAACTGGAGATTACATTCATCATCGCATAATAGATTTTAGGTATTTTTGGACATGGCTATAGGATGTTTTCAGTGGAACTCTGGAACATGCAGCTACGTACCTCACTGATAACGCTAGTATGTTCTTCTTCACTTGGAGTGAGTTCTCACGTGCTGGGAATTAGAGGGTTACTTGTGGTTGCTCGTTACAAAACACGGTCATTCCTGCAAAAAGTATTTACTTACAGTTTCTGGCATGTTTCATCACGGGTAGAGTTATGACATGGAAAGGAGGCAAATTGCTTGAAATCTTGACGTTTTACAAAGACTTTTACTCCGCATCCTCGACTGTCCAAATAAAGTCGAAGGATTATCAGGTTAGGTTTTTGGTTATTAGGACCCGTAGTGTGATTGATTGATTGATTGATTGATTGATTGATTGATTGATTGATTGATTGATTGATTGATTGATTGATTGATTGATTGATTGATTGATTGATTGATTGATTGATTGATTGATTGATTGATTGATTGATTGATTGATTGATTGTACATTGATAACGTGCCTCTCACACGTGCAGAGCTAATAGAGCACAACAAGAAATGTTGTCTACTTTAGCAGTTAATAAACCGAAGGGATATAACATCCATTATTCTTTTCATTTTCTCCTACTACCCAATCAAGTTTATGTCGAGAATGTTCATATTAGTGGTATATATCTTTCCAACAGGTCTGGTGGAGGCCGACTAACAGAGTTATCGGCATGTCACAACTGCAGACACCGTTCGAATTCCTGCCGATTCATTGTGAAATTGTCCAGGTGACATGTTCTGTAGTTTGCATACCACATACATCTGTGAACACAACATCAGTATTCTCGTAAAACTACGAGATTACATCTGTTTGACTGCGTAAGTTCTTAATCTGTTTAATATACTTTCAATCGCTATAGATTGTGGGAGGTATCAAAATGTTGACATTTTGTCCCATGGGAGTTACATAAAGTGCCGGAACCCAACGATGGAGTTATCACATTTCAACCCATTAGTCTATAAGCGCAAACCTCCTCAGATTGGATCAAATACGCCGTGTTGTGAACAGAAGCAGAACGGAAAATCCAGAATATTATAGATGTCGGAACTTGCTGCAGAAAATAAGAGCAACAGATTACGAATAGGATGAAAATGGTGAATAGTTTAACAGGCCGTAGAGACAACACAATATACCATTAAGTCATATAAAGGAAGACATTTTATTTCCAACACATTTACACTTTATTACGTTTATGTCAGGACACAATACAGTAGTTTCGTGTATAGAAAGAATAAACTGAGGAAGAATATAAAATTTGGTGAGAACCGAACGAGATGGCTGCACGTTACCCAACTTGAAGCTGGATGCTTGCATTTAGGCGGTAGAGGTCTCGAACTCAAATGTCGGTAGCCCTGCAGATAACTTTTCGTAGTTTCCTGATTTCATACCAAGAAAACGTACCTTAGTTAATTCAGACCACGACCACGTGGGTGTAATACGAAGAAAACCAAGCCTTCATAACCTTGCTGCCTTGAGAGAACTAAGAAATCTAGTGAGTGCCTGTGGTGATTCTCGAGTGCTTTCTAGGCTCACGGGTATACGGAAAGCCCTATCATCACAATGTTAAAATCCATCACTTTTAAGGAACATTCTCTCAGTAACTGTTTGACACAGACACTTGAAATTTGCATATATTATAAAAGGTATATTAGCATTGTACTAATGCTAAGATCCTTAAAATAAAGATCACTTTATTTGCTAATATACCCATACATTTTTTCAACCCACCTCAGAAATTTTGCAATATGCTTGTTTTTATTGCTTCAGAATGTATGGCATACTCTTAGAAATTAATAATGAAAATTTCATAGTGATATCTGTAATAGTTTTTGAGGTAATGTTCCTTTTGCAGGAAAAAAGTAAATTTATGGGAAATCACCTCCAAAATTTTCAACATCAATGCATGCCTGGTGCATAGCAGGGAGTACGAGCATCCTCTTGCAGTTCATCAAGAAGCTTCCTCTTAGTGACTCTCCTGTTTTTACCACAGTTCATGTTGTACTTGATAGCATTTTCATATGATCTTAGTCTCTCCATGTCTATAGAATACATAGCATTTACTGTTCGGGAGCCCACACACAATTCTAGCGTCGCCAGAACTTTGCATTTTGTAATGTTACATTTATTGAAGGATGTAACAGCCTCAAACACACAAGATGAAGTGTATTAATCCCCCAAAAAACACGGTTTTTCGTAGTCTGTCCCATATGACCCTATTCACACATTCGTTGGGATTCTGAGTTCTACCATGCAAACATTTCTTGAGAAGATTGAGGTCTACAAGATCCTTGACGATAGGCTTGATGATCTCTATTATAGATTGTGGCAAACTATGATGGTGATCATATTCCTCATTTGTTTCTTTCCCCCTGTTGCAGTTACACCAGCTGTCTGCACCAGCTGGACAGAGACCATGTTGTGGTTTGTCGTTAGTAGAAGCAACATGCAAAATCAGTACCCAGACTGCTTTCCTCATTGCCTCTGCGTTTTGGGTGTTCTGTCTTATAGCTAATCCATAACACCTCTGTAAATAGTCAATTACAGGATCTGTAAGTCTGTTTCTGCCATCCAATGTTCTTTCATCACACAGTTCCTTGCCTTTCATGCTTGTTTTCAGCCTCCGTAGTCTGGAACCCGTTCGCTTCTGTACGTGTCCTACACATTCTAATTTTGTAATTTCCACATATCCCCATATGGTTTCAATTCCAGAACCTCCTGCAAAGAACGCTGGAAAATTACCTTCACTCAGGTTACTTCCATTCCACCGCTATTGCCACAATAGTTAGATATGCAGTTATCATCATGTTCGTTTTTTAATCTGTCTAAACATCTACAATATTTTGACAACATGGCAACATCAGTAACTTTGCCAGTATCGACACTAGTGGCATTTACAACACCGTTCAGAGACATATGGACTCTCTTTTGCCAGCTTCCATCGAAAGCTACAGTCAGTCCACGACTGTTACCATTCTCCTCAACAGCTTCTTCGACTGTTTCCCTCATACACCCCAGAGCAACATCCTCTACAGCAGACACTAACATGTAGTTGTAATGATCAAACTTAAGATGGACTAGGTAAGTTCATAACTGCACACAACATGACACCTACTGCTCTGCCCTTCCCTATTGACCGAAGGTCATAAACTAATCTAATATTTACCATGTACAGGCTCTTATCTTAACTACTTACAGATGAGGAATTGAAAAATTTGACACTGTATTTGAAACATATAAAGAAAAGTTCTAATTCAGAAGCAAGGCCAATATGTCTGTTTGTTATCAAGGAAATTCCACACTTACCACACTATTTCCAGCATACACTATGTTTAAATATATCAGATAAAATCAATATATCTATCACTTCACTAACTTCACGTCCAGTACATAATTTATCGTAATTCTGTTCGATATACAATTAAGTTTTCTATTAGATGAACTCTCAGTCCCAGCAGCCGTCTTATCAGACGGGATTTCACGAATATTTTCACTCACGATTTTTAGGTTAGGTGTACTCGGCCCTGCTTCACACCGTGAAGGTTCTGAACAGGTTTTTTTTGCAGAGTTGAAGAAGTACATTTCTTCTTTTTTTTCCAAGGCACACGTTTACTGAACACTTTGTTCGAAAATCGAGGCATAACTTCCACAAACTTCACATAAACTCACAGAAAGAACTTGAGAAGAAACGCGGCCCAACTTGTTCCTAAACAGCAAACAAAGGACGAACAATAATGCAAGCTATTACAATATACCGCAGATAACGAAGAGTGGTCAATGTACAACGAAATAAAAAAACAGTAGTACCATAAGGACCTCTACTGGGACCAATAGTTTTTATGTTGTACATAAATAACGTATTATATGAATTTAAATATTGTAATGAACACTCATATGGTGATGGCCTTGAAATACACTGTACTATCACATGAAAATTAAAGGTATCCACTTAGCAACTTACAGAACGAATGCTTACTTACAAAATGTACCATCATATGCTTCTGAAAACTCTATATTAATAAATTCCCCCAAGGCAAAAGCCATTGCATTAGAACAATCGTTATACTAATAACCTTGCCGAGGACTCACTCACTCAACCTGATATCCAAAATTTCACGTTAAAGGTCTACAGGTAATCTAGGTGTCATTGCAAATGAGAATCTAAATTTGAATGAACATATTACTCCTTGCTGCATTGGAGTATATCGTCGTTGCCGGGACAAAACCTCCTATGTGATAATATTTTTGGAGATATACTGACCCGCAGCACATACATTACGAAGAGCGAGAATGCCTTGACAATATTCACACAGAATCACAGATGGGTTTGCTTGGATCACCCACTTTCTAGCACTTAAAGTGCATACAATTAGTAAATTAAACACGCTGAAAAATAAGTTTCTTCACATAAGCTGTTTTCCAGCCATTCCCAGATTACTAAGCACGTTTTCAGCAAGCAGGCTGCTTTCGTTCAACTGTTCCAGCACTAGCCTCACGTAACAAGTTTCACACTTTTCAAAACATATCCAGTCGCCTATCTGGAATGATTCTCACTCCAAGTACAGCGTCATGTGGACCCTACATGTTGAATTTTAATAATAGCTTAGACCTGATACTATCTGAACACCTTTCTCATTATGAGGGGTGCAGTGTATCAAAGGAGCGTGCAACGGGAGCATTTTTTGTAGATCATTATTTCCTCCCCGTGTGAGAAATAATAAGAGGTACTAATAATTAATATATACCGTCGCTGCAGGAACAAAACCTCCTATGTGAAATATTTCAGCTTAGGATTTTGACCGGTAAGGTTCTGTCACCTAAGGTGCAATATTGTGTGATTATTGTCAAGGCATTCTCGCTCTTCATAATGTATGTGCTGCGGGTCAATATATCTCCAAAAATATTTTGACATCGGTGGTTTTGTCCCGGCAACGACGATATTATATTCTTCATACTGGCGGTGTTAAAGAATATGATCTAAAGTGATGCGTAACAAGCATAATTACTGTTTCCCCAAGACTTTTCTACAAACACTTACAGATGCATTGAGTTAAGCTCACTTAAGAACATGTTATGCGGGAAATAGTCTTGTTAGTGTCTCGTAGTATTGAAGACCAAAGTAAGAGAAACCATTATTTACATACGGAACACAATATATGCCGTTGAAAAATACTGATTCAAATAGCCCATGAAAGATGATTCAAATAGCCCCATCTAAAAATTATACTAAGATATTAACAGTTCATGATATTGCCAATAGAATGTGCTATTTGTCATGTTGGGTGGCGTGCTGGGCCCCATTTTCACGCCTACAAACAAGGCACTAACTTCTTCTCAACAGAATGGACACAATGCCTTAAATATTACATCTCCAATATTACATCAAGGTAAACTACCAGCAACCGTCTCCTACCTCAGCTTATTGAAGCTAGTATTGGTGGAATATTGTGATAGATGTATTGGTACAGTTAACTCGTGCTTGAAGTCAGACCTCAGCCCACACACTTCTGGCTCGCAATGACTTCCTGAGTGCGCAGTGGACGAAATGTTTATTTTGATGCGAATAACCCGATGAATCGAACAGCCCCACCCTACCCTATATTTCTCCTACGCTAAAACATATGTCACACCTTATTAAAAGCTACTTCCTTTCCTGGAATTTGACGAACACAGGAACATTAATTTAGCATTCTTGGTAGCTGTGCGGTTTGGGTCACGTAGCTGTGAGCTTGCATTTGAGAAATAGTGGGTTAGAACCCCACTGTCTGTAGCTCTGATGATGGTTGTTCTTTGTTTCCCATTTTCACACCAGGAAAATGCTGAAGCTGTAACTTACTGAAGACAAGAGCCGCTTCCTTCCCATTCCTAGCCATTCCCCTCCCATCGTCGCCATAAGACCGGGCGAGTTGGCCGTGCGGTTGGGGTCACTCATCTGTGAGCTTGCATCCGGGAGATAGTGCGTTCGACCCCACTCTCGGCAGCCCTGAAGATGGTTTTCTATGATTTTCCATTTTCACACCAGCCAAATGATGGGGATGTACCTTAATTAAGGCCACGCCGCTTCCTTCCCACTCCTAGGCCTTTTCTATCCCATCGTCGCCATAAGACCTATCTGGGTGGGTGCGACGTAAGGAAAAATTAAAAAACTGCGTTCTGAGAGATCTCCGTATTACGTGTCCTCAAGATGTAAGTACCTAGCCATTTTCACTAGCATTACACACGCTCTGTTGCCACGTATTCTTAGCAGGTCAGCTGTCGATAATCTCTCATTTATTGACAGGACAATAGATTAAGGAACTCAGTTCCTAATAATATCCGCAACATGAATTTCTTTGTCATTGAATTCGTCATAGAGAAAGCATAACCCTACGAACTGAATTGCTTTTTTTTCTATTTGCTTTACGTCGCATTTGTTTTATTTTCTGCTTGGATAAAATTTAAAAGTATTATGAGCGTCGTGTAACATGTTGTAGAAAGTTATTAGTGAGGGTTACGGAGTGATATCACGTCCAAAGTAGATCGTAATTTCAGTGAATTTATTGCCTACATTGTTGTGATATCAAGATGTTTTATTTGACGTAAAAATTTTCTGTAGGAAATTCGATGGAATTGGTGCAAAATTTCCGTGGTTACCCAGTTTCAATCGGTGTAAGCGAGCTGTCGTGTTGAGTAATGCAGATCGGTGAATATCTGTCACAAAGTGTAATACTATTCTATGTCCGTTTAAACTGTTTAAACTGTGTCTGACTGACAATAAGTAACAGTAAAATTTATCAGTCATTTTTGTGAAAATCCAGTTTTTAATAAAATACGAGATCATTTTATGCGAAGTTGTTCATTATTAAAGTATTGCGCGTATTTACGCGTCGTGGATTCTAAGGATATTTTTTATTCCAGTTCTTTTGTCAGTGAGAGTCGTCGAGTTTCAGGCAAGATTTGCCGTATGAGTTGAGATAGGATTTGCGAATCAGGTGATTGGAAGCCTGTAATGGTGCCGGGATTTTATGTGAGATCGAGGAAGATACTTTTGTAATGTTTGGGACGGAAACGTGTGAGAGAATCCACGCAAGTGTTAATTTGCGACGTGTACAATTATTGAAGGACATTTAAAAGTAAAATCTATGTACATATCTGTTTGGTCAGGAATATCGTATTTTAATACTATTTGCGAAGTCGAAGATTTCATTCTTGTAGACCAGTTATGCAAGACAGAAAACATGTGTTTCATATCAAAGCTGAGAGCGTAGGTCATTCGTTTCCAATGCTGCCAGCTGATCGGAGTTCGCAGTTCGAAGATAACGGGGGTTGCGCTGCTTGCTACGTGTAAAAAATGAAATTGCATTCTTTGTAACGGTGATCATTACATTTGCGAGATCTAGTTGAATTTTCATCCGGGAGTAACGTGTAGGTTAATAGGTACTATTATTTTGTTCAATTGAGATCGTTATGTATATCTGAAACCGCGAAGTTAGAGTATAATGAGCGAAGTTAGTCAATTTCAGGGTTGTCCAAAATATAGAGTGATGGTAGTGATGACTGATTTATTTTTGAGGGGCGCAAAAGCTTCATGGAAATGTCATGATGAGATATGACATCGTTATTGGTTTACATTGTACGGCGAGTTACTTATGCAGATTTTTGTTGTGTATTCAATTATTAGGGTTATCCAAGTATTAATAATTGTTAGTGTTAGATTAAACTTAAAGTGTGATGACATGAAACGAGATATAATACTGGAAATAAATTGTGTAATTTCTTCCAGCTGCACGACAATAAAAGATAAACAGGATCAAAGAAACTGAAATTAATTACGTCAGAATTTGAGTAGGGACTTGTGAAAGAAATCATTCGTCCGCGGAGATAGAGTTTGTTGTTCATTTAGATTCAATTAAATGACTTAAATTTATGAAGTTATTAAATTCATTGGAAACCGTATTTGTGAAATAACTTTAAACCGAGTGAATAACTTGAAGATGAATTCTGGAAATCTTAGTTTATTTTTGTGGGAAAGTTCAAATATTAACGTATCGCTTAAGGGGACATATCCGAAGGTAATGGATTTTGCTGCCACAAAGTATTGTGAGCATTGTTGTTGTTGTTGTATTGCTTGACTTTGATTGATTAAGCCTTAAATGTGCTGGGATTAGTTAAGTGGAAACTTTGTTCATCAACCGATGTAACTTAATTGCGTTTAGCCTTCAGCTTAGAAACTTGGATGGTCACGGGATCATCAACCTCAGTGACTTAGATTAGGGTCATATGCCACTGTAGCATCATTTTCCTTGCGGTTATCATCCACAATGACTTTAAAGTACCTTAGAAGTTAGATGTCAGTCCATGACATATTCGCAGGTCACATCGATTCAATTAAGGGTCCATGCCGTACTACCACTGTGTTATACACACAGATTGGACTGCCTTAATTATACCCAGAGTCCAGAGTTCGTGTTACGAGGGCTGGACGGTCAAGAATCATTATGATGGTACATGCAGTCTCACATGGAAGCCGAATTTAAGGATTTCCAGACTTTCTTTTCTTTATTTAATATTTGAGACAATGGTTTCTAGTAAGGATGCCCACCAGGCAGTCAAGTCAAAGGCTCAAGTCAGTATTCTGCTCATCTGTGTTAAATGATTGTGGTGTCAAGTGGACAAGATTGAGTCAAAAATACATTGATTTTAATATTTTCTATCGTGATTTCCTAAATAAAATACGATTTTTTTAATATAGGCCCACCTTTGATTTGAATAGATAGATTAGGATTACTGAACCCTACCTTTTACCTCAGCAAGTGACTAAGAACCCGAAACGACCCAAGAGACAGATCTCATGAAAATTACTGATAGGTTAGGAAGGTAGGTATTCTCCATAGTGACCCAAGGGTTCAGTATGTAGCCTCTTAAAGTGACCTTTGCTCGTTGTGGCATTTCATGAGTAAACAAAAAAAATTGTACAGCAATGTTATAAAGTGTAAGAGTGTGTCATGATTTGTAACTTCGCCACTTCTAAGTGCACAATAAATAAATAAATAAATTAATTAATTAATTAATTAATAAATTAATATGGAAAAAAGAAACAAAGAATGAAAGAAAGAAAGAAAGAAAGAAAGACAGAATATAGAATGATAGAAACTTTGACACTATGAAATAGTTGTAAGACCGTCGGTACTGTATGCCTCAGAATGCTTGAACATTGGAACTGAAAGAACGAACGATCCTGAGAAAAATCATGGGAGGTGAATACAACAAGCTTTACCAACATTCAGGCAGCATAACACCAGCCATGTGAAAGAGGAGAATTACAGTATCTTCTACGGTCACACAGTTAAACTAAATGGCGTATGGATTTTAGTGCCGGGAAGTGTCCGAAGACTTCAGCTCGCCAGGAGCAGGTCTTTTGATTTAACTCCCGTAGGCGACCTGCGCGTCGTGATGAGGATGAAGAGATGATGAAGACGCCACACACACCCAGGGGAATTAACCAATTATGGTTAAAATTCTCGAACCTGCCGGGAATCGAACCCGGACCACTGTGACCAAAGTCCAAAAGGTTAACCATATAGCCATGGATGGTGACATAGTCAGAATGGACAACAAGAGGCTGACCTCAAGAATCTTCAACGCCATTTCTAGGCGAAAGGGAACAAATTCTAAGTGTACGAAACTGGTTCGAAAATAATTAGAATTTTTAAAAATTTAACCCTAGTACATATTCATTAGGGATGAATTTAGAATGCTGATCAGAACTTCCGACACTCTCCAGCCACATTGCCTCCTGGAGTGGATTCAGGAACTGAAAGCTATATTAAGAAACACTGGGCTAAGAAGAAAACTCACCAGAGTTTGGAACCACGAGGTCAAAGTGGCCTCAACGAAACTAGAAACAAGCTGTGAAAATGCAAAAACAACGAAAATTTTAAGTAATTAAGATAATATTTCTTTAGCAATACATTTGTTCGTAGCTAAAGTGACGTCAGCTCATCATGAATGTTTGGTGAATCAACCTCGCAGTTGTCTTCAGAAAACGTGAACGTCCACCTAGAATAATATTTAAAAACCCAGTCTGTAAAGGAAGGATACTAGTAATGTGACTGATATTACAAAAATGATAATTTTAAACAGATAACTTGCAGAATTTCCTCCTCGTGCGTTGGAACGTTACGACTGCACCTCACTGCCGCAGCAGATACAGTTCGTCTAATTTTTAATTAAGCAGTGCGAGCGTGTGACATATGGTGAGTTAATAGGGAACTTCTCATCATCATAGCGTGAAAACAGCCGTACATTTTACCTCACATCATTCAACACAGCGAACAGAGATTGGTACGAGTAATACATGTGTGCAGGTCTGTATGTTACACGGATATCTGTACACAATTTGTTGGTTTATCGATGTTTAGTTTTTTTAAACAACGATATAATTATTCAGAGATTGGTTCTTTAGTTGAGAATTCAACATAATGCACCCCAGCTTCCCCCGTTCAGAGGGTCCTAGGTTCGATTTGTGGCTAGGCCGGGGATCTCGTTAATTCCTTCAGCTAAGGGAATCCCCATCTTCACAGAACACATCAAGCTACGAACTAGCACAGAAGTCGAATGCAGCCCACTCAGGAAGGGCATTGCCGAACAAGTGGCTGCGCGGTTTTGGTCAGGCAGCCATCAGCTTGCATCTGGGAGTTGTTGGGTTCGTACCCCACTGTCGGAAGTTGGAGCTGTACCTTAATTAAGGCGATGGTCGCTTCTTTCCCACTCCTATTCCTCTTCTATCCCACCGTCGACTTAACACCTGTCTGTGTCGGTGCGACGTAATAAATCAAATGGTAAAATGAAGGACATCCGGTCACAGAAGTAGACCAAGAGCACATGTGTGACACAGATCGTTATCGTGATCCCATCGCGGTGTTTGAAAGGCGGTGTAAGCAAAAGAAGAAGAACAACAGTATTTTATACTTTTTTCAGAAATTATATATTATGAATTAAAGGTATTTAAAATATAGCTGAAATAACATGACACTACCCTAACTACGTATTTCAATGACATGATAATTCATAGACATGATACTGTCTCGGGTGTATCCCATGCGAAACCTGGAAAAATGCAGGGTAAATGTACGTTTCGTGAAGACTGCGGTTTGTATATTATAATTTTTTTGCAAGTTGTTTTACGTCGCACAGACACAGATACCTCTTATGGCGGCGATGGGATAGGAAAGGGGGGAAGTGGGAAGGAAGCAGCCGTGGCCTTAATTAAGGTACATCCCCAGCATTTGCCTGGTGTGAAAATGGGAAACCACGGAAAACCATCTTCAGGGCTGCCGACAGCGGGGTTCGAACCCAATATCTCCCGAATACTGGATACTGGCCGCACATAAGCGACTGCAGCTTTCGAGCTCGGTTGTAAATTATTCTGGGGCGTAAAAGCACCGCTCTAAACGTGATTACATGTTAGTCATTAGTATGTATGAATGATATGCCATAACTATAAGAATGTTGGAATTATGATTTTTCTTTTGCTAGTTCTTTGTTAAATTGGCTTATATGCCAGTTCTCCCACGTAAACCAAGACAGAGCGCACGGTTTCTGTACTCCGCGCTACGGCAGTTGCCTCAGCCGAACTTATATCGCGCGCGGCCGACCTGCTTTAAGGGTGTATGCAATCTTATATCAAATCTTACCTTATAAAAGACGCTGAAAGTGTCGTCCTTCCTGGGTTATACAGGCTGATACTAGTTAGTTCTGCCATTCGAATGTTTCTGATTCTTGTCGTAATGTTTTCTTTCAGTTCCTGCAATATGTGAGGATTTGTTCGATACATGTTTTCTTTCAATTTACCTCACCGGTATTATTATTTCGTGTGGCCATTTCTAGCCGAGTGCAGCCCTTGTAAGGCAGACCCTCCGATGAGGGTGGGCGGCATCTGCCATGTATAGGTAACTGCGTGTTGTTGTGGTGGAGGATAGTGTTATGTGTGGTGTGTGAGTTGCAGGGATGTTAAGGTCAGAACAAATACCCAGCCCCCGGGCTATTGGAATTAACCAATGAAGGTTAAAATCCCCGACCCGGCCGGGAATCGAACCCGGGACCCTCTGAACCAAAGGCAGGACTGAAGACGCGAGTGCGAACGGCGGAGCACATGTGGATTTGGTCCCGTTTCACGGACGGATGCCCCTCCTGAAGCCAACCCTATGTGTTTCTACGGTGGTTGGTAGTGGCCATATGGGACTAAAACGAACACCCAGTCCGTGAATCAAAGGAATTAGCCATAGGCCATACGCGATTAAATCTCCAACCCGACCGGGAATATCAAGGATTGAACCGGGAATTGCAGAACATTCAAAGGTAAGAAATTATACTTCTGATTGGACAAATCATAAAAGACTTCATCTTCTTCTTCTTCTTCTTCTTCTTCTTCTTCTTCTTCTTCTTCTTCTTCTTCTTCTCCTTATTGTCACTACCCGTTACGGATACCGGCAACCATCCTGGCTGTGTCTTCTCTGTTGAGAGATGCCTGGACTAACTCTGTCAGTAGTACAATAAGCGGGTTCTGGCGCCACCGCCACCGCAGGCTCCCAGAGGCCACCTCCACCGCCACCACAGCCAGAGGCCTCCCAGATGCCTCCTCCACCACCACCACAGCCAGAGGCCTCCCAGAGGTCTCCTCCACCACCCGCGGGAAATTTGAATTTGTAAACAAAGCCACGTGCTTTTTGACAGCTGTCATCGACAACAACGCATCGCTAACCTCAGTACTACCATCTTGACGGGCCTAAACCTCAGTAGTGCCAACTAAATCTAACTAGCGCGAGATAAACAAAGCCACGTGTTCTTTGACAGCCACGTGCTTTTTGACAGACAACAACGTATCGCTAACCTCAGTACTGCCATCTTGACGGGCCTAAACCTCAGTAGTACCAACATAACCTAACTAGCGCGAGATAAACAAAGCCACGTGTTTTTGACAGCCACGTGCTTTTTTGACAGCTGTCATCCGCCATCTTTAAACTACAGAGCACCGTGCTGCCCTCTTTATCGCAGTAGCTGCAAATTCGTCACCTGTCATTGGCAGTGCTGCCATCTTGGCGGGCCTAAACCTTAGTGCTTCCAACTTAACCTCACTAGCTCGAGATAAACAAATCCACGTGCAGCTGTCATCCGCCATCTTTAATCCATAGAGCACAGTGCTGCCCTCCTTCGCTACTTACCTTTGAAATGTGGTACGTCACAGCTGTCATCCGCCATCTTGCATCCGAAACCTCAGTGCTGCACTCTTTAGCTAGTTACGTTTGAAATGTAGTGGTGGCGATTTGAAAAATTCTTTATGCTCTTGTTTGGAAACAAAGCCACGTGCTTTTTTGACAGCTGTCATCCGCCATCTTTAATCCAGAGAGCACAGTGCTGCCCTCTTTAGCTACTTACCTTTGAAATGTGGTACGTCAAAGCTGTCATCCGCCATCTTGCATCGCAAACCTCAGTGCTGCACTCTTTAGCTAAATACCTTTGAAATGTAGTGGCGGTAATTTGAGAAATTCTTTATGCTCTTGTTTGGAAACAAAGCCACGTGCTTTTTTGACAGCTGTCATACGCCATCTTTAATCCAGAGAGCACCGTGCTGCCCTCTTTAGCTACTTACCTTTGAAATGTGGTACGTTACAGCTGTCATCCGCCATCTTGCATCGCAAACCGCTGTGCTGCACTCTTTAGCTAGATACCTTTGAAATGTGGTGGCGGCAAATTCCACGTGCTCTTGTTTGGAAACAAAGCCACGTGCTTTTTTGACAGCTATCATCCGCCATCTTTAATCAATAGAGCATTGTGCTGCTATCATGCGGGTAATTTCTTCAGCTGTCATCCACCATCTTTAATCTACAGAGCGCGTTGCTGCTCTCTGTAGTAGCGGCAATTTGAAAAGTTCTGTTACTTGTCATCCGTCATCTTTAATCAACAAAGCATCGTACTGCTATCTTTAGCTACATACATTTAACATGTGGTGGCGGATAATTTGAAAAAAAATCTTCCGTTAGCTATCATCCACCATCTTTATTCAACAGAGCATCGTGCTGCTATCTCTAGCTACATACATTTAACATGTGGTGACGGCAATTTGAAATTCTACCTAGATGCCATCTTTAATCAACAGAGCACCGTGCTGCTATCCCTTTGAATATTGTGGTGACGGATAATTTGAAATTCCGTTAGCTATCATCATTAAATATTAGTGCATTCGCTAACCTAACCTCTCATCTACTATCTTGAAGGAGACTATACGACACCTCCTCTACCTCCTGCTCTTCCTCCTCCTCCTCCTCCCCTACCACCTCCGCCTCCTCCTCCTCCTCCTCCTCTGTCAAGGCATAACTTTATCGAACACGCATCGCGAAGGCAAGAGTGTGCAGCGATATGCATGTTTAGACTTGCGGATTACGAAAGAAACATAACAAGACTTGAATCGAACACTGCACTCGATGTCGATGACTTCAACATGTGATTAAAACATTGTCTGGTGTGTTCAGAATACTACATAAGTAGAATCGAACGCTGTACTTAATACAACATGTTAGGGGATACCTTTGTCCTAAGAAGATCAGATTGAAACATAACAAGACTAGAATTGAACACTGCATTCGATGTCGTTAACCTTAACATGTGATCAGAACATTGATTGATGTGTTCAGATCACTAAACAAGTAGAACTGAACACTGTACAACATGTTAGGGGATACCTTTGTTCTAAGAAAATTAGATTTAAACATAACAAGACTAGAATCGAACACTACACTCGATGTCGTTAACCTTAACATGTGATCAGAACATTGATCGATGTGTTCAGATCACTAAACAAATAGAACCGAACACTGTACAACATGTCAGGGGATACCTTTGTTCTAAGAAAATTAGATTGAAACATAACAAGACTAGAACCGAACACTGTACTCGATACAACATGTTAGGGGATAACTTTGTTCTAAGAAGATCAGATTGAAACATAACAAGACTAGAATTGAACACTGCACTCATTGTCGTTAACCTTAACATGTGATCAGAACATTGATTGATGTGTTCAGATCACTAAACAAGCAGAACCGAATACTGTACAACATGTTAGGGGATACCTTTGTTCTAAGAAAATTAGATTGAAACATAACAAGACTAGAATCGAACACTGCACTCGATGTCGTTAACCTTAACATGTGATCCGATACAACATGTTAGGGGATACCTTTGTTTTAAGAAAATTAGATTGAAACATAGCAAGACTAGAATCGAACACTGTACTCGATACAGCATGTGATTAGAACATTGTTTGATGTGTTCAGAGCAAAAGTACAACTTCAATGATTTACCTAGTGTAAAAATCAAAAACACACACTGTGCACATATCGCATAGCTATCTCGCCTATCACTTGTCTAGTATGAAAATCAAAAACACACTGTGCACATATCGCATAGCTAACTCGGCAACACTTCAAATGATTTGCTTAGTACGAAAATAAAAAAATCTATACCGCGTAGCTAACTCGTTCATCGCACTGCTAAGACGCTTAGTAATTGCAAATACACTGATATATGTCATACGAAAATCAAGAAAGCACACTGCGTAGCCAACTCGCTCGGGTCACTCGCTTAGTAATTGCAACACGACTAGAACACTGATACACGTTACTCTTTTTTTCTCGAAACACACACACACGGATAAGAATGTTGCGAGATACTACATACTTACATGTTTTAAAAAAAATAGGGGGCGAAAGATCATAAATTATATGTACACATGTCGTCTCCTCCAAGTTGTAAGACGAAATAGACGCAGTACTGCGAGTTTCCGCTATAGCTGGCGAACGGAAGTAGCATGATATCTCAGCAAAAGAATACGCGTGAGCTTGCATACACGCAAGTCAGACACAATGATGGATACCGCGATTCAAATCCTGGCAACTTATGACGTCAGGAAGGGCATCCGGCTAGATCATGTTATGACGATCGCGCAGGTCCCTCGCCTAGCATTTGCTATTTTTACGGCTTCCGACAGTAGGAGTTCGAACCTGCTATCTCCCGAAGTAGCGAGACTGTTTGCGGGTACAAGAGTGTTGAGGGTGATTCATTTGTCGGATGGGGGTGATCCTACTGTTGCATATTATATTCTCAGGTAGTTTCGAGGGCGTGCAAAAAGCCAGCATTAAGTAAGGGCTGTTGATAGGGACGTTAAACCTTGTGCAGACTCCTTCGAAAATGATTGTGAGTACTAGATCTTGATAGTGATTCATCTGTCGGATGGAGGCGATAAGCTGTGTGCAGGCTGAGGGCGTGCAAAAAAGCCAGCATTAAGTAAGGGCTGTTGATAGGGGGCGTTAAACCTTGTGCAGACTCCTTCGAAAATGATTATGAGTACAAGACGTTGATGGCGATTCATCTGTCGGATGGAGGTGTTAAGCCTTGTGCAGGCTTCTTCAGTAGGAGTAGGCTATGTGCCGGCACTGGGTTTTACCCTCTCCCTACTGTTGTATATTACATTCTTAGACAGTTTCGAGGGCGTGCAAAACGCCAGCATTAAGTAAGGGCTGTTGATGGGGGCGTTAAACCTTGTGCAGGCTTCCCCGAAACGGATTATGAATACAAGATGTTGAGGCTGATTCATCTGTCGGATGGAGGAGTTAAGCCTTGTGCAGGCTTCTTCAGTAGGAGTAGGCTATGTGCCGGCACTGGGTTTTACCCTCTCCCTACTGTTGTATATTACATTCTTAGGTAGTTTCGAGGGCATGCAAAAAGCCAGCATTAAGTAAGGGCTGTTGATGGGGGCGTTAAACCTTCTGTAGACTCCTTCAACAGGAGTAGTCTATATGCCGGCGCCGTGCAGGCTCTTTCGATAGGTGTAGGCTATATGCTGGTACTGTGTTTTAACCTCTCCGTACAATCATAATATTTTATGTTAGGAACTTACACCAGCTAAATGCTACACACAGCTAAGAAGACGTTCCGTGAGTTACAAGTGGCTTATCAGCACGCAGTGTCCCCGTTCAAGGTTAGTGCAGCCGGAAGATGCGTGTACAATTTCAGTCAACACATGCATTCCGCACCTCGCTCTGAATGACTGGGCCGATACATCTTCAAAGACCGTGGAACAAAAACCTATAGCCTACAGTTTGGTTTAGTGTGCTTGCCTCTCACCCGGCAGTCTCGGGTTCGATTGTCTTGGGATTAAAAATATGTTTTACAGCTGAGTGGCCCCTCCTGACGCAAGAGTTTAAATCATAAGAATCTGTTTTACAGCCGATTGCCCTTCCTGACGCGAGATTTTAAATCACAAGAATCTGTTTAACAACTAGATACCCTTCTAGGATTTAAAAAAAGCAGTATCTAGCCTCTTACATCATACACTTTTGTTTTACAGTACGGCCGGTTGCCCTTCCTGACGCGAGATTTTAAATCACAAGAATCTGTGTTACGACTGGTTGCCCTTCCTGACACAAAACTATCAGTATCTAGCCTCTTACATCATACACTCTTGTTTTCGAACGGTTGCCCTTCCTAACGTCAAAGAACAGGGATTAAGAATCAGTTTTACAACTAGTTGCCTTTTCTAACACGAGAATCGGGGTTTTACAGCTAGATGCTCTTCTTAGTGCAGGAACTAAGATTTTAAATCGCTGTATCACGAACTATTGTTTTACAGCCGGATGCCCTTCCTGACGCAAAACTAAGATTTTAAATCGCAAGAATTTGTTTTAAGACTAGTTGCCCTTCCTGACGCAAAACTGGCAGTATCTAGCCTCTTACATCATACACTATTGTTTTCGACCGGTTGCACTTCCTGACGTCGAAGAACTGGGATTATGAATCTGTTTTACAACTAGTTGCCCTTTCTAACACGAGAATCGGGGATTTACAGCTAGATGCTCTTCTTAGTGCAGGAACTAAGATTTTAAATCGCTGTATCACGAACTATTGTTTTACAAGCGGTTGCCCTTCCTGACGCGAGATTTTAAATCACAAGAATCTGTTTTACAACAGGATGCCCTTCTAGGATTTTAAATAGCAGTATCTAGCATCTTACATCATACACTATTGTTTTACGGTCGGTTGCCCTTCCTGACGTGAGATTTTAAATCAAAAGGATCTGTTTTACAACTGAATGCCCTTCTAGGATTTTAAATAGCAGTATCTAGCCTCTTACATCATACACTATTGTTTTCGACCGGTTGCCCTTCCTGACGTCAAAGAACTGGGATTAAGAATCTGTTTTACAACTAGTACCCTTTCTAACACGAGAATCGGGGATTTACAGCTAGATGCTCTTCATAGTGCAGGAACTAAGATTTTAAATCGCTGTATCATGAACTATTGTTTTACAGCCGGATGCCCTTCCTGACGCAAAACTAAGATTTTAAATCGCAAGAATTTGTTTTAAGACTAGTTGCCCTTCCTGACGCAAAACTGGCAGTATCTAGCCTATTACATCATACACTATTGTTTTCGACCGGTTGCCCTTCCTGACGTCAAAGAACTGGGATTAAGAATCTGTTTTACAACTAGTTGCCCTTTCTAACACGAGAATCGGGGATTTACAGCTAGATGCTCTTCTTAGTGCAGAAATTAATATTTTAAATCGCTGTATCACGAACTATTGTTTTACAGCCGGATGCCCTTCCTGACGCAAAACTAAGATTTTAAATCGCAAGAATTTGTTTTAAGACTAGTTGCCCTTCCTGACGCAAAACAATCAGTATCTAGCCTCTTACATCATACACTATTGTTTTCGAACGGTTGCCCTTCCTGACGTCAAAGAACTGGGATTAAGAATCTGTTTTACAACTAGTTGCCCTTTCTAACACGAGAATCGGGGATTTACAGCTAGATGCTCTTCTTAGTGCAGGAATTAATATTTTAAATCGCTGTATCACGAACTATTGTTTTACAGCCGGATGCCCTTCCTGACGCAAAACTAAGATTTTAAATCGCAAGAACTTGTTTTAAGACTAGTTGCCCTTCCTGACGCAAAACAGGCAGTATCTAGCCTCTTACATCATACACTATTGTTTTCGAACGGTTGCCCTTCCTGACGTCAAAGAACTGGGATTAAGAATCTGTTTTACAACTAGTTACTCTTTCTAACACGAGAATCGGGGATTTACAGCTAGATGCTCTTCTTAGTGCAGGAACTAAGATTTTAAATCGCTGTATCATGAACTATTGTTTTACAGCCGGATGCCCTTCCTGACGCAAAACTAAGATTTTAAATCACAAGAATTTGTTTTAAGACTAGTTGCCCTTCCTGACGCAAAACTAGCAGTATCTAGCCTCTTACATCATTCACTATTGTTTTCGACCGGTTGCCCTTCCTGACGTCAAAGAACTAGGATTAGGAACATGTTTTACAACTAGTTACCCTTTCTAACACGAGAATCGGGGATTTACAGCTAGATGCCCTTCTTAGTGCAGGAACTAAGATTTTAAATCGCAGTATAACGAACTATTGTTTTACAGTCGGATGCCCTTCCTGACGCAAAATTAGATTTTAAATCGCAAGAATTTGTTTTAAGACTAGTAGCCCTTCCTGACGCAAAACTGGCAGTATCTAACCTCTTACATCATACAGCATTGTTTTCGACCGGTTGCCCTTCCTGACGTCAAAGAACTGGGATTAAGAATCTGTTTTACAATTAGATGCTCTTTTTAACACGAGAATCGGGGTTTTACAGCTAGATGCACTTCTTAGATTTTAAATCGCCGTACCATGAACTATTGTTTTACAGCCGGCTGCCCTTTCTGACGTAAAAGTAAGATTAAATCGTAAGAATTTGTTTTAAGACTATTTGCCCTTCCTGACGCAAAACTTGCAGTATCTATCCTCTTACATCATACACTTTTGTTTTCGACCGGTTGCCCTTCCTAACGTCATAGAACTCGGATTAAGAATCTGTTTTACAACTAGTTGGCCTGTCTAACACGAGAATCGGGGATTTGCAGCTAGATGCTCTTCTTAGTGCAGGAACTAAGATTTTAAATCGCTGTATCACGAAATATTGTTTTACAGCCAGGTGCCCTTCCTGACGCAAAACTAAGATTTTAAATCGCAAGAATTTGTTTTAAGACTAGTTGCCCTTCCTGACGCAAAACTGGCAGTATCTAACCTCTTACATCATACACTATTGTTTTCGACCGGTTGCCCTTCCTGACGTTAAAAAACTGGGATTAAGAATCTGTTTTACAACTAGATGCTCTTTTTAACACGAGAATCGGGGTTTTACAGCTAGATGCACTTCTTAGATTTTAAATCGCTGTATCATGAACTATTGTTTTAAGCCGGATGCCCTTCTTGACGCAAAACTAAGTTTTAAATCGCAAGAATTTGTTTTAAGACTAGTTGCCCTTCCTGACGCAAAACTGGCAGTATGTAACCTCTTACATCATACACTATTGTTTTCGACCGTTTGCCCTTCCTGACGTCAAAGAACTGGGATTAAGAATCTGTTTTACAACTAGTTACCCTTTCTAACACGAGAATCGGGGTTTTACAGCTAGATGCACTTCTTAGATTTTAAATCGCTGTGTCATGAACTATTGTTTTACATCCGGATGCCCTTCCTGACGCAAAACTAAGATTTTAAATCGCAAAAATTTGTTTTAAGACTAGTTGCCCTTCCTGACGCAAAACTGGCAGTATCTAGCCTCTTACATCATACACTATTGTTTTCGAACTGTTGCCCTTCCTGACGTCAAAGAACTCGGATTAAGAATCTGTTTTACAATTACTTGCCCTTTCTAACACGAGAATCGGGGATTTACAGCAGATGCTCTTCTTAGTGCAGAAACTAAGATTTTAAATCGCTGTATCATGAACTATTGTTTTACAAGCGGTTGCCCTTCCTGACGCAAAAGTAAGATTTTAAATCAGAAGATTTTTTTAAGACTAGTTGCCCTTCCTGACGCAAAACTGGCAGTATCTAGCCTCTTACATCATACACTATTTTTTTCGACCGGTTGCCCTTCCTGACGTCAAAGAACTGGGATTAAGTATGTTTTACAACAAGTTGGCCCTTCTAACATGAGAATCGGGGATTTACAGCTAGATGCTCGCCGGATGCCCTTCCTGACGGCATACGTTGCCAGGATTTGAATCGCGGTATCCATCATTGTGTCTGACTTGCGTGAATGCAAGCTCACGCGTATTCTTTTGCTGAGATATCATGCTACTTCCGTTCGCCAGCTATAGCGGAAACTCGCAGTACTGCGTCTATTTCGTCTTACAACTTGGAGGAGACAACATGTGTACATATAATTTATGATCTTTCACCCCTTATTTTTTTTAAACATGTAAGTATGTAGTATCTCGCAACATTCTTATCCGTGTGTGTGTGTTTCGAGAAAAAAAGAGTAACGTGTATCAGTGTTCTAGTCGTGTTGCAATTACTAAGCGAGTGACCCGAGCGAGTTGGCTACGCAGTGTGCTTTCTTGATTTTCGTATGACATATATCAGTGTATTTGCAATTACTAAGCGTCTTAGCAGTGCGATGAACGAGTTAGCTACGCGGTATAGATTTTTTTATTTTCGTACTAAGCAAATCATTTGAAGTGTTGCCGAGTTAGCTATGCGATATGTGCACAGTGTGTTTTTGATTTTCATACTAGACAAGTGATAGGCGAGATAGCTATGCGATATGTGCACAGTGTGTGTTTTTGATTTTTACACTAGGTAAATCATTGAAGTTGTACTTTTGCTCTGAACACATCAAACAATGTTCTAATCACATGCTGTATCGAGTACAGTGTTCGATTCTAATCTTGCTATGTTTCAATCTAATTTTCTTAGAACAAAGGTATCCCCTAACATGTTGTATCGGATCACATGTTAAGGTTAACGACATCGAGCGCAGTGTTCGATTCTAGTCTTGTTATGTTTCAATCTAATTTTCTTAGAACAAAGGTATCCCCTAACATGTTGTACAGTGTTCGGTTCTGCTTGTTTAGTGATCTGAACACATCAATCAATGTTCTGATCACATGTTAAGGTTAACAACAACGAGTGCAGTGTTCAATTCTAGTCTTGTTATGTTTCAATCTGATCTTCTTAGAACAAAGGTATCCCCTAATATGTTGTATCGAGTACAGTGTTCGGTTCTAGTCTTGTTATGTTTCAATCTAATTTTCTTAGAACAAAGGTATCCCCTGACATGTTGTACAGTGTTCGGTTCTACTTGTTTAGTGATCTGAACACATCGATCAATGTTCTGATCACATGTTAAGGTTAACGACATCGAGTGTAGTGTTCGATTCTAGTCTTGTTATGTTTAAATCTAATTTTCTTAGAACAAAGGTATCTCCTAACATGTTGTACAGTGTTCAGTTCAACTTGTTTAGTGATCTAAACACATCAATCAATGTTCTGATCACATGTTAAGGTTAACGACATCGAATGCAGTGTTCAGTTCTAGTCTTGTTATGTTTCAATCTGATCTTCTTAGAACAAAGGTATCCCCTAACATGTTGTATTAAGTACAGCGTTCGATTCTACTTATGTAGTATTCTGAACACACCAGACAATGTTTTAATCACATGTTGATGTTAACGACATCGAGTGCAGTGTTCGATTCAAGTCTTGTTATGTTTCTTTCGTAATCCGCAAGTCTAAACGTGCATATCGCTGCACACTCTTGCCTTCGCGATGCGTGTTCGATAAAGTTATGCCTTGACAGAGGAGGAGGAGGAGGAGGAGGAGGGGGAGGAGGCGGAGGTGGTAGGGGATTAGGAGGAGGAGGAAGAGCAGGAGGTAGAGGAGGTGTCGTATAGTCTCCTTCAAGATAGTAGATGAGAGGTTAGGTTAGCGAATGCACTAATGTTTAATGATGATAGCTAACGGAATTTCAAATTATCCGTCACCACAATTCAAAGGGATAGCAGCACGGTGCTCTGTTGATTAAAGATGGCATCTAGATAGAATTTCAAATTGCCGTCACCACATGTTAAATGTATGTAGCTAGAGATAGCACCACGATGCTCTGTTGAATAAAGATGGTGGATGATAGCTAACGGAAGTTTTTTTCAAATTATCCGCCACCACATGTTAAATGTATGCAGCTAAGGATAGCAGTACGATGCTTTGTTGATTAAAGATGACGGATGACAAGTAACAGAACTTTTCAAATTGCCGCTACTACAGAGAGCAGCACGGCGCTCTGTAGATTCAAGATGGTGGATGACAGCTGACGAAATTACCCGCATGATAGCAGCACAGTGCTCTATTGATTAAGGATGGCGGATGATAGCTGTCAAAAAAGCACGTGGCTTTGTTTCCAAACAAGAGCACGTGGAATTTGCTGCCACCACATTTCAAAAGTATCTAGCTAAAGATGGCAGCACGGTGCTCTCTTGATTAAAGATGGCGGATGACAGCTGTCGAAAAGCATGTGAGTTTGTAAAGCACGTGGAATTTGCTACCGTCATAAAGAGGGCAGCACGGTGCTCTCTGGATTAAAGATGGCGGTTGACAGCTGTCTGAAAAGCATATGGGTTTGTTTCCAAACAAGAGCGTGTAGAATTTACCACCACCACATAGAGGGCAGCACGGTGCTCTCTGGATTAAAGATGGCGGATGATAGCTGACAAAAAAGCGCATAGGTTTGTTTCCAAACAGGAGCATAAAGAATTTTTCAAATTGCCGCCACTACATTTCAAAGGTATCTAGCTAAAGAATGCAGCACTGAGGTTTGCGATGCAAGATGGCGGATGACAGCTTTGACGTACCACATTTCAAAGGTAAGTAGCTAAAGAGGGCAGCACGGTGCTCTCTGGATTAAAGATGGCGGATGACAGCTGACAAAAAAGCACATGGCTTTGTTTCCAAACAAGAGCATAAAGAATTTCTCAAATTATCGCCACTACATTTCAAATGTATCTAGCTAAAGAGTGCAGCACTGAGGTTTGCGATGCATGATGGCGGATGACAGCTGTGACGTACCACATTTCAAAGGTAAGTAGCTAACGAGGGCAGCACTGTGCTCTCTGGATTAAAGATGGCGGATGACAGCTGTCAAAAAAGCACGTGGCTTTGTTTCCAAACAAGAGCATAAAGAATTTTTCAAATCGCCACCACTACATTTCAAACGTATCTAGCTAAAGTGTGCAGCACTGAGGTTTCGGATGCAAGATGGCGGATGACAGCTGTGACGTACCACATTTCAAAGGTAAGTAGCGAAGGAGGGCAGCACTGTGCTCTATGGATTAAAGATGGCGGATGACAGCTGCACGTGGATTTGTTTATCTCGAGCTAGTGAGGTTAAGTTGGAAGCACTAAGGTTTAGGCCCGCCAAGATGGCAGCACTGCCAATGACAGGTGACGAATTTGCAGCTACTGCGATAAAGAGGGCAGCACGGTGCTCTGTAGTTTAAAGATGGCGGATGACAGCTGTCAAAAAAGCACGTGGCTGTCAAAAACACGTGGCTTTGTTTATCTCGCGCTAGTTAGGTTATGTTGGTACTACTGAGGTTTAGGCCCGTCAAGATGGCAGTACTGAGGTTAGCGATACGTTGTTGTCTGTCAAAAAGCACGTGGCTGTCAAAGAACACGTGGCTTTGTTTATCTCGCGCTAGTTAGATTTAGTTGGCACTACTGAGGTTTAGGCCCGTCAAGATGGTAGTACTGAGGTTAGCGATGCGTTGTTGTCGATGACAGCTGTCAAAAAGCACGTGGCTTTGTTTACAAATTCAAATTTCCCGCGGGTGGTGGAGGAGACCTCTGGGAGGCCTCTGGCTGTGGTGGTGGTGGAGGAGGCATCTGGGAGGCCTCTGGCTGTGGTGGCGGTGGAGGTGGCCTCTGGGAGCCTGCGGTGGCGGTGGCGCCAGAACCCGCTTATTGTACTACTTCTGTCGATGTTTTGAGAGTCCAGTCTCTGAGGTTCTTTTAGCTAGGAGATTCGTCTTCTGCCAACACCTCTCTTTCCAGATATCTTTCCTTGCGGCATTTCTTGCAGTAGATGGTACCTGCTTCTGTCTCTCATGATGTGACCGAGGTTTTTACAGTGGTCAGTACTTCCTTATCTTTTCTCATTCTTCGAAGGATCTCTGCATTTGTGACATGATCTGTCCATGACACTCTTAGCATACTCCGGTATAGCCACATCTCAAAGGCCACTAATATTTTACTGAACTACTTCGTTAAAGTCCATATTTCAACACCGTAATAGAAAACAGAAACTCCATAGCAGCGAAGGAGTCTCATTGTATTAACTAGTGTTAAGTCACGGCTTTTAAACAGTTATAAAAGACACTTTACTAATATTATTCCCAGTGCCGGAGGAGTCCAAGAATTAATTAATCCTAGATCTGTTTAAGGGATATCTTACTATCTAGTGTGGTCTGTGCATACTATGCTTTCTTCCATTCACATGTATCATGTGGTACCATATTATAGGGGAATTCGACAGCCACACAAGATGTGTTTAGGCAGCAAATGAAGGCATTATGACTCTCCCATCACTGTACATATTTCATTGCATCCTTAATATCAAAGAAAATCTTGATGATTTGGCATCTCGTACGGCACATTCATATGATACACGGAGAAGAAATGATTTATATTTACCACACATTATATTGAAAAATACACAAGAAAACTATAGATATAATGGGATTAAATTATTCAATAAGCTACCTACCCAGTGGAATGATATGCCCTTAAGTAATTTCGAAACATATCTAAAAAAATCAACAGTTTTTATTCACTATGTGAATTTGAAGAAAAGGTAAGGCTGTTGTCAAGGGGCGAATATGAAAGGCAGCACCTTCCTAATAGGTAGGTACCGAGCTCGATAGCTGCAGTCGCTTAAGTGCGGCCAGTATCCAGTAATCGGGAGATAGTGGGTTCGAGCCCCACTGTCGGCAGCCCTGAAGATGGTTTTCCGTGGTTTCACATTTTCACACCAGGCAAATGCTGGGGCTGTACCTTAATTAAGGCCACGGCCGCTTCCTTCACACTCCTAGGCCTTTCCAATCCCATCGTCGCCATAAGACCTATCTGTGTCGGCGCGACGTAAAAGCAACTAGCCAAAAAAAAAAAAATTGGTAGGTAACACTGGTACTGTAGTAATGATCAGCTCCACGGTTACTATTCTATGAACTAATAGCCCAATGTGTCAAACTTTCATTTTACTTTTAATGCTTATGAAGATTAGATGTATTTATATTTTTAAACTGCAACTTATATATTGTATTGCATTGCACCTGTATGTTGTCTTCTATCGTCTGCAACGAGAAGCTGCTATTATTGAACTGTTTTAGCAATGTACTGTGCCTTAATCCTTCTTAACATGAACTTCGTTGTCTGAAGGCTCAGAGTCAAGTAGTATTCCCCAGTTTGCACGATCTGGTCACAGACTTAACTAGCTACAAATCTGGAAGAACACAATCTCTAAATTAAGTCTCGCATCTACACTGAGTAACGAAATATATAATAATTATCTTTCTGAAGAAAAACACAACGGTAGGTACTTTCATCAAAGGACACATCGTCTCATATGGAACTAATGAACTAACGGGAACCAAGCAGCTGTGTCACTTGCCATTCAGTCTGTAACATCTCAAGACAATCCCACTAAATCAGGTCCAGTCAAGGGTCCTAAGAGGTCCAGCTTCGTGATTGTGGCTCAGCTATAATTGGGGCAAGGTCGGGCGTTGCAGGAGACGTTTCAACCAGGGAGATGGAAAAGACAGGGATGGGCTGCTGAAGAGAGAGAGACAGGAAACACAGCATTTCAATTATTTTCAAACAACTACACGACGTAATGCGAAACAAATGAATGTCACGTTCCGAGGAAGTCGTTAGGGGTGACCTAGCAGTATGTATATATCTATATATGTCCGGAGGGGGTTGAGCGTCATCCCTCAATATCAACTATGTGTAGCCCAAGCGAAAGCCACATTGGAATTGCAAGACTAATTACATTTACCGAGCCCTCTGTTCCACACAACCAGCATAGAGTCGTAATAACGTTCAAATGCCAGGTTAAAGTCATCCATTTTGATTTCGGGTTAAAACAAAACTCGGTTATGTTGGTATTACTGACAGCAAGGCTCAGGATTTAAACTTCGTGTTACGAAGTACAGTCAATGAAGCAATTAAATATGCAGTTCAGGTTGAGGTCATATCATACAAAGCAATACGCAAGGAAAATTTCCTTCGTTAATATAAGATAAATGTGAAACGAGAGGCAGGTACGAATGTCTTCAAGAAACGTGGTCTTCTTTAGGAAAGAAACACGTGAGTACATACTGAACACCATATCTCTCGAGTAAGTCTGCCTCTTAGGTGTAGTGGTTAGTGTGATTAGCTGCCATCCCCGGAGGCCCGGGTTCCATTCCCGGTTCTACCAAGAAAATTGAAAAGTGGTAGGAGGACTGAAACGTGGTGCAGTCCGCCTCTGGAGGTCAACTGAGTAGACGGGGTTTGATTCCCACCTCAGCCATCTTCGAAGTGGTTTTCCGTGGTTTCCCAGTTTCACACCAGGCTGCACCTTACTTCAGGCCACGGCCGCTTCCTTCCGGCTCCTCGCCCTTTCATATCCCATCGTCGCCATAAGACATATCTGTGTCGGTCCGACGTAAAGCAACTTGTAGGAAAGAGAAAGGATTCATCGTGCCGACGACATGACACATCGTAATCTGCGGGCCTTCGATCTGAGCAGCGGTCGCTTGGTTGGCCATGACCCTTCGGGGATGTTGAGCCATGGGGTTTGGTTTGGGCAATTTAATTCCTTCACAGTTCAGTCAATTAGGTTTCATCATTTCACAGTCCCGGGTTCAAAGCACTGTAAAAGTATAGACCACGATGTTTGAGTGGGAGAAGGCAAGGTGCAAAATTTTTCCCCGCCATCTCCCGTTTCTTTCGTCAATGTCATCCGCAGATCATTCCACGGATGACTTTCCACCAAAATACGCCAGCCGACATATTTCCCATGGATTATTTCTTGCTGATATGGGACATGGCTAAAGTGAGTTTTAGTGGATATTTGAAATAATTTCAGATGTTAATAGGGGAATCAAGCGGAAGAACCACGGTTCGATTCCTCGACTTCCACTTCGGGAGAGACACATAGCCATAAAGTATAAGTAACAGGTTAATTCTTGAGGGCCGAGTTGATTGGACATTGAGCTAACTACTCACACAGTGTCGTGGTTACGTCCACTCGTCCATGGGGTTCCATTATCTGAAACGGAAATAACTTTTGAAGTCTTCAGTTGACACCACGACATCTTCGAAACGAATTTGATAACTTATTGTAAATCAAGTTCAGATTTTTAAAAATATGAAAATGAAAATCCACAGTCTTTTTCCAGTCATTCGACCGGGTCAGGAATGTAATAAATGAAACCCCCATCTTGCGGCGAGGATAGAAATTGTGCCGGCTGCCGAAGTTTGTCGCACTCCTCTGGGGCAATGATTAATGACTGACAGATGAAATGAAATGTTATTTGAGTGTGTCGCTGGATTGAAAGATGACAGGGAAAACCGGAGTATCCGGAGAGAAAGCCGTCCCACCTACGCTTTGTCCAGCACAAATCTCACATGGAGTGACCGGGATTAGGAGCAGGGAACCCAGCGCTGAGAGTCCGGCGCGCTGCCGCCTGAGCCATGCAGGCTACTTCTTCGATTATAAATTAAGCACATTTCTTAGGATTTCCAGCCTAGTATTTATTGTTCATTTTGACAACTTGAAACACCTCAGTCAACACACGCCTGAGCTAACAGGGTGTTCGAATTTTGTCATACAAATGTGTGTTATTTAATCGTCTGTACTAGCAATGGTAATTGTAATTTATTGTGAATTGGTATACAATGAAACCTTAGTATTTACTTGGAATTGAAGGAATCCATTAAAATCCATGGACGACATAGAGATTCGAGCCCATTCACCTGAAGATTCCTTAGATATTATCTTAACGTGCTGAACATAAGTGTGTTAGCTTAGTGATGTTATCAATAATTTCTCACCAAGGTTGCTAGCATTCGAACTCCCGTCAATACTTGTCAGATTTTCTGAAGAGAAAGTCATATTATGAGGCTCAACGAAAGTTACAATGGCCGTGCCTCCTTGCAGTAGATAAGCCACCAGACAACGCTGTTAAAGTTTGTAGTGCAGCAGGTAAACCAATTTCTGGAAAACAGAACATTTTAAAGTCTTAAAGAATCTCAAAATATAATTCCTGGACTCATTTCTTAAACGACTTCCACTCCACGATCAACATAGCATAAGATCGGCCTTTTCTAAGGAACGTGTCGTAATTACTAGGTACTCCTTTCAATGCTTTGCTGTTTGCTTCGGAGTATAGGCACTCGATATTGTGCGATACCTGGTAAAGTGGCATTCCATTCATTCCTGGAATCGATTCAGTGCTAGAGAGTCGCGAAATTTCGAATTTCGTGAGATTCAGATGGTTCGAGATTTATTTAGCCTACATCAGAACGGTTAATTCCAGGTGCAAATGTCACCGGGGTTTTTATTACTTAATGCCCAGATTACGGAGAGTGTCCTCCAAAGGACATCCTAGGTTGCTTTGCTTCAGGTAGCCTATAGTGATTTGTCCATCGAAGGCGGCTCAGATAAGCCAAGAGCATGGAAGAAATATGAAGGTAATTATGAAACAGGTCGACGTCTTCTTCTCCTTCTTCTTCGAACCCCACTGTCGGCAGCCCTGAAGATGTTTTCCCGTGATTTCTTATTTTCACTCCAGGCTGTAGCTTAATGAAGGCCGGGGCCGCTTCCTTTCCAGTCCCAGCTCTTTCCCTCTCCTATCGTCGCCATAAGACCTATCTGTGTTGGTGTCGACGTAAAGCAACTTCTTCTACTTGTTCTTATTGATGTTATCATTATCAACACCAACAATCTACTCCTGACGCCTGTTTAAAAAGAGGGAGGTGTTAAACTTGTCTTAGTGGTGTCGGGATCATACAAGGTTTTAGCTAACACCCTAAGTGTAGACATTCTCTTAACTAGGAGCTTACGTAGCTAAGTGGCACATTTTATTGTTGCTACTCAGGTATTCTCCGAATTTGGTTTGTTTTGAAGACTGGAGAGATTCTTGACACTGGGAGAAAATAAATAACGATGTTCTTTTGCCTGAGAGCTACTTACTTGTGTCCAAGACTGTACCTGCTATTACTTGTGGAAATGAAAAGCGGATTGGTTGAGGATTTAGTAGAGAGAGATGGGACTTCTAGCTACGTGGTAGTCATTTTAAAGCTTTTCATTGTATTAATATTTCGTGTATATGCTGGCTTGCTTGGGCTCTCGTGTAGCGTTGGAACATCGTTTCCATAACGTGGGATATAATCTAATGAAATAAGCACTCCTCACCCTGGGAGTGCGGGGGAGGTGGAGAGGAGAGCTCTATGTTGTTTTGAGTAGACAACTCCCCCCACCCTCACTCCCCATGCCGTGTAGGGATATATAAGCTTGCTACTAACTGCATAAAGCCGAGCTTAATTAAAACATATTAGTACGCCTGGAGCCCGCTAGAGAGCACCAAGCAAAATGCTATTAGGGATGACAAATGACAACAGCCAAGCGTTAGCTGATGTTTGTGTTGTTTTACTGCGATTAAAACCTGCGCGAGAGCAATCTGTGGACCAAACAAAAGCCAGGTTTTGACGTGCAACATGGCCACCATGCGCATCTCCCCCTCCCACATTCCATTTCTCTCTCTCGCGCGTCGCTCCTTCTTTACTTGTAGAACATAACGTCCTTCGAAGCTTTAATTTCAGCCTTGGCTAATTATACTTTTTAACAGCCACAACAACCACCTATGTTTGATGAATGTATGCAACAAGAAGTGAAATAGGATGATATAACTCCCGACAAACAATGTAATTAAAGAACCTTCCTTCCTTATTCTCTAGTTCGATTCCATGAGAGGGTTCTTAACTCTGGTATTCACACCTAGAGTACGCTTCCTACTACCTCCCCCACTACACATGTCGGGCATGAGAAACAATTCTGAACTTACTGTCACTGAAATGTACAGTAGTATGATATTCCTTTTCAATATCGGTCTTACGTCCTACTGGCTACTTGCTCGGTTTTCAGAGACAATGATGTGCCAGAATTTTTCTCATAGAAGGTCCTTTATGTACCAGTGAATCTAATATCCTAATGCTGGAGTATTTGACCACCTTCAAGTACCACACAACTGAGGAGGATCGAACCCTTCAACATGAGCTCAGAAAGCCAGCTGTCTACCGTCTGAGCTACACAGCCCGACGTACTTTATTTGATGTACTGTGTACAAGTAAGAATAAATAAAATGGTGCTTGATCTTGTAAGCATTCGGTTATGAATATTTCAAGGATAAGGATTTATCCATCTTTGTTTTGCAAGAAGTTCCCTTACGTATCAGTAAATCTACCAGCATGATGCTAGAGTATTTGAGCACCTTCAAGTACCACAGAACTAAACTGAAGGAAGGACGAGCCCACGTATTTATTAAGAAAACGTAATGTTCAATTCTGAAAGTGGTCGGGATCAGACACCGAGAAAGAACGATTATCAACAATCTGTACAAAATTCAGTCTGAACTAATCAGAATCGAGTGCTATGAATAAAACGAGCAGCCTTCCAGAAGAGAGAGAGAGGCAAGACTGAGTTTGTCCCCTCTCCTTTTCATTGTTTATATAGAACAGGTAATAAAGGAAATCGAAGAGGAATTTGGAAAGGGAATGACACTGTTTTTTTCATCTGAATCAGCAGATCTGCTGAAATTGATGAATAGTGTGGACACACCCTTGGAGTGAGAGTACAAGATGAAAGTGGAGTGTTGCCGAATGAAGTCAAGTGTTCCAGGATATATTATATTAGGAGATGATGTCTTAAAGGAAGTACTTAACGAGGACATAAAATGTACACTGGCTCCAGCAAGGAAGGACTTTCTTAAGAAAATAAATTTGCTGACTTCAAACATTGATATAGGAATTAGGAAGGCGTTTTCGAAAACTATCATCTGGAGAATGGCATTGTGCGGAAGTGAAACATGGACAATGCCAAGCTCAGAAAGGAAGAAAATAGGTTTTGAAATGTGGTGCTACAGAAGAATGGAGGTGTGGTGGTTAAATCGAATCACGTATGGAGAGATACTGAATCGAGATGGTGAGAGGAAAGTGATTTAGTGAAATTTGACCAGAAAAAGATATAGAATGATAGGACACATCTTAAAGAAGAAAAAGATTTGTTCAGTTCGTCTCAGGGAAGTGTAGGCGGTAAGAATGGTAGTGTAACGGTAACAACCAATACATGAATATGACAAACAGATTTGTGTTGATAGAGGATGTAGTGGTTTGGTAGAAATGGAAAGGTAAACACATGATAGGGTGGCATGGAGAGTTGTATTACCTAAATAACAGCAACAATACTTCCTGACATAAAAAATATGGATGAATCTCCGTAAAACTTTGTATGCTTATAGTCCTTCATCGAAATGTTTAGCTCCGGAGCGGTGAGCTTGCATTCTGGAGATGGTGGGTTCGTGATCCTCTGCGAGCAGCCTTGTAATTGGTCTTCCCTGGTTTCCCATCTTCACACTAGACACATGCTGGTGCTGTACCTCAATTAATACCACGCTCGCTTTCTTCCCATTCCTACCTCATTGACCCCATAAAACCCATCTATCGGTGCGATATAAAACATGGAGCACACACTCGTGTTGCTTTAATGAACTGTACATGTTTCCAATATATTACCATATTTCTAGGCTATTGTGTTATGAAAATAGCAAGCAGCGTTAAGGGCACTTCTAGCAAACGTTCTCATTTAAAATCGTCCTATGCAGTCGCTTAAGTGCTGCCAGTATCCAGTATTCGGGAGATAGTAGGTTCGAACCCCACTGTCGGCAGCCCTGAAGACGGTTTTCCGTCGTTTCCCATTTTCACACCAGGCAAATGCTGGGGCTGTACCTTAATTAAGGCCACGGCCGCATCCTTCCCACTCCTAGCCCTTTCCTGTCCCATCGTCGCCATGAGACCTAGGCCTATCTGTGTCAGTGCGACGTAAAACAACTAGCAAAAAAAATCGTCCTATAGTCATAATATTGAAAAAAAGTCTTCAGACAGTTCTTAGAGGGAGGTACGTTTACTGCCTGTCTGGTTGGAGTGAAGGGAGTCGGGGCTATGGTAACCGTGAAAACGTGAGTGGACCCACTGCGGTTGCCATGGAAACGTGGGTGGGCCCACTGCGGTTGCTATGGAAACGTGAGTGGACCCACTGCGGTTGCCATGGAAACGTGGGTAGGCGCACTGCTGTTGCCATGGAAACGTGGGTGGACCCACTACGGTTGCCGTGGAAACGTGGGTGGACCCATTGCGGTTGCCATGGAAACGTGGGTGGGACCATTGCGGTTGCCATGGAGATAAGCCTACTGGCCGCCTCGTGTTGCTTGGAGTTGCCAAACCTCTCACTACTGAGTTACGTACAACATAACACAGCGGGGGAACGACCAAGTGAGCCGAAAGCGATGAGAAGGAGAAAGGAATGCAGGAATGTGGCAACACCGTGCAATGCTCCTCTCTCCAGCACTACCGTGTCGTACTCACAAAGACGCACACACGAGATGATATCAATTGTGTACACTGTTTTCATTACAGAATATATTATATGCACACATTAATGAACCACCATCTCGAACTGAATCGAAGAAAAGGAAGAGTGCCACATTAGCATGTCAACCAACTACCAACACAACAAAATCACAACATGAGCACACACTTCACTCGACTAGCGACCTTCACTAACAACTCAACTCCCAGGACGGTCCTTTATATACTTTGCCTGGCCAGGCTTCTAGAAAAAGTATGACACAACATGCTTTCTCGTATCTTCTCGAGTCTCCGATAACCTATGTACAAATGGATAGAATATTCTGTAAAACTCGAGTGACAAACGTGCGTTGCTCTAGACTATCACCCTGTGTTGCACAACAGTACATCATATTTACAGATATTAATAAATTATATACTATTAATTACGTGTTCTTACATTAAATAGAGTCGTATTAATACATATCCGGCAGAAGTATCGTGACATAACTTCACATGTTCTGTTACAAAAGACATATCATACAGCACACAAAAAATAAACGATACGACTACCATGTATACCAAATGAAAAATGAAATGGCGTATGGCTTTTACAGCCGGGATGTGTCCGAGGACTTCGGCAAGCCAGGTGCAGGTCTTTTTATTTGACTCCCGTAGGCGACCTGCGCGTCGTGATGAGGATGAAGTGATGATGAAAACGACACACACACCCAGTCCCCATGCCAGGGGAATTACCTAATTATGATTAAAATTCCCGACCCTGCCTGGAATCTAACCCGGGACCCCTGTGACCAAAGGCCAGCACGGTAACCATTTAGCCATGGAGCCGGAATATACCAAATAAATTTCGTACTAACAAACTACGTAGATAATAATAATAATAATAATAATAATAATAATAATAATAATAATAATAATAATAATAATAATAATAATAATAATAATAATAATAATAATAATAATAATAATAATAAAATACTGTTCTATTCGCTAATAGTCCTACCACAAGGCGAGGCTGAATGTTCCACAGCCAGTTAAATTTAGTCTGTAGGCTACTCTCCGTCTGCATTGGAGCACGTCGCAATTTATATAGCCTAACTACGATTTGTTCACGCTGCACTTTCCAGATTTCTGGATTGACAAAGAACACTTAACAAATGCTTACTCTATTAAAATGTTGAGTGTTTGTCATGGTTTGTTTCTGTTGTTGTTGTTGTTGCTCCTCAGTAGCAATGATTTCCGAAAATGAAGATTGATCCTTTCAGGACCAACACTTCGAACTTCATAAAAATGAAATGGCGTATGGCTTTTAGTGTCCGAGAACAAGTTCGGCTCGCCAGATGCAGATCTTTTGATTTCACACCCATACGCAACCTGTGCGTCATGATGAGGATGTAATGATGATGAAGACGACACATACACCCAGCCCCCCGTGCCAGCGAAATTAACCAATCATGGTTAAAATCCCCGACCCTGCCGGGAATCGAACCCGGGACACCTGTGGCCAAAGGCCAGCACGCTAACCATTTAGCCATGGAGCCGGACAGTGCGATCTTCATTAGAACATGCGTCTGTAGAGAAAACGTTCGTCTGAAATACGCGAGGAGGCACACGTTCCCACCATTAGGCCGAAGACTAACATTTCTTCTGTTTTGTATTTTCTCTGGTAGTATCAAAAGGTAGGCTCATAATTATACCTATTTTTCTGCATCTACTTCAGCAGGCGATACACTGTAGCTTTGGAAGCAGACCGTTTGGTATATCATATATAGTCTGCTGAAGAATGACTCTTTAGTACTGAGCAAGTGGCTGCTGTCAGCTTCACATTCAGGATGAGATAGTGGGTTCGAACCCAACCGTCGGAAGACTTTAAGATGGGTCTGTACCTTAATTAAGGCAACAGTCGCTTCATTCCCAAGCCTAGACCGTTCCTGTCCCATCGTCGCCATAAGCCTTATCTGTGTCAGTGCGACGTAAAGCTAATTGTAAAAGAAATACATTTTTATGGAATGTATGTCACTACCATTCGTTGCCCAACCGTGCACTTCTTCACAGACTTTGAAACCTTTATCTCTTAGTTCTTCAGTTATTGTCCACCGTGACTGCATTTTTTGCAAGTTGCTTTACGTCGCACCGACCGAGATAGGTCTCATGCCAAAGATGGAACCGGAAAGGGCTAGGAGTGGGAAGGAAGTTTTTTGCTTTACGTCGCACCGACACAGATATGTCTTACGGCGACGATGGGATGGTAAAGGCCTAGGAAATGGAAGGAAGTGGCCGTGGCCTTAATTAAGGTACAGCCCCGGCATTTGCCTGGTGTGAAAATGAGAAACCACGGAAAACCATCCTCAGGGCTGCCGGCAGTGGGGCTCGAACCCACTATCTCCCGATTACTGGATATTAGCCGCACAAAAGAGACTGCAGCTATCGAGCTCGGTGTTCACCGTAACTTAATGAAGTCTAGCATTCCCTTTACAGTAAATATAGGTCCTCCGAGCTCAAACACGACCAACTAGTTACTGCGATACGCAGAGATTATATAGGCCTACATTTAAACAATAAAAGGTGCACGTCCATGGTTTTATATCCGCAATATTGTAAGAAGCGTCTTGACAAAATGGTGCAAGTGTGTAATGGACTAACTTTTTGACAGTTGCTTTACATCGCACCGACACAGATAGGTCTTATGGCGACGATGGGATAGGAAAGGCCTAGGAGTGGGAAGGAAGAGGCCGTGGTCTTAATTAAGGTACAGCCCCAGCATTTGCCTGATTTGAAAATGGGAAACCATGGAGAAACGTCTTCAGGGCTGTCGACAGTGGGATTCGAACCCACTATCTCCCGAATGCAAGTTGACAGGCGCATGCCCCTGATGTAATTGACTAGTATAACTTGGAAACAATTCTCTAAACACATGGGTAGATAGTGAAAATATCAAACTCGATTAATAGGTTATTATTATTATTATTATTATTATTATTATTATTATTATTATTATTATTATTATTATTATTATTATTATTATTATTATTATTATTATTATTATTATTACGGCTCTTTCAGTGGCTCACAGAGAAATAGGAAACGCCTGGATTTAATGGCGGAGAGGGGATAGCTTAGAGCAAACTTTACTTCAACAAATTCGGAGATTTTATTTCTTTCCTTTCTTAAAACTCAGAGAGATAAATTAAATGGTATAACAAAGAACAGCCGAAATATTAACAATGAACTCGTCAGTAACAACAATGCATTGGACTTAGAAGTCCTAAATCATTTACAAAATAAATAGGGAGAAGCTCCCAGTCCTTAAATTACATAGGCTGTGAGCTTGCATCCGGGAGATAGTAGGTTCGAATCCCACTATCGGCAGCCCTGAAAATGGTTTTCCGTGAGTAGTATAATGGGAGAGTTCTGGTGCCTCCGCCGCCGCACGCCTCCGCCCGCCTCCTCCTCCGCCGCCGCCTCCGCCTCCGCCGCCGCCCGCGGGAAATTTGAATTTTGGCGGGAAATTTGAATTTTTGCGCGAGATTTGAATTTGTAAACAAAGCCACGTGCTTTTTGACAGCTGTCATCGACAACAACGCAACGCTAACCTCACTGCTGCCATCTTGACGGGCCTAAACCTCACTAGTGCCAACTTAACCTAACTAGCATGAGGTAAACAAAGCCACGTGTTTTATGACAGCCACGTGCTTTTTGACAGACAACAACGCATCGCTAACCTCAGTACTGCCATCTTGACGGGCCTAAACCTCAGTAGTGCCAACTTAACCTCACTAGCGCGAGGTAAACAAAGCCACGTGCTTTTTGACAGCCACGTGCTTTTTGACAGATTTGTAAACAAAGCCACGTGCTTTTTGACAGACAATAACGCATCGCAAACCTCAGTACTGCCATCTTGACGGGCCTAAACCTTAGTGGTACCAACTTAGCCTAACTAGCATGAGGTAAACAAAGCCACGTGTTTTTTTTGACAGCCACGTGCTTTTCGACAGATTTGTAAACAAAGCCACGTGCTTTTTGACAGACAACAACGCATCGCTAACCCCAGTACTGCCATCTTGACGGGCCTAAACCTCAGTAGTACCAACTTAACCTAACTAGCGCGAGATAAACAAAGCCACGTGCTTTTTGACAGCCACGTGCTATTTTGACAGCTGTCATCCGCCATCTTTAAACTACAGAGCACCGTGCTGCCCTCTTTCGTCACCTGTCATCGGCAGTGCTGCCATCTTGACGGGCCTAAACCTTAGTGCTACCAACTTAACCTCACTAGCTCGAGATAAACAAATCCACGTGCTTTTTGACAGCTACGTGCTTTTTCGATAGCTGTCATCCGCCATCTTTAATCTATAGAGCACAGTGCTGCCCTCTTTAGCTACTTACCTTTGACAGCTGTCATCCGCCATCTTTAGACTACAGAGCACCGTGCTGCCCTCTTTCGTCACCTGTCATCGGCAGTGCTGCCATCTTGACGGGCCTAAACCTTAGTGCTACCAACTTAACCTCACTAGCTCGAGATAAACAAATCCACGTGCTTTTTGACAGCTACGTGCTTTTTTGATAGCTGTCATCCGCCATCTTTAATCTATAGAGCACAGTGCTGCCCTCTTTAGCTACTTACCTTTGACAGCTGTCATCCGCCATCTTTAATCCAGAGAGAACAGTGCTGCCCTCTATGTGGTGGCGGCAAATTGAAAAATTCCACGTGCTCTTGTTTGAAAACAAACTCACGTGCTTTTTTGACAGCTGTCATCTGCCATCTTTAATCTATAGAGCACAGTGCTGCCCTCTTTAGTTTGAAATGTGGTGGTGGTAAATTCCACGTGCTCTTGTTTGGAAACAAAGCCACGTGCAGCTGTCATCCGCCATCTTTAATCAACAGAGCACTGTGCTACTATCATGCGGGCAATTTCATCACCTGTCATCCGCCATCTTTAATCCACAGAACACCGTGCTGCCCTCTTTATGGCTACTACCTTAAGCACGTAGTAGCGGACAATTTGAAAAGTTCTGTTAGCTATCATCCGCCATCTTTCATCAAGAGAGCACTGTGCTGCCATCTTTAGCTAGATACCTTTGAAATGTGGTGGCGGCAAATTGAAAAATTCCACGTGCTCTTGTTTGGAAACAAACTCACGTGCTTTTTCGACAGCTACCATCCGCCATCTTTAATCAACAGAGCATAGTGCTGCCCTCTTTAGTTTGAAATGTGATGGCGGCAAATTCCACGTGCTCTTGTTTGGTAAACATAGCCATGTGCTTTTTTGACAGCTGTCATCCGCCATCTTTAATACAGAGAGCACCGTGCTGCCCTCTTTATCGTAGTAGATGTAAATTCGTCACCTGTCATCCGCGGTGCTGCCATCTTTAGCTAGATACCTTTGAAAAGTGGTGGCGGATAATTTAAAAAGAAAAATTCTACAGCAACCCTCTCTCGACGCTAATTGCATAAGATGGTGGCTATACATGACTCCTTAAGGGTGCTTACGCAAGATGGCTGCTATACACAGGTTCTTATGAGACTCCCTTGGGATGCTTGCGCAAGATGGCAGTTATACATGGCTCCTTATGAGATACCCTAGGGATGCTTGCGCAAGATAGCGGCTGATCTTATGGGATGGCTTAAGGGTCCTTGCACAAGATGGCTTGAGACGCCCTAAGGATGCTTGCGCAAGATGGCGGACACAAGATGGCAGCTATACATAACTCCTTATGAGACGCTTTAAGGGTGCTTGCGCAAGATAGTTGCTACTCTTAGCTTAGAGGCTAACGTGTCGTGATAGTTCGATTCATTAAATTTAGGGCTTAAATGCAAAATGTTAAATATATCGAAAACGGTGCACCGTAGAGCAAAACGGACAAAATTTTTCTGCCTAATACCTAGGTTCGCAGTATGAGGAACAAGAAAATCATAGTCTAATGATGGGATCAACGGTTCGGTTCCTACTTAGGCCCTTTGGCATTTGCTCTGTTTTAGCTTGTATTGAAGCGAGTCTTCGTAACATGATCAGGTCTAGCTATGGTAGAGAGTATAACGTACCGTGCAGGTTCGATTCATTAAATTTGGAGGCTTAAATGCAAAATGTTAAATATCTCGAAAACGATGCATCGTAGAGCAAACCGGACAAAATTTTTCCGCCTAATACGTAGGTTCGTAGTATCAGGAACAAGAAAAAAACATAGTCTAATGATGAGATCAACGGTTCGATTCCTACTTAAGCCCTTTGGCATTCGCAGCTATCTATTTCTACAAGATGGTGGCTGCTCTTATGAGAAACAAGATGCCTTGAGACGTCCTAGGGATGCTTACGCAAGATGGCAGACACAAAATGGTGACTATACATAGCTCCTTATGAGACGGCCTAGGGGTGCTCGCACAAGATGGCGGCTACTCTTATGAAGAAAGCTAGCTTAGAGGCTACTGCGCAAGATAACAGCTGCTGTTATGCATGTGGTGGAGGGCAATTTGAAATTCTATGTGCTTAATCAACAGAGCACCCTGCTGCCCTCTTTAGCTGAAATGTGGTGGTGGATAATTTGAAAAATTCTTTTGACAGCTATCATCTTTAAAAACAATGGCGACTATACATAGGCTGTTAAGGTCTTATCATTCTCCTCCTCCTCCTCCTCCTCCTCCTCCTCCTCCTCCTCCTTCTCTACCTCCTCCTCCGCCTCTTATGTCAAGGCATAGCTTTATATCGAACAAGTTTAAACCTGCATCGCGAAGGCAAGCGTGTGCGGCGATAACATTATTGTGCATGTTTAGACTTTCGAAACATAAGAAGAGTAGAATCAAACGCTGTACTCGATACGACATGTGATCAGAACATTGATTGATGCGTTCAGAAAAACAAAATAAGTGATCAAGACTAGAATCGAACAATGTACTCAATACATCATGTGTTTAGAATATGTCAGGGGATACGCTTGTTCTAAGAAGATCAGATTGAAACATAACAAGACTAGAATAGAACACTGTAATCGATGTTGTTAACTTCAACATGTGATCAGAACATTGATTGATGTGTTCAGAACACAAAATAAGTGATCATGACTAGAATCGAACACTGTACTCGATACAACATGTGATCAGAACATTGATCGATGTGTTCAGAACACGAAATAAGTGATCAAGACTAGAATCGAACACTGTACTCAATACAACATGTGTTTAGAACATGTTAGGGGGTACCCTTGTTCTAAGAAGATCAGAATGAAACATAACAAGACTAGAATCGAACACTGTAATCGATGTTGTTAACCTCAACATATGATCAGAACATTGTTTGATGTGTTCAGAGCAAAAGTACAATTTTGATTATTTGCTTAGTGTAAAATCAAAAACTATGGAAACACACTGTGCACATATCGCGTAGCTAACTCGCTCAGTAAGCAATATTGCAAAACTACAACTTCAATGATTTGCATAGTGTAAAAATCAAAAACACACTGTACCCATACTGCGCAGCTAACTCGCTCGGTAAACGATATAGCCAAAGTATAACTTCAAATTATTTACCTTCCATCATTCGTCTTGTGTGTAAAAATCAGTCGAACAAGTTATCGCATAAACATGGCTGAAAAAAATCGTGATAGGGTATGGAACCCAGGGGTTACATCTTATCAGAAGGGCAAAAAGGATGAAAGGACTCTTCCTCCTCCTTACCGCACATTCCTTGAAGGGCTAATTGGCTGAAGGGCTAATGGGCTAAAGGGCTAAAGGGCTAATGGGCTAAAGGGCTAATGGGCTAAAGGGCTAAAGGAGCAACAACCTCGTCGATCGCTATCAGCAAGAACGCTTGTACTTTGTTAAGTGTAGAAAATTAATCTTTATTTGTAAATGGTTTCATGTTCAGAACAAGGAATGGAAAATCCCCGAGGTGCGATGAGTTACGTTTTTCGAACTAGTGTTTGGAACACTGAACTTTTCAAGATGATAGCAGAGAGTTTAGCAATGTTCTGTTGTTGGATTTTAAATTCCGCGCTACAACATGCATAAGGTGGTAGCCTTGAGGTTTACCGCCGTAAAGATGGCAAGAGTGAGGTTAACAATGTTCTGTTGTTGGATTTTAAATTCCGCGCTACAACATGCATAAGGTGGCAGCCTTGAGGTTTACCGCCGTAAAGATGGCAAGAGTGAGGTTAACAATGTTCTGCTGTTGGATTTTAAATTCCGCGCTATAACATGCATAAGGTGGCAGCCTTGAGGTTTACCGCCGTAAAGATGGCAGCAGTGAGGTTAGCGACGCTCTATTGTCCTTCAAAGTGAGGTTAGGGTTCGTCAAGAAGACAGCTGTCAAAAAAGCACGTGGCTATGTTTACCAAACAAGAGCACGTGGTCGTGACGTCACGGTCACGTAGTATGTTGCCTCAGCATGTAAAGTTCAATGTCTTCACCTACGTAGTTAACACTCTGCTATGTTCACAAGATTTTTTACACATAACTATTCTTTATGCTTTAAGTTCATGCACATAGGCTATGCTAAGATAGCAGTACAAACACATGCGAACTTTGTACATTCTAATGGAATAAGTTTAGTACTGTGTGCATCATGGATACATGATGTGTGCACGCATTTAATCTTGACTATACGCAATGCTGCTGCTTTGTTTACAAGATTTTTATACATTGCTATTCTTTATGCTTTAAGTTCGTGCACGCACAAGCGATACTCGTACGCTCTAGCAGGAGAAGTTTAGTACGATATTCGATACATACATTATCGATAGGTGATGTGTACACGCTTTAGAACATAGCTCATCTTTATGCTTTAAGTTCGTGCACAGGGGTTTGGGATACACAAAAGCGATTGCTACATGCTCTAGCGGAAGAAGTCTAGTACGATAGTCGATGCATGTAAAATCGATAGGTTATGCTAAGATAGCAGCACACTTACATGATTTTAGCACAATCTAGTGGAAAAAGTTTAGTATGATAGTCGTTTCGTGCAAAATCATTAGGTAATGTGTAAACGCTTTGAAACAAGGCTATTCTTTGTACTTTAAGTTCATGTGTATGAGTTATGCTAAGATAGCAGCACAACCTAGCGGAAGAAGTTTTGTACGAGAGTCGATACATGCAAAGTCGATAGGTAATGTGTACACGCTTTGAAACATGGCTATTCTTTGTACCTTAAAGTCATACGTATAGGTTATGCTAAGATAGCAGCACAATCTGGCGGAAGAAGTTCAGGGTGATCTGTACACGCTTTGAAACAAGGCTATTCTTTGTACTTTAAGTTCATGCGTCTTAGTTATGCTTGCGATAGTCGATGCATGTAAAATCGATAGGTTATGCTAAGATAGCAGCACACTTACACGATTTTAGCACAATCTAGTGGAAGAAGTTTAGTACGAGAGTCGATGCTTGCAAAATCATTAGGTAATGTGTACACGCTTTGAAACAAGGCTATTCTTTGTACTTTAAGTTCATGCGTCTTAGTTATTCTAAGATAGCAGCACAATCTACCTGAAGAAGTTTTGCACGAGAGTCGATACATGCAAAATCGATAGTTGATGCGTACACGCTTTAAAACATGACTATTCATTGTACTTTAAGTTCATGGGTATAGGTTATGCTAAGATAGCAGCACAATCTAGCGGAAGAAATTTAGTACGAGATTCGATGAATGCTAAATCAATAAGTAATGTGTACACGCTTTGAAACATGGCTATTCTTCGTACTTTATGTTCATGTGTATAAGTTATGCTAAGATAGCAGCACAACCTAGCGGAAGAAGTTTAGTACGATATTTGTTGCATGCAAAGTCGATAGGTAATGTGTACACGCTTTGAAACATGGCTATTCTTTATACCATAAGGTCATGCGTATAGGTTACGCTAAGATAGCAGCACAATCTAGCGGAAGAAGTTTAGTACGAGAGTCGATGCTTGCAAAATCGATAGGTAATGTGTACACGTTTTGAGACATAGCTCTTCTTTGTTCTTTAAGTTCATGCGTCTTAGTTATGCTGAGATAGCAGCACAATCTACCTGCAGAAGTTTAGTACGAGAGTCGATACATGCAAATTCGATAGTTGATGTGTACACGCTTTGAAACATGACTATTCATTATACTTTAAGTTCATGGGTATAGGTTATGCTAAGATAGCAGCACAATCTAGCGGAAGAAATTTAGTACGATATTTGATGCATGCAAAATCAATAAGTAATGTGTACACGCTTTGAAAAATGGCTATTCTTTGTACTTTAAGTTCATGTGTATAAGTTATGCTAAGATAGCAGCACAACCTAGCGGAAGAAGTTTAGTACGATATTTGTTGCATGCAAAGTCGATAGGTAATGTGTACACGCTTTGAAACATGGCTATTCTTTGTACCTTAAGGTCACGCGTATAGGTTATGCTAAGATAGCAGCACAATCTAGCGGAAGAAGTTTAGTACGAGAGTCGATGTGTGCAAAATCGATAGGTGATGTGTACACGCTTTGAAACATGGCTATTCATTGTACTTTAATTTTATGGGTATAGGTTATGCTAAGATAGCAGCACGATCTAGCGGATTAAGTTTAGTTCGATGGTCGATGCATGTAAAATCGATAGGTCATGTGTACACGCTTTGAAACATATCAATTCATACTGCTGCTCTGTTCCCAAGACTTTTAAGCATAGCTAACCCTAATACTGCTCTTAACGACGTCGAGCTAAGGATTGATTACGTGACCGTGACGTCACGACCACGTGCTCTTGTTTGGTAAACATAGCCACGTGCTTTTTTGACAGCTGTCTTCTTGACGAACCCTAACCTCACTTTGAAGGACAATAGAGCGTCGCTAACCTCACTGCTGCCATCTTTACGGCGGTAAACCTCAAGGCTGCCACCTTATGCATGTTATAGCGCGGAATTTAAAATCCAACAGCAGAACATTGTTAACCTCACTCTTGCCATCTTTACGGCGGTAAACCTCAAGGCTGCCACCTTATGCATGTTGTAGCGCGGAATTTAAAATCCAACAACAGAACATTGTTAACCTCACTCTTGCCATCTTTACGGCGGTAAACCTCAAGGCTACCACCTTATGCATGTTGTAGCGCGGAATTTAAAATCCAACAACAGAACATTGCTAAACTCTCTGCTATCATCTTGAAAAGTTCAGTGTTCCAAACACTAGTTCGAAAAACGTAACTCATCGCACCTCGGGGATTTTCCATTCCTTGTTCTGAACATGAAACCATTTACAAATAAAGATTAATTTTCTACACTTAACAAAGTACAAGCGTTCTTGCTGATAGCGATCGACGAGGTTGTTGCTCCTTTAGCCCTTTAGCCCATTAGCCCTTTAGCCCATTAGCCCTTTAGCCCTTTAGCCCATTAGCCCTTCAGCCAATTAGCCCTTCAAGGAATGTGCGGTAAGGAGGAGGAAGAGTCCTTTCATCCTTTTTGCCCTTCTGATAAGATGTAACCCCTGGGTTCCATACCATATCACGATTTTTTTTCAGCCATGTTTATGCGATAACTTGTTCGACTGATTTTTACACACAAGACGAATGATGGAAGGTAAATAATTTGAAGTTATACTTTGGCTATATCGTTTACCGAGCGAGTTAGCTGCGCAGTATGGGTACAGTTTTTTTTGATTTTTACACTATGCAAATCTTTGAAGTTGTAGTTTTGCAATATTGCTTACTGAGCGAGTTAGCTACGCGATATGTGCACAGTGTGTTTCCATAGTTTTTGATTTTACACTAAGCAAATCATCAAAATTGTACTTTTGCTCTGAACACATCAAACAATGTTCTGATCATATGTTGAGGTTAACAACATCGATTACAGTGTTCGATTCTAGTCTTGTTATGTTTCATTCTGATCTTCTTAGAACAAGGGTACCCCCTAACATGTTCTAAACACATGTTGTATTGAGTTCAGTGTTCGATTCTAGTCTTGATCACTTATTTCGTGTTCTGAACACATCGATCAATGTTCTGATCACATGTTGTATCGAGTACAGTGTTCGATTCTAGTCATGATCACTTATTTTGTGTTCTGAACACATCAATCAATGTTCTGATCACATGTTGAAGTTAACAACATCGATTACAGTGTTCTATTCTAGTCTTGTTATGTTTCAATCTGATCTTCTTAGAACAAGCGTATCCCCTGACATATTCTAAACACATGATGTATTGAGTACATTGTTCGATTCTAGTCTTGATCACTTATTTTGTTTTTCTGAACGCATCAATCAATGTTCTGATCACATGTCGCATCGAGTACAGCGTTTGATTCTACTCTTCTTATGTTTCGAAAGTCTAAACATGCACAATAATGTTATCGCTGCACACGCTTGCCTTCGCGATGCAGGTTTAAACTTGTTCGATATAAAGCTATGCCTTGACATAAGAGGCGGAGGAGGAGGTAGAGAAGGAGGAGGGGGAGGAGGAGGAGGAGGAGGAGGAGGAGAATGATAAGACCTTAACAGCCTATGTATAGTCGCCATTGTTTTTAAAGATGATAGCTGTCAAAAGAATTTTTCAAATTATCCACCACCACATTTCAGCTAAAGAGGGCAGCAGGGTGCTCTGTTGATTAAGCACATAGAATTTCAAATTTCCCTCCACCACATGCATAACAGCAGCTGTTATCTTGCGCAGTAGCCTCTAAGCTAGCTTTCTTCATAAGAGTAGCCGCCATCTTGTGCGAGCACCCCTAGGCCGTCTCATAAGGAGCTATGTATAGTCACCATTTTGTGTCTGCCATCTTGCGTAAGCATCCCTAGGACGTCTCAAGGCATCTTGTTTCTCATAAGAGCAGCCACCATCTTGTAGAAATAGATAGCTGCAAATGCCAAAGGGCTTAAGTAGGAATCGAATCGTTGATCTCATCATTAGACGATGTTTTTTTCTTGTTCCTGATACTACGAACCTACGTGTTAGGCGGAAAAATTTTGTCCGTTTTGCTCTACGATGCATCGTTTTCGAGATATTTAACATTTTGCATTTAAGCCTCCAAATTTAATGAATCGAACCTGCACGGTACGTTATACTCTCTACCATAGCTAGACCTGATCATGTTACGAAGACTCGCTTCAATACAAGCTAAAACAGAGCAAATGCCAAAGGGCCTAAGTAGGAACCGAACCGTTGATCCCATCATTAGACTATGATTTTCTTGTTCCTCATACTGCGAACCTATGTATTAGGCAGAAAAATTTTGTCCGTTTTGCTCTACGGTGCACCGTTTTCGATATATTTAACATTTTGCATTTAAGCCCTAAATTTAATGAATCGAACTATCACGACACGTTAGCCTCTAAGCTAAGAGTAGCAACTATCTTGCGCAAGCACCCTTAAAGCGTCTCATAAGGAGTTATGTATAGCTGCCATCTTGTGTCCGCCATCTTGCGCAAGCATCCTTAGGGCGTCTCAAGCCATCTTGTGCAAGGACCCTTAAGCCATCCCATAAGATCAGCCGCTATCTTGCGCAAGCATCCCTAGGGTATCTCATAAGGAGCCATGTATAACTGCCATCTTGCGCAAGCATCCCAAGGGGGTCTCATAAGAACCTGTGTATAGCAGCCATCTTGCGTAAGCACCCTTAAGGAGTCATGTATAGCCACCATCTTATGCAATTAGCGTCGAGAGAGGGCTGCTGTAGAATTTTTCTTTTTAAATTTTCCGCCACCACTTTTCAAAGGTATCTAGCTAAAGATGGCAGCACCGCGGATGACAGGTGACGAATTTACATCTACTACGATAAAGAGGGCAGCACGGTGCTCTCTGTATTAAAGATGGCGGATGACAGCTGTCAAAAAAGCACATGGCTATGTTTACCAAACAAGAGCACGTGGAATTTGCCGCCATCACATTTCAAACTAAAGAGGGCAGCACTATGCTCTGTTGATTAAAGATGGCGGATGGTAGCTGTCGAAAAAGCACGTGAGTTTGTTTCCAAACAAGAGCACGTGGAATTTTTCAATTTGCCGCCACCACATTTCAAAGGTATCTAGCTAAAGATGGCAGCACAGTGCTCTCTTGATGAAAGATGGCGGATGATAGCTAACAGAACTTTTCAAATTGTCCGCTACTACGTGCTTAAGGTAGTAGCCATAAAGAGGGCAGCACGGTGTTCTGTGGATTAAAGATGGCGGATGACAGGTGATGAAATTGCCCGCATGATAGTAGCACAGTGCTCTGTTGATTAAAGATGGCGGATGACAGCTGCACGTGGCTTTGTTTCCAAACAAGAGCACGTGGAATTTACCACCACCACATTTCAAACTAAAGAGGGCAGCACTGTGCTCTATAGATTAAAGATGGCAGATGACAGCTGTCAAAAAAGCACGTGAGTTTGTTTTCAAACAAGAGCACGTGGAATTTTTCAATTTGCCGCCACCACATAGAGGGCAGCACTGTTCTCTCTGGATTAAAGATGGCGGATGACAGCTGTCAAAGGTAAGTAGCTAAAGAGGGCAGCACTGTGCTCTATAGATTAAAGATGGCGGATGACAGCTATCAAAAAAGCACGTAGCTGTCAAAAAGCACGTGGATTTGTTTATCTCGAGCTAGTGAGGTTAAGTTGGTAGCACTAAGGTTTAGGCCCGTCAAGATGGCAGCACTGCCGATGACAGGTGACGAAAGAGGGCAGCACGGTGCTCTGTAGTTTAAAGATGGCGGATGACAGCTGTCACAAAAGCACGTGGCTGTCAAAAAGCACGTGGCTTTGTTTATCTCGCGCTAGTTAGGTTAAGTTGGTACTACTGAGGTTTAGGCCCGTCAAGATGGCAGTACTGGGGTTAGCGATGCGTTGTTGTCTGTCAAAAAGCACGTGGCTTTGTTTACAAATCTGTCGAAAAGCACGTGGCTGTCAAAAAAAAACACGTGGCTTTGTTTACCTCATGCTAGTTAGGTTAAGTTGGTACCACTAAGGTTTAGGCCCGTCAAGATGGCAGTACTGAGGTTTGCGATGCGTTGTTGTCTGTCAAAAAGCACGTGGCTTTGTTTACAAATCTGTCAAAAAGCACGTGGCTGTCAAAAAGCACGTGGCTTTGTTTACCTCGCGCTAGTGAGGTTAAGTTGGCACTACTGAGGTTTAGGCCCGTCAAGATGGCAGTACTGAGGTTAGCGATGCGTTGTTGTCTGTCAAAAAGCACGTGGCTGTCATAAAACACGTGGCTTTGTTTACCTCATGCTAGTTAGGTTAAGTTGGCACTAGTGAGGTTTAGGCCCGTCAAGATGGCAGCAGTGAGGTTAGCGTTGCGTTGTTGTCGATGACAGCTGTCAAAAAGCACGTGGCTTTGTTTACAAATTCAAATCTCGCGCAAAAATTCAAATTTCCCGCCAAAATTCAAATTTCCCGCGGGCGGCGGCGGCGGAGGCAGAGGCGGCGGCGGAGGAGGAGGCGGGCGGAGGCGTGCGGCGGCGGAGGCGCCAGAACTCTCCCATTATACTACTTCCGTGGTTTCCCATTTTCACACCAGGCAAATGATGGGGCTGTACCTTAATTAAGGCCACGGCCGCTTCCTTCCAACTCCTAGGCCTTTCCTATCCCATCGTCGCCATAAGACCTATCTGTGTCGGCGCGACGTAAAGCCCCTAGCAAAAAAAAAGAAAAAAATACATAGGAAAGAGCAGAATTACTCCAGAGTGGTACAATATTTTGAAAGAGCATAGTTGCTCCGAACAGGTACAATTTATAGGAGTGTCAGCTCCAAGATACAAGAGGTTAGCCTCAAATAGGCAATCAGTTGCTTTTTACATTCTTTATTACACTCGGCAACACCTCTGGTGACTTCACATTATAGTGTTCATACACGGTTGCCCCATGGTGGGCTTATCAAATACAAGGTTCCACAGTTATTTGTAGTTTATGTACTGTTCCCATAGGGAACCAGGACGTAAACACAGTTACCCTAAGAACTATAAAGAATAAACAGGGGCATAATTACTCATACTACAAGGCTTTAAGAAAAAAGCAAAAGTTACACACGATAGGCCGTTAACAAGAGGGAAGGAGGGGAAACACCAGCACTCTTTAAGGCCCAATGATAGTGAGGTTTATCCCATATTAAAAAGGATGACTAAAAGGGGAGAATTTAAGAGCCAACACTAGATTTCCAAAATTTAGAAGTTGAAAACTGTAGTCACCCAGCTCAAAAGTCGAAGGGGAGAAAACTGAGGGTCACCACTCATACCCCTTACATTAAATATTTTTCCAATGGGGAATAGAATTAGTGTCTGAAGACTGCCCACAAGGTCCCACATTTCAACCCAAAACGCTATTTGCTGTACGTCACACCGACACAGATATGTCTTAAGGCGACAATGGGATAGGAAAGGATTTGGAATGGGAAGGATTCGGCCGTGGCCTTATTAAATGTACAGCTCCAGCATTTGCCTGAAACAACCCAAACCGAAAAGATTACATGTTAGATATTAAGAAACTTCTGTAAAATTCCCCTCGAACTACCCGCAGGCAATACCACATGTTCTAGGTAAATTCTGCCATTGTCATGTAGCTCTGGATTTTTTTTAAACCGGCCGCGTCCTGCCCCCTACCTCTCTCTGACCTCCAATAACTTGCACTCTCATGAACCGGAGTAATTCGGATCAGACGGCCCTAAAGCGCTCCTTAAATATTTCCCTAAGGGAAAGTTCCAGACTGAATTAAAATTCAGTACGCTGATAGGCTGAACTTCCATACACACCCCCGGTTTTGATTGGCTAGAGAACATAGTTGCAAGCATGTCATAGGCAGATTACAATAGAGTAGTAACCAGGTGAAGTGTTGACAACTTCTGTATGTAAAAAACAATCCTCGGGAAAGAAGGCTTATCAACTAAATAAAACAAGCAGTTAGTTGGTATATAGCCATTAGTTGTCGCTAGCAAATACACTGACTGACAGAGCAAATGCAACACCATGAAGGAGTGGTCAGAACTTTATGCCAATTGCAGGGTAGACTGACGTCACTGAGGTATGCTCATGATGTGAAATGCGCCGCTGTGCTGCGCACGTAGCGAACGATAAATGGGACACGGCGTTGGCGAATGGCCCACTTCGTACCGTGATTTCTCAGCCGACAGTCATTGTAGAACGTGTTGTCGTGTGCCACAGGACACGTGTATAGCTAAGAATGCCAGGCCGCCGTCAACGGAGGCATTTCCAGCAGACAGACGACTTTACGAGGGGTATGGTGATCGGGCTGAGAAGGGCAGGTTGGTCGCTTCGTCAAATCGCAGCCGATACCCATAGGGATGTGTCCACGGTGCAGCGCCTGTGGGGAAGATGGTTGGCGCAGGGACATGTGGCACGTGCGAGGGGTCCAGGCGCAGCCCGAGTGACGTCAGCACGAGAGGATCGGCGCATCCGCCGCTAAGCGGTAGCAGCCCCGCACGCCACGTCAACCGCCATTCTTCAGCATGTGCAAGACACCCTGGCTGTTCCAATATCGACCAGAACAATTTCCCGTCGATTGGTTGAAGGAGGCCTGCACTCCCGGCGTCTGCTCAGAAGACTACCATTGACTCCACAGCATAGACGTGCACGCCTGGCATGGTGCCGGGCTAGAGCGACTTGGATGAGGGAATGGCGGAACGTCGTGTTCTCCGATGAGTCACGCTTCTGGTCTGTCAGTGATAGTCACCGCAGACGAGTGTGGCGTCGGCGTGGAGAAAGGTCAAATCCGGCAGTAACTGTGGAGCGCCCTGCCGCTAGACAACGCGGCATCATGGTTTGGGGCGCTATTGCGTATGATTCCACGTCACCTCTAGTGCGTATTCAAGGCACGTTAAATGCCCACCGCTACTTGCAGCATGTGCTGCGGCCGGTGGCACTCCCGTACCTTCAGGGGCTGCCCAATGCTCTGTTTCAGCAGGATAATGCCCGCCCACACACTGCTCGCATCTCCCAACAGGCTCTACGAGGTGTACAGATGCTTCCGTGGCCAGCGTACTCTCCGGATCTCTCACCAATCGAACACGTGTGGGATCTCATTGGACGCCGTTTGCAAACTCTGCCCCAGCCTCGTACGGACGACCAACTGTGGCAAATGGTTGACAGAGAATGGAGAACCATCCCTCAGGACACCATCCGCACTCTTATTGACTCTGTACCTCGACGTGTTTCTGCGTGCATCGCCGCTCGCGGTGGTCCTACATCCTACTGAGTCGATGCCGTGCGCATTGTGTAACCTGCATATCGGTTTGAAATAAACATTAATTATTCGTCCGTGCCGTCTCTGTTTTTTCCCCAACTTTCATCCCTTTCGAACCACTCCTTCTTGGTGTTGCATTTGCTCTGTCAGTCAGTGTAGATAGCAGAGCCATCTAAAAGTCGAAGAAGAAAGTTTTCGTACTTTTTAAAAGTTCGTGTCCACTGACATAGGCGGCCATAGAGAAGGCGCACAGTTTAAGTAGCCGGGGAAGGTGTACCTTTTGTAAATTATTATTATTATTATCATTATTATTATTATTATTATTATTATTATTATTATTATTATTATTATTATTATTATTATTATGGTTATATTTCTATCTTAGCTATCTTTTTACTTTTAGAAATAAGACTTAACCAAATGCAGGTACGAAAGACATTAAAATGGCGTAACCATCGAGAAACATTAATTAACAATTGTAAGCTTTAAGCTCCTTAATAATACACTCTTCAACAGCACTGCGGCTCCTTTCAAAAAAAAAAAAAAAGTCGCTGAGACTGATCTCCCAATATCTTCTACATCATAAGCAGAGCCTCTTTGGTCTCCCAATTTGTCTGGGAGACTTCGCTCCGAACCGTATCACTTAACAGCCTTTTAAAGGCATGGTTTACCTTTTACATTTATAACCAAAGCATCTTTGCTCTATAAATTTTCCACCTCCAAGGCCTCTCTAGGCACAACCTACATTTAACAAACAGTATTAGCTGTCTTCTAGGCTCAACAGTCTGATATATTTACATAAAAGGAGTACAATAGAATTTTACAGGGGTATCGAATACCCATTCTACCGGGCCTTTGTGGAAAACAACAGGTTAAATTACTGGCCCCAAAATCAAAATTGTGCGGAGGCGAACTCTTGCACTCCGAGAAGTTTATAATTAAATGGTTAAAACACTACTTGAGCTTGTGGCCTGGCTCAGCCTATGCTACTGAGGTGACTAGATGAAGGTACGGTAGTATTTAATTTACCAGATTATAAACAGAAAACGGTTACAAAAGCATAGTCACCTCAAACTCAAATTGAAGTGGATTCGAGAGGGAAACACACTCCCTATTCCCTGATTAACGGTTGAGTTTCTTAGGCTTGTTTGAAATTTACATTTTAAGAAAACTGAAGTTACATTATTAAGATATGGAACCTTCACCTTGAGCTAGCTGTCAAAGAGAATCACTTAATAAATTACTAGCACATACATACATACATACATACATACATACATACATACATACATACATACATACATACATACATACATACATACGTACATACGTACATTACCTACCCCAGTAGAGAGGCAGCGCATATTAACGCTCTACGGCTATGGGGCCACACTCTGCATTAGGAAGATGGCCTTTAATGGTACTGGTTGTGTTTGTCATGTCATTGTGTAATTCTGAAATGAAGAGACATAGCCAACAAGAGGTAGTGAAAGATGCAATAGATAATTATAATCTCAACACATGTTCATGATATGAATTGTGAGTAGTTAAGTGACCAAGAGGTTATTAGGATTGCACTTTGAGGTGAGAGCCAAACAATTGTGCTGAGAATATTGTCACCACTACCTTCTTCTCTCCACTCGGCGTGAACATGTTCCTACAGCTTCCCATCCTCCCATTTTCCGTGCGAGCCAAGAGGATGTATGACATTGTTAAGGTTCCTACGCTGCCTCGTCCTCACACTGAACATAAGAGCGGTATGCAAGGTTGTGACTTCATTAACATTCACACCCAGTAGTGGTGTGGTTTGTTGTTGTCTTGTATCGTCTGGAAGAAAATACGAGGAGAATCCTGGAAGCCACATTCGAGACAAGAACTAGCATAGCAGTGCTATAAACACTTTTGATGTTTACGTCCTTAATCGTTTATCTTCTGGGACAGTCTGGCTGAGGAGCGCTGAATGGTTAGGTGTTCGATTTCGGCATTCAACGTTCCAAAATTAAAAGTCGTTTGACATGTAAGAGTGCTCAAATGTACAAGACTTGTGTCAGTAATCATAATGTTACTGGCATTACGTCCCTCTAACTACAGAACATTCTGCGGTGTTTGGAGACTCCGAGGTGCCGGAAATTTAGTCCCGCAGGAGTTCTTTTACTCTGCAAGGAAATCTACCAACACGAGGCTGACATGTTTGAGCACCATTCAAATACCACCGGACTGAGCCAGGATCGATCCTGTCAAGTTGGTTTCCGAAGGCCAAGGCCTCAACTGAGCCACTCAGCCCGTCTTGTGTCAGTAGATTTCTTAGCACGTTAAGTAACCATTCTTACCGAGAGAGTTGGCCGTGCGGTTAGGGGTGCACAGCTGTGAGTTTGCATTCAGGAGATAGTGGGCTCGAACCTCACTGTCGGCAGCCCTGAAGATGGTTTTCCGTGGTTTCCCATTTTCACACCAGGAAAATGCTGGGGCTGTACCTTAATTAAGGCCACGGCCGCTTCCCGCCCACTCCTGGCCCTTTCCTATCCCATCACTGCCATAAGAATTGTCTGTGTAAGGTAAGGTAAGGGTATATTCTGCCCGAAGGCAGGTCCGAATCTCCGCAGAGGTGTGCCTGAACCAGAGTTTACGTACGGTAGGGTGGCCAGTTCCTTTCCGCTCCTCCATTCCCCCCAACAGCGCGTGACAGCCCATCCAAATCCTGACCACGCCCAATGTTGCTTAACTTCGGAGATCTCACGGCATCCGCTGTTTCAACACGGCTACGGCCGATGGCTATCTGTGTCGGTGTGACGTAAATCAGATCGAAAAAAAGGCTTTCTTCAGAGCAAAATTTCGACAAACTAGCGTCTCTTAAGACAGATAGTATTCTTGTTTGTTAGTGGTTTAACTTCAAACAGGTTTTAGGCAACGTTGTCGGAGGGATAGGACTGGGAAGGAACCGGCCATTACGTAATATTTTGTGTTGTTTTATTTCTCCTTCTTGTTTTCGGCTACAGAGGTATGTAAAAGGGCTAGGATTGGGAAGTAGCGACTGTAGCATTAATTCCGGTACAGCTCCAGTATTTTCCTGGTGTGAAAATGGGAAACCACGGAAAACCATCTTCGGGGCTGCCGACGGATTCGACCTCGCTGTCTCCCGAATGCAAGCTCACAGCTTCGAGACCTAACTGCACGGCCAGCTTGCTCGGTGAGATAAGTTACGGTTGAGACCCAATATTTACCTGGTGTGGAAAAAAAACTTCATTGTTGCCGGCCATGGGGGTTGGAATCTTCTATCTCCCGGATGCAAGCTTGCAGATACACAAGCCATATCGCACAGCTAACTCTACCGATATCTGTAGGAATTACAAGTACTTAAGGGCGTGGGTTCCATTCCCCATCAGTAAATGGACTTTTTTTATTTATGAAGGAGACAGCCGGCCCCGCTCTGTAGGGGTAACGTGCCTGCCTCTTACCCGGATGACCCGGGTTCAGGTCCAATAACTTTGACGTGGATATCTCACTACTGTCCGCCTCCCGCGGCCTTATTTTGAGAACCTCACCCTGCTAGCATTAAGGCGATTTTCTTTTCTTCTACTTATAATGAATATCATCTTGATTACAACTAAGTAGTTTGCACTGAATTACTACACTGGGGTTGAGTGTAGTCAGCTTTAGAATTGACTGTCGACTACCACGTTAACACAGCGCAAGAAATACTGTAGAATTCTTGGTGACATGAATAGGACTCAACATTTAATTTCACGAATACACCAACTGTACGAAAACGGAAAAAGATTTTGAACAGAACTTACGATTTTCTATGCAACGAGTCATGTTCCACACTCACTAGCCAATTCTGAAAAGAGCCCTGTTTGTGACAAGACGAGAATTATTGAAGACGTCTCCAGAATACCTTCTAGTCGTTAAATGAATGTTTCACTACAATAATTCATATTGTCTTTATTACAGAATGTATTGCCTTTGATACATGCTACAGTATAGCACTAACAGTAAAACAACTAGGGACATAAGAGGAGCTTTCTTACAAACTCCACTTAAGTCCACTTAAGTCATTCTTAATAGTTTAACAGGAAGAACGAAGTACTTATACTGCTCATATTATATTTTAATTGTTCTTTATTTTAACTTTATATAGTAGGTACTGGGATGCATAGGAATAGGAAACAGTTACAGGGATATCTGATTTCGGGTCAGGGACTATATGGCACCTGAAGAATTTGTTTATTTCCAAAAACCACTAAAGTCATTACACATTTAATAAAATGAAGAGCGGAAAGATGCAATGTAATGGACACAATGCACGCTACAATCCACCCCGACATGGAAAATAATAATTCTGTGTTCTTACACATTAATTGTTGCTCACTTCCACTGCCGGTACTGTACTGTACTGTACGGGGCAATCCCCTAGATGCCTCAATATATATATAATATTGATGGTAATCATATCAACGTATCCATTAATCGCATGCAAGAAGCAGGGTACGAAATCTGAAGGTTCGTTATAGCCGAGCTAGGCGCAGCGCGGCATGGAACTTTCCAGAGGGTAGCTTGCCAGTTTGAATTCAAAGCGAGTCGTTTCCTTGGTTACTAGGCACGCCACCCGCACTCCAACTTTCAAATTCAAGTGATTTGTGTGTGGGAGTGTTTAGATTTGAACGAAGGGAACTCCATAAAAAGATTTCAGGATGACCAACTTCGAGTTCACAGTAACGCATCTCGGGATTTACAACGATCATTTCACCACTAAGCTAGAATTCCACAGTGCCAAACTAAATATCACCTGCAGATAGAATTATTATTCACTCCTGGATCACAATAATGTTTACTTGAGTCCTTATTTAACAATCTAATTTGAATATAAAGTCGCTGAGAAGGCGAGAGCCAGTCAACCGTCACACAGCCAGTGTTAGGCGGGGAAGTACCTCGTGCTACAACGAGACAGACAGTTTATTTAAGGACTCCTGGAGGGAGGAAGCTCTCTCATTCTTCTGAAGTTTGTGGTGCGAGTAGCACGTAGAGCGCGGATGTGAAACTTGCTTTATGTTAACAAAAAAATGTTATACGCCTGTGCGCGTTTATAGTTATTTCTTAACTTACTTCGAGCAAGACAATTGCAGGGTAATATCATGTCCTGATTTTCATTCGCCGTAATTTGTTAGACCAAGATTTGGTCACGCGAATCTTTGACTGATAATTTCAATTAATTATACCTCGAGAGCCATTCGTGAGATTGATGTACATTCGAACTGTGACTGGTATCTCACTACGGTTTGCATACGCAAGTTATTTGTGAATCGTGTGCGTCTCGAACGTATATTAGCCGCTGTAAGAACTAATATCGATTGGGTTTGAACCCTTGATCTGATGACACGCATTTCGAACTAAAATCTGTGTATAGGCTGAGCGAAATTACAGCCTAACATCAGGATCGGCATTGTGTAAGCGTACACATGAAGCGGTGAAGAAGCTGGTGCTAATATATTTCCTTTCTGCAGAATCCCAGGAATAAAGGAGACGTTATGGATGGACGTGGTATCAACGCCAGGACCTGCCAAGCAACGTGCATTTCTGGAGTTATGAGCAGCTAAGCAGCCTACGATATGTGGCTGTGGAACCCGGGATTAGTGGCTGCTGATTTCAAAAGATGAGTACAAAAATCCAAACTAAATGGCATGAACTTAGAGTAGACTAATACATTTAGGTTAGGGAAATTATTATATAACTGTTAATGTTAAATGTCAGCCACTATGGCTGCAGTTTTGTGTTTTCACGTAACGATAAATGTTTGGCAGATGGGCGGTGTGCATATTTTGAGCCCAGGCAATTTGTATATATTTATGTTAGAGGGCATAAAGGGTCACACCATAGGATTATTTACTGTTTGTTTTATTTGCTTGTATGTATTATATATTATTCTGTGTTTTTCTTGTAGTTATTGGGGGATGAGAGTCTTTGTTATGAACACAGGCCACCCGCCATCAGCGTTGGTTAATTTCACGTAAGTAGCAGCATAATGTTAGTCAGAAATGTCTATGCTTGCAATATTGATATTATTTCAGCTGTTACGGGAGATGCTGTGGCAATCTGTCCTTCATTGAGAAAGTTTAGTCTCATTTTTATTTAACGAGAAGGCGAGTCAGGGATGTTGCTTGGGAGTGAACCCAGGATATTTGAAATGAGAGGCTTGATATCCCAGAGGGATGAAATGAGGCCTAGTATTTGTGTTAAGGCAAGATATACCGTTATTAATTGAGGGAGCCTTATGTATTTAAGTGTTAATTAGTCAGCTGGGAGATGGGAAGAATGCATCCGCTGAGCAGAGAATGTGAGTTGTTCATTTGATTATCTCGAGGAAGGTTTTTGTAACAGGCTGAAGACCTGGCTATTTGTGGTCCCGTTAGTCAATGGACCGACTGGCAGAGAATATGTTTCCCCCTCTCAGTGAAAGTGAACGTGACCCCGAGACCGTCATCCCTCGCCAGCCAAGTATTTGTGTATTACCTTACAGCTGATAATTAAAGAGCCGAGCACACTGACAACTTTGTGTCTCTAAGGACGCAATCCAACGCAGCCTGCAGACATTGAGTTCGATTCTCCATATATCATCATTTGTGTATATATATTTGTGTGTTTTCCTTCCACAGGTGTGACCAATTTTATGTGTTTTTGTGTATTTTGTGCCCTGTTGTGCTAATTTGGTCATATCAGCTCGTCAGCAGATTTTGGTTGTCATCCAGTTCTGCCAGGACTGTTTTTTGTGTGAGCCCGCGAATTCATAGTCGAGTCTGTGTTAGTACTTAAATGATAATTAGGGAACCACCCTATGCCATAGTGTTTTCATATGTTTGTATCCGCAGTTAGACGGATTGTAAATATTTTGTTCTATCTATTTTTCGAATTATTAGTCCTACCGGTTCATCATAGAGACATTGTTTACGAAGATGCCTACGGGAAATATTATTGGATTTGTTGTACGCATCTGGAGCAATCAATAATTCAAATACTACTGGTCAATTTGTTTTTTGTCGTCAATTTTTACGTCCTCAAATTTTAGTCCTCATCTTTTAAGTCGACAACCGTTAATAAGTCAGCTGTTGAATCGTCAGCTTGTAATGAATTAACTTGTAATTGTTCAACTTTTAATTACTCAGCGTAAAAATGTTGACGACTAATCCACTGTATAAACACGATGTATTCACTGAAATTTAACGGGACATAACCCGACTTTGATTTGCTTGTTTGTAATTGTAATATTTTCTTGTAAGCGTTTTCGCAGTTTATTTTATTTTAACGACTGATTTGAATCCATTTCTGATATTTCTTCACACAAACTGCACTTAGCATGGACCATTCCCATGTTTTCGGGATTGATAAATCCATTTTACCCATATATGTTTCTCATTTCAAGGTATATGTCCATTCTTCCTGTCAATATACTCTTTAGCATAAGTTTAGATTAGTTGTTGATTCGCCCATATTCAACGAACAGGACCACCGCTTTTCCGAACCCTGAGTGTAGTCGGCGCAAAGGACAGCAAATGGCACAGTACGGCACTTTCCCTCTTGAATAATGTGATTCAATAATTTTGAGCTTTTTGATGTGATTGATTATGCTCCGTGTGATATCATCGTCTGTTTGATTCGTAGACCACCTCTCTTTTCTTGACGTAGGACACCTTGACCAATCTACGTGAATTTCCTCAAACCCTTCAGTCTGTCCAATGTGATGCCTGTTACTGACAGGAAAGACTTAAGGCAGGCGGGAAATTGTAATCCATTTCCTTTCTGATTATTGTACTCTACGACTGCTTGATCTCTCGACTTCTGCATCCTGGTCGTTGCTGCCTATTCTTCTTAAATCTGATGAACCTCAATAAAAAGTTGCCTTTTTCAATCTTCGATTTATTGCCGAATATTTCATTGAAAATTATTTGATGTCCTCGGTAGTTAAACCACAATCATGACGGCAGTTCATTCTTGGAGGACAATGAGCTTCTTTTCTGTTCCCGGCTATTTGCTTCTTCATCCTTACTACCCACTTTTATCACTTCTCGTTGTTCCTTTTCTTTCCCTTTGAATTTTAGGCCACAGCACTACACAACCCATTTTACTCTACTGAGGCAGCAGTTCAACATAAGCAAAAACAACACTCCCTCCTTTATCAAGTTGTTTTTCCGTGGAGATTTACAGTAACTCTTTGAACGGATCTATCATTGTTAAACTAGCTTCTCCCTCCAAAACTTAAATTCAAATATCATTCCATATTGCGGAGGAATCAACACTAAACCATGAATGTAATTCAAGAGTATTGATTTGACTTAAGTGGGTTTTGGGATTAATTGTTTTAATGACTTAGGTGGACTTTTGAAAAAAATGCAATTTCTCAAATCGTATTACAACTAGACTTAAATGAATTTTGAATGTTATTCTAGTTCAGTAGGTGTATCTCATGCGATCAAGAAGTTTCAGCACAAAAACACTAAAAAAGCATGAAAATGACCTAAGTGGAGTTTGCAAGACAGCACCTCATATATTTCGTAATATTTCTTCACGTACTCTATGTTGCTAGAATCTGTTACCGATTATCGATCCTTCGCTAATATTTATACGAAGTATCCTTCTTCTCCAGCTTCCGCCTTTTGTCTCCACACCCGCGTGGAGTCGCGGGTACAAACTGTGTGTACTTAGCCAGATTTACGGCTGGATGACCTTCCTGACGCTCACTAATGCTTATTTCTGTGGCGGCTAGAAATGTGGTGTGTTGCTCGTATATGAAGAGGCGTGTTTGAGATGAAGCAAAATACCCAATCTCTGAGCAAGAACAAATAATGAAATGCAACAGTTCGGGTTCAGGAAAGTTCATTCCACTGTCCAGCAATATATAGCGGTTACCTTAGATTCAGGAGATCATACGGACCGTATCGCGATTGAGCTGCCTAAGGCGTTTGATAGGATAGATCATCGGGGACAACTGGCAAAAATGAGTGCACTTGGTCTAAACAAATGTGTGACTGAATGGGTGAACATATTGCTAGGAAATAGAACTCTGAAAATTAGAGTAGGTGAAGCATTACCTGACCCCGTAATCGTTAAGAGGGGAATTCCTCAAGGCAGTTTAATTGGACCTTTATGTTTTTTATCTATATATAAATGATATGAGTAAAGAACTGGAATCAGAGACAAGGATATTTGCGGATGATGTTACACTATATACAGTAAGATAGCGAGCAAGTGCAAAACGACCTTGACAATGCTGTGATACAGAGAGCAGACAATGGTATGATCATAAACGGGGTTAAAATTCAGGTCGTGTGTTGCACTAATAGGAAACGTCCTCTCTGTTTCAATTACATCATTGATGGGGTAACGTTCCGTATGGGTATCACTGTAAGTACCTAGGTGTTAATATAAGGAAAGAAAGAGCTTCATTGGGGTGATCACATAAACAGTTTAGTAAATAAAAGGTACAGATCTCTGCAGATGGTTATGAGGTATTTAGGGTATATAGAAAGAATGTGAAGGAGAGGGCACACAATTCTCTGGTAAGACACACAGTAGAGTATGGTTTCAGTGTACGAAACCCTCACCAGGATTACTTCTTTCGAGAACTACAAAAATCAAAGAAAAGCTGCTCGATTTTTTCTGGATGATTTCCGACGAAAGAGCAGCGTTACGAAAATGCAACAAAGTTTGGGCTTTCTCTCCAGGGAGAAAGGAGACGAGCTGCTCGACTAAGTGGTATGTTACGCCGTGCCAATGGAGAGACTGCGAGAAATGTCATTAGAAGACGAATAAGTTTGAGTGGTGTTTCTAAAAGTAGGAAATATCAAAACAAGAAAATAAAGTTGGAATTCGAGAGGAAAAATTTTGGGAAATGTTCATTTATAGGAAGAGGAGTTAGGGATTGGTATAATTTACTAATAGAAATGTTCAAAACATTTCCATATTCTTTGCAATTATTTAAGAAAGTGGTACGTAAACAACAGGTAGGGAATCTGCCAACTAAGCGACTGTCCTGAATTCAGATCAGAGGTGATTGAACTCGGGACCGTCTGAATAGAAGATCGCTTCACTAACCTTTCAGACAAGAAGCCGGACATTTATACTACGAATTATTACTTCAATATTCATGTAATGAGTACGGAAGTAACTTGTGCTTACTTGCTGAACATTCGTGAGAAGACAAGATTGTTTGACCCGCGACTATACGAGCTTCTCTCATACAATAGCACAAGTCTGGCGACGTAGTGCGTTGTTCCTTCTCCACAAACTCATTCAAGAACTCCATAACAGGAGGAACATTCTAGCTGTAACCAAAATTAAAAGTGGTCCCGAGTTTCCATAAACGTGTAATACGGGTAATAAGCTATCCGTTTCCCAACTACGTGTATGCATACGGGTGAAAGCAGTTTCACGGTTACATTTTCACGCGTAGTTACGGTTGAGAAACAAGTTTTCGTTTAAACGTTTATACACGTCTTCTAGTTACCGTGCTCGCCTCTCATCCTATATTTCCGTATGAACGTTACAACTAAGAACGTGTCCGGCTCCATGGCTAAATGATTAGCATTTTGGCCTCTGATCAGAGGGGTCCCGGGTTCGATTCCCGGCAGGGTCAAGAATTTTAAGCATCATTGGTTAATTTTGCTGGCACAGGGGCTGGGTGTATGTGTTGTCTTGTCTTCATCGTCATTTCATCCTTATCACGACGCGCGGGTCACCTACGGGTGTCAAATCTTAAGACCTGCACCAGGCGAGCTGAACATATCCTCAGACACTCCCGGCACTAAAAGCAATATGCCTTTTCAACTAAGAACGTTTGCTTCAAAAATAAAAAAATAAAACACGTTTGAAAAGAAAAAAACATAGTTACGCTGGACATATAACACTCTAAAAAATAGGGTAATGAGCACTCCACCTGATAGTCACAGAAAACTGTTCAGTAGGTGCGGTGCCTGTGCGTAGTTTATCGAGAGTTACTTTAAAATAAATAAATATATCTGATGAGTTCTGTTGAGGACCACGTGCCAGTTTCAATTCAGTCCTTCATACTTTGTTGTTTTCTCTTCCGTTCCTTCCAATATTCTTCAACACTTTCGCTATGCTGTTTCTTTCTGCCCTCAGACCACTTCGCACCAGGTTTCTTGTTCAAACTTCCTTGGAATTCGTCCATACTTACTACTCTCATTCTAAAAATCTCTCTGTCTACAGTTTCTTCTTCTCTTATGTTATTTCTTTCTAAATCTTTCTTCACTTATTGAATCCAGCTAGTTGTTGCCTTCTTCTGATAAAGGTACTTGAAAATCCTTTTTGTTAATCTGGAAACATCCATTCTTTAAATATGTCCAAAAATTGCAATCTCCATTTTCTTATGGTTCCTGTTATGTTTTCTATGTTTCTGTATATTTCATCATTGGATCTTAATTTCCATACTTATGTTGTTTTCACAGGCTCTAAGATTTTTCTTATGATCTGTTTCTTTAAAGTATAATTAATTTCTTAGGTAAGGTAACTTAGAGAGATCCCGACATGAGGGAGAACTCGACACTTTTAAGCTTAGCGCCCCTGGTAACCACAGTACTCTACAGGTCGAACTAGTAACTACATGTATTGGAGCCGTAGGGTGTTGTGCTCATGGTGATCCTGGTAGCAGACGATTATCACTATAAATACAAGACATCTGGATAGTTGAAGGTGAGTATGTAAGTGATATATGATGTAGAAGTAACGTACTATAAGATAATGAGTAGGTTGTAGAACGAAATACGTAGATATGCGCTATTTTTAAGGCAATGTTTGAGGTTAGGCGCACAAAGCACGTTTTGGAGAAGCGGCCATGTCATTCCCAAATCGCCAATCATTCAGCGTGGTAAGTGCTGCCACCTCTTGCCTGCCAATGTAACTCGGGGAGATGTCGACATGACAGGCGTGGGAGATCTCGACACTGTCATTTATTCGTACAATCCCGATATCCTCCAAAAAGACATTTTTGAATACGACCTTGTGCAAGACGAAAATGGTTCAAATCGCGTACATGTTGGAGAAGATATTGCTGTCGAAACTAAGGCCAGTAGTCCTACATTATCACAGGAACATGAAGCCTCACCTGCATTTACACCTCCGAGTTGCTCAGTCCAGGAGTTATCTCCTGTTCAGATATTAAGACTCCTATCTGGAAAAGGAAGAGGAAGAAGAGTGCAAGAATCCGCCATGGTGACTTCTCAGGATTACCGACAAAAGTTAAGGAAGAGGAAACGCGTAAATGAACAGAATCCCTCAAATCTAAACAAAACAACGAGAACTCGGCGTGTTGGTAGTGGGGAAGATAGTTCCTCAAGCGGTCCAGTGTAGTGGGGAATGCAGGAAATGGTTCCACGAGATGTGTGTAGAAAATGGAAACGACGAACAGTTTATATGTGCCCACTGTGTACAATAGCTGTGTAACTCTTCCGAGGTCCTACCTAGTGTCAGGTTCTCCCTAAGTGCGGGAGAAGTGGACATTTTTGCATCGTTTATTTATTTTCTAATTTACAATGATATGAAGTTTTATTTTTGGCCATAAATAATAGAAAACATACACTAACTGTATACAAATTCACCAGGTAAAAATTGAATTATTTTGCAAATAAAGCATTATCAAAATTACAGGTTTTGCTTAGCGTGTCGAGATATCCCTAAATTACTATATACCAAATAATTCTCAATCCTGCAAAGGAGACTAGCGACACTTATTCATTTTACCTGCATGCCCGCTGGCAAGATTTGCACTTTCTTCAAATGCAGGATGTAGCATTAAGGTAGGCCAAACGTTCAGAACACATTCCTCACACGTAGAACAAGAAAATATGTTATATCGACATGGGTCCAGAAACTCGTTATATCTATGTTACAACTCATTTTCTACAACTCTACATAATACATTAATCATAGGAAACACACAGGGAAAGAACGTCTTCAGGGATGCTGGTAAGACACTACTTAGAGTATTGTTCGAGGGGTGGGACCCACACCAGGAATACTTGATACGAGAACGGGAAAAGATCCAAATGAAAGCAGCACCATTTGTTTTGTGTGATATGCGAGTATAGTTCCGAAACTGTTGCAAACTTTGGATTGGGAAGACTTGGGAGTACGGTAAGGAGATGAGATGCTCGAGTAAGTGGTATGTCAGTGGAGAGATGGCGTGCAATGACATTGACAGGCGAAAAAGCTCGAGCGGAATTTGCAATTCTACAGGACTAGAAGGTATGGAATACTTTTTCAAGGAAATTTGCAAGTCCTTTGACAATATTATGAAAAGGCTAGGTAAACAATTGAGAGGGAATCTGCCAGCTGGGAGACAGTCCTAAATGCAGGACATTGTTGTGACTGAACTCATAACTACGTAACTCAAACCACGTGGCCAGCTCACTCAGTCGAAAACACGAGTAACAGCGTTCATGTCAAGGAGATGTTATGTATATAACAAAAACTCCACCCAAGGAACCACAACCTTCTCTAGATTCCAACCAACAGAACTAAAATTGCAGGACCACATAACTCAGTATGTAGAGCATCGGACGGGAAATCCGAATGCTGTGGGTTCGGTTCCCAACCGTGTGCGGGCGGTCGTTTATGTTCAGTACTTAATTACTCTCCGGATCGACCCGACCTAAAATGCTCGAAGTCTGTCTGAAGTTCAGTGTGGTTGTCAGGTAAATATAAAAGTCCGTAAAGAGTAGGGGATTCTGGGGTAAAAGGTAACAGGGGTCAATTACAACATTTCAAATTTTTCCCAAGATGTTATTCCAGAAACCTCTGAAGTGTGGCAGTGGGCATCAGCACTTTCAAATATGGAGGAATTAGGGAGGGAATCACTTGAGCTTTGTGTATGGTGCAGAAAGGAAAGCAAATATAGTTCCACTTCATTTGAATATTTCATCTGGTGAACTTTAATATACTTGACCATTCAGTGAGTAGAAAATATGTCAGTATAGACTGAGGCGTTCACTGTTAGTGGTTTTGAAGTTCTCGCGTGTTGTCTTCAAAACAGTGATGCGGGATCAGTTGTACCATTTCTCGTGGGGACAATTGTAACATGTTACATTTGACGCCATTCACAACATAACTTCTTCTATGTAAGCCTACTTTTTTCGTGTGGTTTAGGCTGCTAAATTAATTTCCGGGACAATGTTAGTGTGTTTATTAATGAACTTTATTCATTTATTGATTGTATTAATTTACTAGTATTTATTCCTTTGTCTCTGGGGCTCAGGCAGCAGTGCGCCACCCACTCACCGCTGGGTTCCGTGGTTCCAACCCCGGTCACTCAATGTGAGATTAGTGCTGGAAAGAGCGGACCTGGGACAGGTTTCTCTCCAGGTACTACTGTTTTCCTTGTTATCTTTCATTCCAGCAACACTCTTCAATAAAATTTCATTCTTTCTGTCAGTCATTAATCATTGCCCCAGAGGAGTGCGACAGGCTTCGGCAGCCAGCACGATTCTTATCCTCCCCGCCAGATGTGGGCTTCATTCATCCCATTTCTGACCCGGTCGAAATAGTGGAAATAGGCTGCGGATTTGCATTTATTCCGTTGCAAGTGGTGGAGTTAAGGGTCCTTACCCTCTATAACACTAAACCACATTCTTTGTTATAGGTTTAGCTGCCTGTTCCTATACATTAATAAGATAATGACGAGTATAATAATAATGGTCGGGGAGAGGAGGTTTTAAAATATTATCTGCAGTGAAAAAAGCGGGTATATGGCAATATATTGACAAAATTCTGTATGTAAGTAGACGACAGTTGGCAATAATGGTGATTCTTACAATAATGTGAATGCAAACTAATACTTTAAAACATAATATACTCTATTGTTTCTACAGTTATGTAGGAAACTAATGTTACCCGTGTTTTGGCACATCTTAATTCAAGTATAAATTTATTTGAAGACTTAAGTACTACGTCATTCATTCTCACATTCACCCGTGCACTCAAACAACCTGACTAAGCACTTAGGAAGAAATCCCTGGAAGAAATTTTAAAAGAAGCAAATGTGCTTCTCCTAAGCCCCAACGGAAGAGAATTCCATAGTCCAGCACCAGACACAAAGGTTTTTGAACATTTTTTACACTGATAGAAGACGGTTTGAGTTGAGGAAAGGTTATTCAAGTGAAGGTTAACTTGTAAGATTCTAGCAAGGTATAGCAGATGTTTGATACTCAGGAGGTCAGTAATGGTCTGTATCACTATTCACCTACCCAAGGATTTTGATAAGGTAGATCATTACTGACGAAAATGAGGGCTATAGGACTAGAAAAAAGAGTGGCTACATTTGTAGAAAATAGAACTCAGATATTTAGAGTAGGTGAACTGTTGTCTGATCCTGTCATGATTAAGAGGGGTGTCCCGCAGGGCAGTATTACTGGACCTTTATATTTTCCTTTACATAAGGAGCGTCTGTTATGCTATTTCCGTTTCCAGACAAAAATTCAGGATTTTTTTCACATGCAATACAGTAGAGTAGTTAATAGTAATTAAGTATTTAGTGAGGCTATTTCTAGCCGGGTACAGACCTTGTTCCAGGTTATTTTTATTATACCTTTTCTTTCGTCTTCTAGTCTTTACTTACAGCCGGGCTGAGTGGCTCAGACTGTTGAGGGGCTCGTCTTCTGACCCTAACTTGGCACGTTCGATCGTGGCTCAGTCCGGTTGTATTTGAAGTTGCTCAAATACGTCAGCCTCGTGTCGATAGATTTACTGGCATATAAAAGCACTCCTGCGGGACAATTCCGACACCCCGGCGTCTCGGAAAAAGGTAAAAGTAGTTATTGGGAAGTATCATACATATTATTATTATAAACGCGTAAGCTCTTTAGGCTTTTTCAATCGTGAAATTACCAGCGTTTCGCCCCAGTAGCAGTGAGCTCATCAGTTGGATTGTTACACCTTCCCAAGACGCTGGCGCTAGTGCGCCGCTGAGACACCTCTACAAGCCTCCTATGTAAGACAATGCAGTTAAATTATGCTTTTGTTCTAGGGAGCTTATTTTTTATATAAATGCCAAAGGCAGGCATTTATGCAAGTGGGGGCACATGCTTCCCCTAGTGCACCGTCACTGCATTGTCCTACATGGGAGGCTTGTAGTGGTGTCTCAACCGCCAGCGTCTCGGTAATGTGTAGCATTCCCACTGATGAGCTCACTGCTACACAGGGGCGAAACGCTGGTAATTTAGCGAGCGAAAAAGCCTAAGGACGAAAGTAAATTATGGTTTCCTTCTAGGAACCTTACTTTCCGATTATTATTATTATTATTATTATTATTATTATTATTATTATTATTATTATTATTATTATTATTATTATTATTATTGTTACGGAGTTTCGTGGATTTGCAGAGGTGAAAGAAGGTGCGGGGGTGAACAGGTCTCAAAATACGAAATTAAAGTTAAGATAAAATTTAGCAAGGTTATATTTTCTTTCCAAGATTAAGAAATAACAAGAATGGCAGGTACAGAGTAGCGAAGCAACCAATCGAGAATGTACAATTGCAGAGTTACAGGATTTGGGCTCAGAGAGCCAGACACATAATTCTTGAGCAATAAGCCCAACCTTACGCTATACAAGATTCAACAAAGGGGCAGAAGACCCCAATCATGCCCAGGAGCTCTTGCTCCCAATTACACAGTAAAGCCTCCTCGAGGCACGCATAAACAAATTTTAAGAAAGAGCGACCCGCTCTTAAGTTCAAGCCTATCAAAGGCCACACCAAATTCCACCTTCAAGCTGTCCCCCAAGGACACATACACAGGGGTAAAAATACCCAACCTACTGAGGCCTATTCAGAGAAGAAACAGAAATATTACATGGCCTCTAAAATACCAACTTGAGCGGAGGCGTTCTTGCACTCCTAATATACTTTATTTAAAACCTGCTTGGCACTAGGCCTCAAATGCAAGGGCTAATCCCATACTAAAGAGGTGACTTTTAGAAGGAGACAATTTACATTACGTTAAGGAAGAAACGGTTGAGAAAATAAGTTCACCTCAATGCAATATGAGTGGGAGCTCGAGAGGGTTAAGCGCTCTCCATCCCAATATGTAGTTTAACAAGATAGAATTGATACCAGGTGTCTTTACATTATAGGGAAAAGTTACATGGTAAAACGCTTCGGACCTGCCCCGAGAGCTAAACTGCTGAGCTAGCAAGAAAAGAAGTTATTAAACGGCCATTACCTGGTGGTTGAACTGCTGCCCGACGAAAGAGGCACTTCCCGCCCCCTGCTACGTACTTTACACACTGAAAGATGTTACTGAAGTGGCGCGGAGACCCGAAAATCAGCAGTTTATATACTCTCGCGGAAAGTTCGAGGCGTTTCAAGAATGAGAACACCCTCCCACAAGAATTTTATTGGCTAACCAAGAAAACCCCTACACAAGATGAAGAAGAAACACATTATTGGTGGAAAATTAATTCGAGAAATTCGGGATTGGTAAATTCAAAACAAGGGGAAGAAAGGGTTAATATTGGCAACTTAAACAATGACTGAAAGAAATTTAACAAAGAACAAACTTATGAATTCAAAATTTCTCCAAAAACATAGTTCTTTCACTTCGCACTAGGGTGCACAATTGTAATCCTTCAGTAGTGCCATCCAGAAGAGAATGTTCGCACTTCTTACTACAGGCAAAACAAAAATATATCGAAAACGACCCAGTTCAGAAACTTCAAAATTTCCAAGTAGTGACATCTTCTGAGAAACTTGAAAATTAACACAGTAGATAAAGTTCAGGCTTCCTCCAGTAGGGGAGTTTCAACCGGCGCAAAGTTTGAATTAGCGACGTGGAGGTGTACCACCCGGTACAATTATTATTATTATTATTATTATTATTATTATTATTATTATTATTATTATTATTATTATTATTATTATTATTTATATAATGCGGTTTGCCCTCTAATGAACACGCAGAACCACTATTTAGCTCTGCACCTTTTGTTCTTCTTATATCACCAAAACTTCCTCATCTTTTCACTGTGGGCTTGTATTTTTTTTCCCTTGTTTTTTCAAGCATTTTTGAGTTTCAAGTTCCTGGCTGTTGATTTCTTCGTTGTGAACATATGTGAATTGACTTTCTGTATGAATCTGGTCCGTGTAATTGCCCGTGGGTTAACACTGATTTCTGCAAGGTCGCTTTGAATGTCTACCAACCAGCGTAATTTGGCTTGTCGGGTACCGTTAATGATGAGGATTTCTTTGGTCAGTAGAGAGTCGTCAATTCTTGTTATGTGTCCGTAAAATTTCATATGCCTCGTCCGTACACCGGAGGGGAATCGCTCAGTCATAGAATCCAGTTCTTCTGAGCTTTTACGCATCCAGATTCCATCTTGAATCTTCGGTCCAAATATCTTCCTCAGTATCTGCCGTTCTATTTTCTCTATGTCTTTGATGTTGACGATTAATGATGACGTCTCAATTGCGTAGAGTGCTTCTGGGAGAACAACTGTGTGGTACTGGCGGAGTCCAGCTTTGGTCGAAAGTGATTTCTTATTGTAGATATTCCAAGTGATTGTGTGTAGGCTTTACGTAATTTTTCTGCACTTTCTATATTAGCTAATTTTTCACGTCCGGCGTTCCCGATAGTTTCACCCAAGTACTTGTGTGTTGAGTCCATATGTTAGCGTGCAGGCCTTTGGTCACAGGAGTCCCGGTTTCGATTCCCGGTATGGTCGGGAGTTTAACCATAATTGGTTAATTCCCCTGGCGTGGGAAATGGGTGTATATGCTGTCTTCATCATTGTTCGATCCTCATCACTACGCGCAGGCCGCCTACCAGCGTCAGATCAGAAGACCTTCACCAGGCTTCTCCGGGATCACAGATCATTATTATTATTATTATTATTATTATTATTATTATTATTATTATTATTATTATTATTATTATTATTATTATTATTATTGTCTCACTTCGGACGAGTTCAATGTACTGCAGGTAAAGGGAAAAGTGCCATTTGGTACAATTGACCCGAGTCTCCCCGACCTTGACGAGCTTTGACCATGAAATAAGCACGATAAGAATATCTGAATTCATGAACTGGGAATACAGGCCTTTAATTTTCTTTTAATTACTGTGTCTGATCCTAGACAGAAACCTACGTCTTCAGCAAATGTGTTACAACAATGAACCATTTAAAAATTGATCAATTCTATTAATGAGTACACGACCTGAACTCAAACCACCCAGGTGAGAGGTAAGGGTTATTCTGCCCGAAGGCAGGTCCGAACCTCCGCAGAGGTGTTCCTGAGCCGGAGTTTACGTGCGGTAGGGTGGCCAGTTCCTTTCCGCTCCTCAATTCCCTTACCCCAACCAACAGCGCGTGGCAACCCATCCAACTCCTGACCACGCCCAATGTTGCTTAACTTCGGAGATCTCACGAGATCCGGTGTTTCAACACGGCTATGGCCGTTGGCACCCAGGTGAGAAAGCTGCAATGAAATGAAATGTCGTATGACTTTTAGTGCCGGGATATCCCAGGACGGGTTCGGCTCACCAGGTGCAGGTCTTTCTATTTGACTCCCGTAGGCGACCTGCGCGTCACGATGAGGATGAAATGAGGATGAAGACAACACCCAGCCCCCGGGCCAGTGGAATTAACCAATTAAGGTTAAAATCCCCGACCCCTCCGGGAATCGAACCCGGAACCCTCTGAACGGAAGGCCAGTACGCTGGCCATTCAGCCAACGAGTCGGACAAAGCTGTAATAATAGCACAGAACTAACATCCGCGTAAAAAGAAAAGGAAGAAGTAGTTGAAATTATTTAACTGTATAACATTTTTCTCTTCCACCCTTCCTTCTTCGAGCCACATCATTGCTGCAGTGAATGTATATATTTGTATCTCGCAGGAGTTCAGAGTATTCTTCTTCTCTGTCAACTTGCTCTAGGAATTTACGATCAGCATATGACAGCGAATTGATATTCCATCATACAAACATCCTTCTCTCCAGGCTGAGTGATGGCAGTTTCCAACATAAAGATGTTGTTTTCGTTATCACGATTTCTCAGCGAAGGTTTGAAAATGAAAATGGGAAGATAAATGGCCATGCCAAAAAAATGTTGGAAAGAAAATACCCTCTAATATATCATAGAGTTGCTTCGTGTTGCGTTAAAACATACGTAAAGAGGGGATAGAATAGAATTTCGCAATGAAGTCTGTACTGCAGTAGATTACAAGATCATTGATGCACGGAAAGGATTGCATAACAACAAGTTCAAGAAGAATTCACGTACAGTGTACGAAGAAAGGCGAAGAAATGGGCGATTCCCACCTTCCCTTATAGTCCGTACCACAACACAACCAGTTTATCACAACAGTGATAAATTTGAGTCAGGGTTTCATCTCTCTCGTTCTTTAAAATGTCGGGATAATATATTCAAGTCTCGAGGAACATACCTCATTTATTAGATACATATGGAGGTACCCCTGACTACAGGCCCACAGCATACATCAGTTCATAGTCGGGCTGAGTGGCTCAGACGATAGAACGCTGGCCTTCTGATCTCAAGGTGGTGGGTTCGATCCCGGCGCATTTAGCTGGTACATGAATATGCTTAAATACGCTTGGCTCGTTTCGGTAGATTTACGGGTGTGACATTAATTTCTGCGGGTCAAAATGTTGAAACATCGGCATCTTCGTAAACGGTAAACATTTTTGAGGGGCGTTAAGGAAATGAAATTATTGATTGTACATACTTAGGCTACTGTGAATGGTTCATGGCGTGAGTTACTGTAGTCACGTCCTAGTTCGTGAACCATGGGCAACGGCTGAGTGGACTAGTAAGTGGTCTTGAGAGTCGGGATACCATTATTGCTATGGAATGGGAGTGGGCATCTCGGACATATTTTGAGTCGTGGCCCTCCTTGTGATCAGGTGGCTAGTACTATACAATCCACCGGTGGTCCCTAACCCGCTAGAGGAGAGATCCTCACTTGGACTATGTGTAAGTAGGGTAGCAGCTTGCTTCATGAATTTACCGAGCTCGGAACATTTTAAGCAAGCCTCGGATCTATGGGAATAACGGTGTCCCACTCCCATTTGACAGGCGAGGGACTCATTGGAAACAACTTGGCGAACGAAATGGAGTTCGATGGGGAACTATCAATGCTAATGGGGCTTATGGAAGAAAGAAAGTAGAACTGGCTTAGTCAGCAACGAGGATGCATGTGAACGTTCTCGGAGTAAGTGATATTCGGGTAAAGGGAAATAACAAGGAAGAGCTAGGAGACAATTTAGTGTACTTGACGGGTGTTTAAAAGGGAAGGGCAGAGCATGGAGTAGGACTGTTTACCAGGAACTCTATTGAACCCAACACAGTTTATGTTAGGCAAGTAAATGAGCGAAAGATATGGGTAGATTTGACAGTTGGAGGAATTAGAACGAGAATTGTCTCAGTGTATTCACCATGTGAGGGTGCAGATGAGGATGAAGTTGAAAGTTTTATGAAGCATTGAGTGACATCATAGTCAGGGTCAACACCAAGGATAGCATAATGCTAATGGGCGATTTCAATGCGAGTGTTGGAAATAGGACAGAAGGATACGAAAGGGTGATTGGCAAATTTGGGGAAGATATGGAAGCTAATAAGAATGGGAAGCGTTTGCTGGACTTCTGTGCTAGTATGGGTTTAGCAGTCACGACAGAAATTTTCTCACGGCACTGGAGTGAGATGTTCAATAAATTTCCAATTTCTTTGAAATCATTTCGGAAAAGGCTAGGAAAGCAACAGATAGGGAATCTGCCACCTGGGCGACTGCCCTAAATGCAGATCAGTATTTATTGATTGATTGATCTCGTAAAGCATAAGGCTATTCACGGTTACGAATGGGAGGGTAGGGGAACCAGATACATAATAGGCTATATCTTAACCTACTTGGAAATCAGGAAATCTGTTAAGAATGTTCGGTTTTTATGGGACCCTTCGATGGTACAGACCACTATCTGATCTGTAGTAAACTAAGTATCTGTAGGCCTAGGATAGAGAATGTGAAATCTGTCTGCAAACGAATAAGTATAGAAAATCCCTAGGACGAGAACATTAGACACAAGTACATGGATGTGATTAGTGAGAAGTTCTGATCAGTGAATATTAAGCAGGTTCAAGATATAGAAAGAGAATTGGTGACATACAGGAATTCCATAGTAGAAACTGCAAGGGAATGCCTGGGAACAACTGTGTGTAAGGATGGGAAAAGCGAACATCTTGGCGGAATGATGAAGTGAAAGCAGCTCGTAAACGTAAAAAAAAAAAGAATTATCAGAAATGGCTCCAAACAAGTGCTGATGCATACAGGGAATTGTACTTAGATGAAAGAAACAGAGAGAAACAAATAGTTGTTGAATAAAAAAAGAATTCGTGGGAAGATTTTGGTAGTAACGTGGAAAGGCTAGGTCAAGCAGCAGGCAAAACTTTCTGGACAGTAGTAAAGAATCTTAGGAAGGGATGGAAAAAGGAAATGAACAGTATTTTGGGTAATTCAGGTGAACCCAATAGATCCCAGGGAATCACTGGACGGGTGGAAGGAATATTTTGAAAATCTTCTCGACATAAAAGGAAATCTCCCTGGTGGTGTCGTGAACAACCGAGCTCATGGGGAAGTGGAAAATTATGTTGGAGAATTAACGCTTGAGGAAGTTGAAACGGTGGTAAATAAACTCCAATAAACTCCATTGTCATAAAGTAGGAGGAATACATGAAATTAGACCTGAAATGATGAAGTATAATGAGAAAGCAGGGATAAAATGGCTTCATAGAGAAATAAGTTTAGAATGGAGTGTTGGACAATCTCCTGATTGGACAAAAGCAGTGATTGCACCTATCAATAGGAGAGGGAACAGGAAGGATTGCAACAACTATCGAGGTATCTCATTGAGTAGTATACCAGGCAAAGTATTTACTGGCATCTTCGAAGGGAGTGTGCGATCAGTCGTTGAGAGGAAGTTGGATGGAAACCAGTGTGGTTTCAGATCACAGAGGGGCTGTAAGGATCAGATTTTCAGTTCGTCAGGTAACTGAAAAATACTACGAGAGGTATATACAGTTCTGTTTATGTTTTGTAGATCTGGAGATGTTGACAATTGGGCTGCAGTTAGAATTGATGATAGAATGAGTTCTTGGTTCGGGGGACGTACAGAGGTTAGACAAGGCTGTCATCTTTCACCTTTGTCGTTCGTAGTTTATATGGATCATCTGCTGAAAGGTATAAAGTGGCAGGGATTGATTCAGTTAGGTGGAAATGTAGTAAGCAGTCTGGCCTATGCTGACGACTTGATTTTAATGGCAGATCGTGTCTGAAGCCTGCAGTCTAATATCATGGAACTTGGAAATAGGTGCAATGTGTATGGTATGAAAATTAGACTCTCTAAGACTAAATTGATGTCAGTAGGTAAGAAATCCTAGAGAACTGAATGTCAGATTGGTGATACAAAGCTGGAACAGCCAGATAATTTTAAGTAATTAGGATGTGTGTTCTCGCAGAATGGTGATATAATAAGTGAGATTGAATCAAGTTGCAGTAAAGCTAATGCAATGAGCTCGCAGTTGCGATCAGCAGTATTCTGTAAGAAGGAATTCAGCTCCCAGACGAAACTATCTTTATATCGGTCTGTTTTCACACCAACTTTGCTTTACGGGTGCGAAAGCTGGGTGGATTCAGAATATCGCATTCATAAATTAGACTCAGTTTCTATTTAAAAGTAACAGACATGAAAGAAGCAAGGATGATTGCTGGTACAAACAGGTGGGAACGATTGCAAAAGTGTACTCGAAATGAGGAGATAAAGGCTACGTTAGGAATGAACTCGATGGATGATGCTGTGGGTATAAACCGGCTTCGATTTTGGGGTCATGTGAGGCGAATGGAGGAGGATAGGTTACCTAGGAGTATAATGGGTTCTCTTAGGGAGGGTGAGAGAAATAGAGGGATACCAAGACGATGATGTTTAGACTCAGTTTCTAACGATTTAAAGATTAGAGGTATAGAACTAAGTGAGGCCACAGCACTAGTTGCAATTAGAGGATTGTGGCGATGTTTAGTAAATTCACAGATGCCTGTAGACTGAACGCTGAAGGGTATAATGGTCTATAATGATGATGTGTGTATGCATGTATATACATACTGTGAATAGATTAGACAGACAAATAGGTAGATAATATAGTAATTGAGGCTTTCACGGCCAGCGTTACAAATCATGCCAGTGTTTCTCGGGCTTGTTCAGGAGACGTTTACGACGTTTCACCGAAGACTGCACTCGGCATTATCAAGGGTTCCGACTGACTTCGATAACAGCGAAGCTACAGTGGAATGGGGTGGTGTTGCAGTTCCATTCCACCACATTATATAGTGCAGGCTATGATGCGCTGCTCGCCAATTGGTCGGCCATGTTGGAGGGGCAGTGGCTTGTTTGGATGTTCTTCGGCCAATTATTTCGGCATTAAGGAGCCCAATGTACGTCGACCTGCCTTGGCGGAGACGGGCAACTGATCACCCGTTCCTTTTCCTGGTCTGCCGTAGCCATCGTGCTTTCCAGGATTTAAGGCTTTCAGGACTGGAAACCAGGCTTTGTTTACCCCTTTAGATTCCTCCTTACGGTTGAAGCTGTTGGTGTGCTTCAGGATTTCAATGGCTTTCCTTGTAGCCGGGCGTGATAAGATACATTGGTTGACAGTACTTTGGTCATGGCCTGCTAGCAGCGACTGATGATCTGGCAGATAAAATGTGATATATAATAATGTATTTACCATGGCAAGCCGTTCCTGTCTTACACATACACTTTCATATACCCTACATCTCTATATCTAAAATAACTTGTCCTGACTGACTGACTGACTGACTGACTTGTCATCGCCGAGCCAAAACTACTGGACACAAAGGAATGAAATTTCGAGGACACATCTACCTTACATTGAAGGTGCTCACTAAGGGGGATTTTGGAATATTCCGTCGCTAAGGGGATAAAAATGGGCTGAATTTTTAAAATGAGTGTATCTATATCTCAAAAGCTTAACAGTTTCAAGATGTAAAAATTGGTATTTGGAATCTTCTTTAATAATAAGCAAACACGATTTTTTTTGTTTTCGGAAAATCCTCTTAAAGGGTGTGAAGGAACGTAATAAAAAGTGTTGAGTACTTTTTATGTGGATACTTATATCTCAGAAACTGAAGATGTTACAGTCTTAAAAATGGGTATTTAAAATCTCCATTAAAAATAAAAGAACCCGCATTATTTTGTTTTTGGAAAATCTTCTTAAGAGGGGGTAAACAGGAGTCACCAAGGGGGTGAATTTTTAAAATGAGTATATCTACGATATATGTATAAAACGTAACATGCTACAGACATGAAATCTGGTATTTGGAATCTCATGTAAGAGAAGTGTTAACGGGGGTGAATGTTTAAAAGGAGCAATCTATAGTATATCTCATAAACTTAACATATTACAGACGTGAAATTTGGTATTTTTAATCTCATTTAAAAATAAAGTAACCCGTACTTTTTGTTTTCGAAAAAACACTTGGGGGGGGGGGTAAAATGACTGAAAGAGTGTTGAATTATGTTTAATTATGATGCTGGTATCTTCAAAATTGAAGATATTACAGATGTGAAAATTGGTATGTTTAATCTCCTTTAAAATAAAGTAACACGCATTTGTTTGTTTCGGAAAAACACTTAAGGGCTGGGGTTGGAAAAAAGGCTGTAAAAGGGGATGAATTTTTAATGAGTATAGGCCTACTTACGATATATCTCAAAAACTGAAGATGACACAGACATGAGTAGTTGTATTTGGAATCCCCAAAAAAGAAACACGTATTTTTTGTTTTCAGAAAATCCAATAAATGAATTGAAGAATGAGTTGAATTCTTTGTTTGAGGATACTTATATCTCGAAAACGGAGGATATTACGAACGAGAAAATTGGTATTTGGCATCTCCTTTAAATATAAAGACGCACGCAGTTTGTGGCGGGGGAAGGGGTGGAATCTTCTTGAGGGGGTGTAAAATGTGTTGAATTATTTGAGGAGGATGCAAATAAGAAGTGGACTTAAAACGACACAGCCCTAAGAGGGTTTTGCTGGTGAGTGAGGAATGATGACAAAACTATGCATTTATATGAAACCGTTTGAATTTTGAAGTTAAAATTTCGTATGATATCCTAGGTGTTAAATAACAGAATGTTTGAAACAAATTTAACCGATCAGAGAGTTAAATGGGTTTAAGATACGAAAACAAATATATCAGTTCCTTCCTCGGATATGGTTTAACGAATGAAGACAAAATTCCAAATCCTAAGTGTGAAATAGGAAATATTTTTTAACGTTCCAACTAGAAAGTGTTAAATGAGGTTAGCTCGATAAACGAAAGTATTTATCCCAGCAAAACTGTTTGACGTACAAAGTTGTAATTTTACGAGAAGGGGGTTCTTTCATTTCCTATGTGTAAAATATCTTATGCTTCAAAATATTTCTCCCCTAAGGGGGTTAGATGGTGGTTGACCCTCGAAAACACAATACCCATTCTTCCGAAACCCCTTCAGGCACTAAGTCTTTTGTATGAAGGTTGGTCTTCTATCCCTAGATGTTAATAAATATTTAAAAACATTCACCCCTTAAAAAGGATTAAATACTCCATTAATGTTCGACGTACAAAATCAAAATTTCACAGGTTGGTCGCTTTTACATCCCAGATTTTAAATACGATAGGGTTTTAAATATTCAAATTCTTCCACATGGGGTCAAATGAGCGTTTGACCAGAAAAAAAATTATCATTTCCCCAAAAACGTTTTACAGGCTCAGCTGACAGTGGACTTTCCAAAATGTAAAATTTGAATAATAATTTTTAATTTTCAGTTTAAAGCCATAGCCTAGCACGAGTATCTTGCTAGTCTTCCATATAGACTGTTATGCCTTTCACAATCATGTGTGCAAGCCTCTGTGAATGAACTAAGCGCTTCCACAATCATATACTTACAACGTGACTTCACTTAGGGGCTACCTAGCAGAGGCTAAGTTCGTGGTTTCGGCACCCCGTCAGGATGTCGAAACATTCAGAAACGAGATTTCCACTTCTGCAGAGGAATGTAACCTGAGGTTCACTTAGTCTACATCAAAACTGAGTACCAGGTTAATTCCTGAGGCCAAAGGTGTCCAATTTATCCTGCATCTTCCGCTCCTCCCAGAGTTTTCACAGTCTGCACGTAGAGGACCACATCTAGTTCAGCAGATCGTCCTCTATGCTCTCTCCGGGCGAGTAACCTAACCCAGCTTCACACGACCGCCATCGTTGTTGGGCAAGAGAGCCTGGCACCACCGAAGATGGTGCATACGCAAAGCTTCATCCATCGAGTTCATTCTTAATCTAGCCTTTAATTCCACATTGTGAGAGCAGTTTGCCATTATTCTCATCTGATTGTACCAATAAACATTCGCACACCTTTCGTGTCCGTTACTTCGAGCTCATGAAAAATGTATTGGATCGTGTGGGGGTGGGGGTGGGTGGCTGTTAATACACCAGTGGTAGCGTTTACTGTATGATTTATTAGCTAGCTCTAATAACTTACACAACTGCACACACAATCTGGCTAGTTCGCGCTCTCTCTCTGTTCTCACTGTTCAGTCACACAAGTTATCCAGTCTAACGCTTACGAACTAAAACAATTACACTACGGTCACTCGAAGCCCAGGGCAATTCACTGTACTCTGTACTACGATAGTATACACACATCACATCACAGTCTTCAGCTGCCCTCGCTCTCATTCGCACTCTGACTGAGCTCAGACTGAGCCGTCTCAACCTCGTCCGGCCTGTCTTTTATGGGGAGACGAGGAGAAGCCTCTGGATCACCTTAGCAATCCAATACTCTGGTTTTACTCTCACGATGTCAGGGAGGGTTGCGACTAGTGACAGCTATTGTAGTGGTAGGGAGGCCCGGCCTTGTGAGCATAGCTTGACTCTGACAGATCATAAGAAGAGTCGGAGGGCGGGGCTCACTCTGTGACGTCACAGGCTGTGATGCTCCTCCCAAGACCTAACATTAAAATTGCGGAGAGTATCACAATATACTGACATCACACACCTTACATTCCTGTACTTACAATTGGGCACGAAAATAGTTCTTTGGGAGAATAATTTCATATAGGAGCTCACTTATTTTCTTCAGATTGTCATCGATCGCACCGGTGAGCTCATGTAGTTTTCCTACTCTACGACTCCGCTAGGGGAATACACTCCCTAAGTACTCGAAACGATCCACCTGTTCCAGTTCCGCTTCCCTACCCGACATCCAATGGTCTTAGCATCTCTGTAACTGACATCGTTTTATTCTAAGTAATGCTATTGGTTATGCCATTCTCACTGCATTCATTTACAAGTCCAAGTTATGCGCTTTCAGTAAAATATACCATTACCAACAAATCGACGCATAGGCCACATTGCTAACTACCTCTCCGTCCAACTGCACCCTTTCCTGCCATTTTATACCAACGTATATTAATTGGTACCATTTCAAATATGAACAATGAGGAAAAGACACAACTTTGTCTAACCCCGTAACTATACCGAATCATTAACTCCTTCGTTAAGGTGTTAACAATAACAACAATAACAACAACAGCAACATACAACAAAAACAGCACCAACATCTTTTAACTCAGGGAGTAATTAAATAAATTAAGGCTAATAAAGTCGATCTTAAGAAACTGACTCCATCTCAGCATATTCGTGCTCTATCACCACGATGATATATATATGAAAATCCACAGTCTCCTTCCTGTCATGCGACCGGGTCAGGAATGGAATGAACTAAGCCGAACACCAAGCAGCAAGGATACGAATTGTGCCCGCTGCCGAAGCCTGTAGCACTCCTCTGGGGGCAATGATTAATGACTGACAGATGTAATGATATTGGAGAGTGTTGCTGGAATGAAAGATGACAGGGAAAACCGGAGTATTCGGAGAAAAACCCTCCCGCCTCCACTTTGTCCAGCACAAATCGCTCATGGAGTGACCGGGATTTGAACCACGGAACCCAGTGGTGAGACGCCGGTGCGCTGCCGCCTGAGCCTCGGGGTCTCACCATGATGATGTAATAATAATAATAATAATAATAATAATAATAATAATAATAATAATAATAATAATAATAATAATAATAATAATAATAATTGCACCGGGCGGTACACCCCTACGCCGTACTTTTAAATCTTGCGTCAAGAAAACCTCCTCTACAGGAGAAACACTGAACTTAAAACTAAATTTCCTTAATCTTTTGCTCAGAAGATGTCACTACCTTAATTTTGTGATTATGAAGTTGCCAGTGAATTTCAACGTGCTTTGTTTCCCGTTCTTCAAGAAGTGTGGACATTCTCTCATAGATGTCTCTGCTAAAAACTATGATCATGCACCCTGGTGCGACGTTAAGGAACTGTTTTGAAGAAATTTTGTATTCATAAGTTTGTCCTTTACTAAATTATGTTCATTCATTTTTGGGTTGGCAATATTGACGTTTTCTTTCCGCTAGTTTTGAATTCAGCCAATCCCTAATTTCTGTAATTAATTTTCAGCCTATCACAGGTTTCTTCTTCGATTTTGTGTGTAACTTTTCATCTACCAATAAAAGTGAGAGGGTGTGGCTTGTTTCTTCATGAAACGTCTCCTTTCCCCGAGGGTTTATAAAGTGCGGATTTTCATGTCTCTTGGCCATTTGATCTACGTCTAAGTGTGTGGATGTGAAGCAGGAGGCGGGAGGCGCCTCTTTCATCAGGCAGCAGGTCTTCAGCAAGGTAATGGCTATTTACTTTATTTCTTGCTAGCTCAGCAGTTTAACCCGCGGGAAAGGTCCGAAACCTTTACCATGTAACCTATCTTTCTAAACATGTAATTTTCTGCCGGCTTATGTAAAAACTTAATTAAATCTATAACTGTAATTCGGGGATAGAGAGTGATTTACCCTCTCGAACTCCCCTTCATTTTGGTTTGAGGTGACTATGTTTTGGTATCTGATTTTCTCCTCTTCCTTAATGTTTTAAATTTTTTTTCTTATACGGGTCACCTCCATAGTTTGGGAATAGGCCCTGTTTCATCGGCCTTGGACCCGTTAGGTTTTGGAAGCTACATAGAGGAGTGCAAGTATCCGCCTCCTTCCTTTTTGTTTTCGCCATTTATTTAACATTAATTTCTTTTACTCGAAGGCTCTGTAGGTTGGGTACGAGATACCCCTGTTTCAATTTGTAAGCTGGGCCATGGAAGGCCAGAAATTGTAAGACATTTTTGTTGTTGCCTTGACTAGGCTGAAAAAGCTGAGAGCGTGTCTGCTCTTTTCAAGTATTGTAAAAGTGCCTCTAGGAGGCTTGATATTGTAAATTAGGGAGCAAGTGCTCCAGGTATTAGGGGATTTCTGCCATTTTGTAAATTTATGCTCCTATGTAAAGTTTGATCTGGAAGCTCAAAGACTGTAAAACTAGGGGCTGGTAGCCCAAGTGTGTTAAGGTTTTGAAGTCTTGGATTTTTCTAAAGTCTTGTTTTGAATTTGCTATGTAATTGTTTTGCCTGCTGCCATTTCTTGATGGATACAGTACTTTTGTGTCCATCTCTTGGCACAGGCCAGAGTAAAGTGTAGCTTTCACCGAAGTCCCAGTCTCATCCATGGCTGTGACAATATGGAAGCTGCTGGGGTATGGGTGGTGCTGAGTAATGACATTCGGTGCACGACTAGTGCATCCGATTGTTATGAAAGGTGTTGCTCATAGGGTCAGTCGTGCTGTAATAGCACTTTATGACCCAGTGAGGAAAGCAATGGCAAACTACCGCACTCCTCGTCTTGCCTAGTACGCCTCATTTTGGTGCTGACATTGTTTTTTTTTTCGGTTTCCTTATAACCGCATAACCTTTGGTGGTGCTATTTGAGGATCCAACCAGCCTCTGGGCTGATGACCTAACAAACAGACATGTAATTGTTATCTCACTAAGTGAGAATTTGTTAACTTGTTGCATTTCGAAAATATAACCTTCCATTTCAGTTTAAATTCTTTCCTGACAAGTAGTTAGACCCATTCACCCCGTCACCTTCCTTCAACTCTGCTGATCCACCACACCACGGTAATAATAATAATAATAATAATAATAATAATAATAATCTCGTGGGAGTTTCCCTGTTCCTCCATCGGGCGCCCCCCAGGTGGCGGATGAGGGCTCGCCGGACTTGCCCGGAGGGTCTGAGGGAAATAAAATACCTCTCGCGAAGCAAAAACAGGTACAGCCAGAAAATATCACGAGGCAACCTCTAAGGCTCAACACCTTAGTTGTACCAATCAGGTTGACGAAGGCGAATCTCCCCATTTTCTTCAACTTACTAGCATGTTAAAAGCGTCAGTTCAGAACAACTACTACCCCAGGCCCTAGTATGCATACTAGTCTTCCTCGGTCATCGGATTCTGCGGGACCGAGAACATCATGCGGGGATTGAACAGGAGCTTCCCAAATCTCTTCGCTCAAAACGCAAACATTTCATTGGCACCTTAAACGTCACCGCTCTTCTTAAGTCTGGAAAGCTAAAACAACGAACACACATACTACATAAATGCAACCAGCAATCTTCCGCCTTAACAAGCCACATCAGCTAGGTACTGCGTTTGCAGTGAGGAGAAATCTTACAAAACCAGTACTGAACTTCACGTCTCCTTTTGAAAGAATGTCATTACTCTCAATTAAGCTAGAAAACAAAGCCTATACACTAATTAATGCACATGCACCCACAAACAACTACAATCAAATAGATCCACAGAAAATAGACGACTTCTGGGAACACCTAGCGGATGCTACAGCCAAAATTCGGAACATCATGTCAAACTCATTTTGGGAAAATTTAATGTCAAAGTTGGCAAGGAAAGGAAGTTTATAACCGTCGTGGGACTGTATCCAGTTCTATCCATCTCACCACAGAACCAATAGAACCGGAGAAAGATTAATTGGCGTCTGCGAGAGTTTTGATTTAAAATTAATGTCAACTCATTTCCTGGCATTACCAAGAAATAAAAGGAATTGGAGATCGCCTAACTTTCATTTAGATGAGTTCCAGTTAGGTCATGTGGCGATTTCTAAGAAAATCAAAGGGAAATTTTGAATGTTAAAATGAAGAAAGGAGTTACACTCTGATCACCACTTACCTCTAGTTAAAGTCAAATTTCAACCTAACAGACCCAAAATCAGAACAAACAGGAAACTGCGAATCGACCCGAAAAATCTTAAAGAAATCTCGGGCTCCTTTAATGCAAATATCTCCAACCGGAATCCATCCAACTGGTTAGAACTCAAAGAAGCATTTGTAGAAGCTTCCAGAAGTATAGGCATCCCTCCCAGGACACGCAAGCACAGATAATGGAACGAAACACGTTTCAAGGCATAGAACTTAGAACGAGAGCCTGGAGAGATTGGAATTCCCATAAAAATGAAAAAACTTAGCAGGAATTCATAAAGATCCAGGAACAAACCTCAAAAATCACCAGATATGAGGAACGCAAATATAATCACAGAAGATAGGCAGAAATTGAACTGTAATTCACAAAAATAACACATAAAACTTTTACAGAACTTTCAGAGAAGGAATATCAAATTACTAGGCACCTAGCCTTTGTATCAAACGTCCGGATGGAACTCTAGAAACAAATAACCAGGAAAATTTCAAGCTGCTAACAAACCATTTTCATAAATTTTTTAACTGTGAATCTCCTGCAGAACAACTCACCTTTGAAAAACCCACACGAAATCCAGATTCAGAATCACCTGCAGTAGAAGAAATCAAACAAATTATCAGTGAACTGAAAAATAACAAAGCTCCAGGTGATGATGTTATAATTGCCGAAATGTGGAAAATTGGTGGCAAAAGTCTTGCCTCGAAACTTCATGCTATTCTCAGCGTGATATCTGGATCACGGGAAAGATTCCTGAGGACTGGAAATGTGCACTAATTCACGCACTGCACAGAAAAGGAGATAAAACTGACTTCAACAACTATAGAGGTATCTCCTTGGTATCAGTTACCTACAATATTTTCTCCAAAGTTCTACTGAGAAGAATTGAAATACAAACAGATCACCCCATTGGAGAATGCCAGGCATGTTTCAGAAAAGGCAGATCATGCACAGAACAAATAATCAATCTCAAATCTATCTTACAAATGCGCAAAACTGGACAAACAGTGATCACCTTCGTAGACTGCGGAAAAGCATATGATTCATTTGACCAACAGACACTTTTCAAAGTACTCGAAGACGTAGACAGAAAAACAAGTGAATTGATGAGACAAACATTAACTGACACTACTTCGAATATCTGAGCCTTTTCGATGTCAACACAGGGGTTCGACAAAGAGATGGACTGTCACATCTCTTGTTCAATCTCGTTCTAGAAAAAGTAATCAGAACCTGGGAAAAATAAGTCGTCATCATCATCATCCCTTCAGGTATTAGTCCTATAGAAGAACTGTTACAGTCTATACAAAAGATTTGCATTTTCACTCCATCTCTTCCTGGGGTGTCCCAGAGATCTCTTCCCACCGGGGCAGTAGTTTATGACTGCTTTGGGGATCCTGCTTCTGTCCATCCTTGGTAGACAACTGAATGACAGAAGTCACGTGTGGTGTCTAGCTTTTGCAGACGACCTGGCAATTATTTCGAATAATAAGCAAGAAGGAATCCACTCCCCCGAAAACCTACATGAAATATGCAGCCAAAACAGGACTTCAAATATCATCCCAGTACATGGAAGAAGCCTCTCAGTTTCTAGATGGGCAAACTATGATGACTATGTTTGGACAAATTTCCCAAGTAAACAAATTCAAATACGTTGGAGAAATCATTCAACCTCCTAGATTAAATCGTGAAGCAAATAAGAAGAGAATTACTAAATTACAGAAAGCATATCGAATAACTTGGAACACATATACCAAAATATTGCACCCTTGTAGAGCTATTTCGGTGTTCACTGGAAGTCCTCTGTTGCCACGTCTGCCCTAAAAAGATATACTCACCGAAATCTTGAGACTCGTCTCATTCGTGATCAGTCCCTGTTGGCGATTCATGGATGCATAAGGGAATACTAACCAAGGATAACTATCTACAGAAATAAAAGACCTTGACACAGACTGATTCATGAAAATTGTATAAAAAATTTATTAATCGTAATCAAAAAATAAGAAAAATATAATAATCCATTTCCAATGAGTATAATGTAGAATTAGTAACCAAAGCTGTAGCTATGACAATATTGTTGTATCCATGACTGTGATTCATCAAAATAAAATTTGATATCACATTATTAACTGAATTTTAAAGTAAATAATTTGTTAATGACCTTGTAATTGTGATAAGTTATTAATTAATTTCCAAATCAATTATAAAATTTGTATAATAATAATAATAATAATAATAATAATAATAATAATAATAATAATAATAAAGCAATGTCATACCAAAAATAATTTTTAAAACTGTCATTTAGCTATCCTAATAAATCAATTAGGTATTTCTCACTTCAATACAATATTATTGTGGCAATCTAAAATGGTTAATCATACCTCTATATCTATTATCGATGATGCATCACTGTTAGCCTTCAGACTTATCACTAGGTCCGTACTACTCGTCAGTTCGATCAACTGGTTCATTAACATACACCGTCTTCCTTTTCAACAACATTTTATTCCTTCGGCTTCCCAATGCCGGTATTAAATTATTGTCAGCTGCACTGCTGGTTTACTCCTCTGTCAACCTCAAGTTGGCATATAAATTCCTCATCTTTTTCCATGACAAGACTTTCACCTACTACAGTATATTCTTTAATCTGGACCATATCAAAAAATATATGACTGATACTGTCACTCAACATCATGTTTTTATTACAATAAAATGATTCCTACCATAGGCTATACGTTTAATAATAACCCAATTGTTTACTTAGATTCCGTTTCAAAAAATATAATTTCTACTATAACATTATATGACATCATGACCGTAGATCAATAAAATCCTAGTCAAATTATATCGAATTTATATAACTCAGTCCTAGCTCATTTCGCTGGTTACTCAAAGAAAAATATAATTAATTAATTATGAAAATTAATCCAACAGCTCTCCACACAAATAATTTAAAAATATGTGCTTTCGGCACCACACTAAACTAAAATTAAATCTTACACGATCGTCAAGAAATACGCTGATAACCTGAACTGACAATATACTCATAATAATAATAATAATAATAATAATAATAATAATAATAATAATAATAATAATAATAATAATAATAATAATAGTAATAACTATTATACACATACTTATATGTTAGAAAGAGAAATCCGTAAATAATTTGACTGTGCTCCCATAGCGTACTACATAATAACTAAACATTATCACTAACGACTCGCGTAACTGATACTTCATTAACGGAAAAGATATGTTTTAGATTCTATAAAATTCGCAAGATGTAATCACATTTTGCAACCAAATTCAGTCCGCAGTCAATGGGCTTCCGCCATAGGTGAATTTAGGACTTCATCTTCAGCAGATCACACTTTTTCATATTTCTTGCTGTATCCATCATTGCTCACACAAAACTGATATCTAACACAGAAGTACAACACTTAATTATTTACGCTTAACACACGTATTTACACTGTACTTTTACGCATTTTACGCTGGAGCATTGATCTGTTTATATTCGCAGTTGCTATCCTATGTTGTACAGCGAAGGACTGCTTGTTGTAGTTATTTATCTCGGAAGTCGGCTTTCTCCACACACACACACACACACACACACACACACACACACACACACACACACACACACACACACACACACACGCACGCACGCGCACACACACACACACACACACACACACACACACACACACGCACACACACACACACACACACACACACAGAGAGTTCCAAACCTGCCCCTAAGGCTTGACACAGAGTCTCCAGCAGTTTCTGCTGCTAAGGGTTCTGTTCGTCCTTGACCGAGCTAACTGACTGTCTTTCAAAGACCCTATCTTAAATGGTGACGGTAAATGTTCACAACACCCGCCCATCAACTGGCCTGCTACAAAAATGGAAAAGAAAATGTTCCTTTTAAACTAGAATTATTCCTTGCTTGTCGGAATGTCTGTCGCTACTCCTGAACGTAACAAATACTGTACTGTGATTATGTCGTGATTATTATAAGACATAAAATCTCCAGTTGATATAATTTTCTTGCTGTTCCACAAATTTAATTGTATATCGTTTAACTCCCTGATAATATAAACGACACTGTCTTCGACACATCACATTATGATTTTATACGGTATTTAGACTTGCAACACTTTATTATCGTACTATATTCGTCCACTATACGGAGCGATTTTTAATTCATGTCTGCCCGACGTTGACTCTGCCTACGAACTGATTTGTGAGAATCGTTCTCTCTCTTGCCTTGGCTACGCTGTGGTGGAAGGATCTTCACTCAGCAGAGGGAAATCCCCCGATTTGAAGAGCGTCTCTCAATCGTAAGAAATGTTCAATTGATTAATTGTCCCACTTGACTGATTATGGAAAGTGCATGTCAGAACAATGATATGGTGTGATTATAGAATTGTTCGTAAAATTTTATATAAGACTGATGGCGTGGGTCGCACTATTTTTTCTTACACACTGTTAATCCTAACTATGTTGTGGCGGTAACACCTCACACCTGGTATTGACTCATAGCTTAGTGCGTAATTAATTATTTGTTATTTAATTACTGTAATTACTTGGTCGTAAATATATTTGGTAAACTCAAGTATTCTGCTATTATGGAATCCGTGTTACTTATTTGCAAAGATCCCAGATAAGTTGAATATTCTGTCCCGCTTCTTCAAAATATATGAATGGTGAATTCTGATTGGGTGAGAGGTATTCGCTAGTCCTTTTTACGGACGAGTCCAACACAAATCGAGGGGTCTTCTTTGTTTTCCTGTCTCTCTTACACTGAAACATCCTTATTCAGCACCGTGGAACTTTCCACTGTTACTGCATAGTACCCCTACTCCTGTACTGATGTCATCGCCGGGCGTTCCAAGCTTACTTTGCAGAGATAACTTTTATCATGAAAACAAACGTGGGCTTCATGTAATTTCTTGTTCTCCTAAGGAGGCCTTATGAATATACCCGTAATTATACAATTTAAATCCTATGTACAGTATAAGCATCTCACCTCTAGTTTTGAAATAATTAATTTAATTTGCCATCAGGCTCAAAATGATGGGTGCAATATCATTGTCTCGGAAAACAAAACTAAGACATTATAATACAGTAATAAAACCTGAAGCATCATACGCATGGGAAACCTTAATTATTGGCGGTAGATCACTCATGAAAGATATAGAAAAGTAAGAAAGAAAACTTCTACGGAAAATTTTCGGCCCATTCCGCACACAGGGAGTATGGATGAAAAGGAAATCTTATGAAATTTATTGCCATACAGAAAAATCTCAGACACTATCGGGAAAAGGAGGTTGAAATTCTATGGTCACATGATCAAAATGAACAATGATAGAGTGACCAAAAGAATCTAAATCTTGCCCTCATATTGAAAGTCAAGAACAACTGGCTAAATGAAATAGAACCATATCTTCAGGAAATCAACATCAACCAGGAAACTGTGAAGAACGGATCTGCTTTCAGAACACTGATTAGTAACAATTGTTTCGCGGAGCCAAAAGCTAGAGCTAATAAAACCTGGACAGAAGAACGTAAGAAGAATTTCAGTGGGAGGATGAAGAGATTTTGTGAAGAGAAGAAAGCAAAATCATCAGCTAAATAAGTTCAAGCGTGTTCCTAGGTTGGACATAACGATGTGAAAATAATAATAATAATAATAATAATAATAATAATAATAATAATAATAATAATAATAATGCAACCTGTTTTAGGACTTAACATAGTCGTGCATATCTTTCCCAGTACCGAATGCATCCATATGAAAACGCGTACGAGTACTCTGTAATATCATAACGACACATTGTGTGCGCCCTTCGAGATGTTTGACCAAACGTCGAAATGGAATCTTCAGAACAGAACCTTGTCATCAAGGGAAAGGAGGAATTCTTCCGGAAAATGGCTGGATCTATAAAAATATGTTTGGTTTATGTCAAACGTTCTTTAAATAGTACTGCGAAGTTTGTATTTTTTTTCCTCTACGACAGATTCTTTTTTTTTATAGTTGCTTTACGTCGCACCGACACAGATAGGTCTTATGGCGACGATGGGACAGGGAAGGGCTAGAAGTGGGAAGGAAGCGGCCATGGCCTTAATTAAGGTACAGCCCCAGCATTTGCCTGGTGTGAAAATGGGAAACCACGGAAAACCATTTTCAGGGCTGCCGACAGTGGGGTTCGAACCTACTATCTCCCGAATACTGGATACTGGCCGCACTTAAGCGACTGCAGCTATCGAGCTCGGTACGACGACAGATTCTGACGTAAATGATAATCATATTCATACGGTAATTGAAAATGTTAAGTCATGTCATATATTAGGACTAAGGAACTCTACAGTACGGAGAGTGACGTATGTGTTCTTTATACATTATTTTACAATGGCTTTACGTCATCCGACTCATTGGCTGAATGGCCAGCGTTGAGGCCTTCGGTTCAGAGGATTCCGGATTCAATACCCGCCCGGGTCAGGGATTTTAATCCTTTCTGATTAATTCTTCTGGCCTGGGGACTGGGTGTTTGTGTCTGCCCCTTATCCTCTCATATTCACACAACACACCACACTACCAACCGCACCAGAAACATGCAATTGTGATTACATCCCTTTATACAGGGATAGCGTCAGGAAGGGTATCCAGGAAGGGTATCCGTCCGTAAAAAGCACCAAATCTACATGTTCGACACAGTTCACACCAGCGACCTAACATCTGTGGTCTTATGGCTAAGTTGGGATAGGAAAAGGCTAGAAGTGGGAAGGAAGCAGCAGTGGCCTTGATTAAGGTGTGAAATTGGGAAACCACGGAAAACCATCTGCAGTGCTGGTGACAGTGGGGTTCGAACCCACTGCCTCCCGAATGCAGGCTTACAGCTGCGCACCCCTAACCTGACAGCGAACTCCCTCAGTATTGATTGATTAATCTATTAAAGGCCAAATTTTCTTTAGCACATTTTATCTGTTAATGTTTCTGGCATTGTGCTCCTTTCGTTGGTTGAATGGCCAGTGTCGAGTTCTCCGGCTCATAGGGCCCCGAGTTCGATTACAGGCCGGGTTAGCGATTTGAACTGTGTGTCGACTCGGGAATTCGGATTATGGGTTTGTCTCAATACATTCCCCTCATATTCACACTATGAACCACTATACACGTCCGTCCACATAGGGCTGGCGTCAGAAAGGACACCCGGTTGTATAATTGCGCCAAGTCCACACTTGCTAAAACGTTCGCACAACGACTCCCCCTCTCCCCCTGGTGTCGGAAAGGCTGTGAAGAAGGTAATGAGTTTGGCATTATTATCTTCACTACAGCATCACTCGTTGAATAGACACCATCGCCTTCGACGAAAAACTGTACGTGGGTATAAACTCCTCTCCACCATCAGATTTGAGCCAGTAGTCGATAAAGGGAAAAATGGGACCATTTTACAGAAGCCCTCAATGATATTCTTAAAAGACCAATATATTTTGACCCTCCTTAAAACCACAGCCCCTTTTCCCAACTAATTATGTATCCCTCTTAAACGCCCACGTTTGTCTCCTAATCCTAAGTTTCAAGCATCCATTCTATTTTCTCAGAAATACTGGTACAAGTGCACGGTGGCGGCAATTTTTTTCTGTGTGTCAATCTCTAATTCCACTCATTCATCGTAACGGTACTGTACCTCCATCCCTTCGTCTGCCGTGCCGCTATTGTAAGAGCTGTGTTGTGCTCAACCCTTAGTTGTAGGTCGTTGACCATGGCACGGGTGTGGGAGTAGGTAATAAGCTACTGTACTTCGCGTTAAAATACCGAGCGAGTTGGCCTTGCGGTTAGGGGCGCGCAGCAGTGAGGTTGCATTCGGGAGATAGTGGGTTCGAACTCCACTGTCGGCAGCCCTGAAGGTGCTTTTCCGTGGTTTCCCATTTCCACACCAGGCAAATGTTGGAACTGTACCGCAATTAAGTCCACGGCCGCTTCCTTCCCACTCTTAGCCCTCTTCTGTCCCATCGTTACCATAAGATCTACGTGTGTCCGAGCGACGTAAAGCGAATTGTAAGAAGCAAAAAAAAATAATACCTTGTTAAAGAATGTGTGTAATAGAATTATTGCTATTTCTTCACATCAGAAATATACCACGTTGTAGCGCTCCTTTGTAAACCAGCGGTTAGGCTTCCTAGTCATCACTAGTACATATGAGAAACTTATACATAGAAAGTACAGGGATGGAGGTGCAACTGGAATATATCGTCGCTGCCGGGACAAAAACTCCCATGTGAAATACTTTAGCTCAGAACTTTAGCCGGTGAGGTTCTGTCATCTAAGGTGCAATATTGTGTGAATATGGTCAAGGTATTCTCGCTCCTCATAATGTATGTGCTGCGGGTCAGTATATCTCCAAAATATTATCACATAGGAGGTTTTGTCCCGGCAACGACGATATGATGGCAAGCATTATTGGAAGTCATATGAATTTTAGTGAAAAATGAAATGTAAAGGAAGGAACAGGTTCCAGAAAGGACATGCTATGAATCACTAATGGCCAATGGGAATGAATATGTGAGGATTTATAGAAGGTACAGTATTTAGTCAGCAGTATGTTAAAATAGTTGGACATTATGATAATGTCGAAGTAGAAGATGTGAGTAATAGGCGAAGCACTGAAATTTATATCTGAAATATTTATTTAGGTATGTATTCACTATTATGTGTTTCTATGGTGGTTGGTAGTGTGGTGTGTTGTGTGTAGACGGATATATGTGTACTAAGACTGCTACAACAACCCGGTCACCGAGTAATGAATCATATGCGACTAAAATCTCTTGTCCATCCGGGAATATGGAATCGGACCCGGCACGCTCTGAATCGAAGGTCACTACGCTGAACATTCTGCCAAGGCGATGAAAACAATCCGACAAAGAATACAAAATCGAAATCGACGTTCGAATTGATCATTTTACTCCGGTTTCAATAGTTAAAACAAATGAAGTAATAAGCACAATTCGAAGTGTACAGCGGTTCACGCTTTGATTCATTATTCATTCGCTCGATTCTCAACTTTCAGACCTTTGTCTGTGTTGAGTAGGCTGTGATCACCACGTATGGCTCTCGCTGACTATTCTGAGTGTAATTTTCTACTTATTTCTCTTCTGTGCTCACACCAGAAAAGCAGTACGATTATATTTTACTTCAAACCCCGGGACAGGCCTCCCTCAAACTCAATAAATTATTGTTACACTGTCACAGATCGTACTAATATATCGTCGCTGCCTGGACAAAACCTCCTATGTGGAATATTTTAGCTTAGAACTTTGGCCGGTGAGGTTCTGTCATATAAGGTGCAATATTGTGTGAATATTGTCAAGGCATTCTCACTCTTCATAAAGTATGTGCTGTGGATCAGTATATGTCCAAAAATATTATCACATAGGAGGTTTCGTCCCGACAACGACGATATGCAGATAGTGATACAATTCCAACACACTTAGGTACACTGTTCTGATGACCAACACCCAACAACTAGACGTGTGAAAGCCCCGGGTCTTATTTTCATGACCCAGCTAATGAATTTCAACTGCTGAAGATCTCCATTATCTCTTCTACTTAACAGTCAATCCAGACTTACAACTCACATTCAGCTATTCCATGTTTACAAGTATTTACCAGCAGAGCTTAGTTTAATTCTGCTTCAGCCTATTGCAGCTGGTGATTCCAATTCCAGAGGAAATAATGGAGTAAATTAATCCAATGAATTTGCCTTCGAGTCCTTTGACCCTCTGTGTATGATTGAGCAGTTTAGAACGAATAACTTTTGATCCTGCAACTAACCCTCAATTTATAGTGAGCACTTTGATCATCTCTCAATCTCCGTTTGTAATCCCCAGCCAGGGCTTACGTGGTTATCGTAGTGGTTAATACTACTGGTATATGCGTACTTTGCATAGGCTTCAGTTAGCACAGCGGGCACGAGTTAACAGCTAACAAACGAGAGGGTAATTACATTAACAGCAAACGAAATGGTCATTATTTTTGTGTTACGACGTACTGAAATAAGAATATGACACCTGAAGTTTTGTTGAAATAGGATAAAAACACAAGGTATTGTACTGTTAAATATATAGAACCTAGAAGTAAATGAATTCTAGAGCTTAGTCAAATTGAGTTTACGTCTCCCAAAGTTTCTCCAGAAATTGGGCCCGGCTTTTTTAATAAAGCGCACTGTCCGAAGGCCTGTTGAGGGCACCGTCTCTACAAGTACTAACCTCGGTATTGCAATTACAGGAGATGATAATCATAATACATAGATCACTAACAAAAAATGAGATATGAATACGCAATATTACCGTTTGTGAGCAAAGATGTTTCTGTAATAACAAACCACAATATTCACATTTCAATTCTGAAGAATAAAATAGCATATAGATCAGTGACACGACAACTGCATAATCTACAAACATTGTAAACAACAGAGTAGGATCACTGCGAGCAAGATGACAGAGCAGTACGGGTTGTGTAGCTGTAAGAGTGCATTCGTAATACCTGACGTCGAACCCCACCAAGGACAGTTGTGCTTTACCACTACACCAGGAAAATGCCGAGACTATACCTTGATTATGCCTTCTTAGAAATTACTTTACGTCGCACCGACACAGATAGGTCTTGCGGCGACGATGGGATAGGAAAGGGCTAGGAGTGGGAAGGAAGGGGCCTTGGCCTTAATTAAAGTACAGCCCCAGTATTTGCCTGGTGTGAAAATGGAAAACCACTGAAAGCCATCTTCAGGGCTACCGACAGTGGGGTTCGAACCCAAGATCTCCCGAATACTGGATATTGACCAGCGACTGCAGCAATCGAGCTCGGTACTTAATTATGGCCACGCCAGCTACCTTCCTAGTCCTGTCCCTGTGGTATAAAACTGGACACAAAGACAAAATGTATCTTTGGCGTCGGTCAGTTAGAATAACATGGAGTGACAATGTCTCAAATGACAGTGAAGGAAAGTAGTGGTGTTTGGCGGGTTCAACGGTCTCCTCACGGAGCTGTGACGTCACAGTAGGGTGGATTTGTAAAGTAGGATGGATGGCTACGTTTGCATATTAAGCCTCACATGCTTTGACTTGACTCCAGACTTAACCTTATAGGGGCGTTAACTTTACAGACCCAAGTTCGATGCCCAAGAGTTCAAGCATTACCTAATAGACTCAAAGTTCGACACTCGAGCTAACCGCATAAGAGTGCAAGCTTAACCTTACAGGCTCGGATTCAATCCTAGGCTTAACCTAAGTAGGCAATAAGGCGACTAAACGGTATTCTTTTGGGCCTAAGTGTAGAGAGCGAGCTCAGGGGCTCTCAACTTGTAACCTAGGACCTATTAGCTTTATCGGCCAAGTTTTAGGAACTGACGCAAGGTCTATTAGGCAAGATGACTTCTATGCAAAAGACCACTAAAGGAAATAGGACACCAAAGGGCTTTAATTGTCTAAAAGACAAAAGAGATTGTATAGGCTAATAGGCCAAACGGGCGTACGTATATTTTAAAAGAGCTTAAGGACTCTTATGTACATAGTGATTGATGAGCATGTTTTGACTTGGAGACTTGATTGTTTGTACTAGCTTCTGCTACCAAGCTGAGTAGCTCAGGCTACGTTACCACGGGCTAGACCTCTAGCCTTAAAAATTTGCTGACTGCAGTCTTGGGAATGTAAAGGTAACTGCTAACGACATAATTCTTAAAACAAGACATACTTTGAAGGTTAGGCTTCAAGTCCCTGCGTTGAAACTTAGTTGCGACGTAGGGGGCTGATACACCTGGAATGCATGCATTTGTAAATTACTCTATATCTATGAAACCATAGCAGGGATTTGAATTAAACTTTGTACACTTATAGTATAAATGTTTTTATTTCATTAGATGTATTCAGTATATACGAGTGTAATAACATTTGCAGATTAGAATATTTAAAAAATATTTCTTGAATGTTACAAAACACAACATTTCTTGCTAACAATCAATGTGATTGACATAAACTATTTCTTTACTTAAAGACAACACTAAATTACCCAGGATAGACCTCTATGCACTTAAGTGAAGAATAAGTTACGTTTTTATAGGCATTTAACTTGATTTTTTTTAAAAAGTTAAGAATTTTATATGATGTTTTAGATGCACTGAGCATATTTTTTTTGCTAGGGGCTTTACGTCGCACCGACACAGATAGGTCTTATGGCGACGATGGGATAGGAAAGGCCTAAGAGTTGGAAGGAAGCGGCCGTGGCCTTAATTAAGGTACAGCCCCAGCATTTGCCTGGTGTGAAAATTGGAAACCACGGGAAACCATCTTCAGGGCTGCCGATAGTGGGATTCGAACCTACTATCTCCCGAATGCAAGCTCACAGCCGCGCGCCTCTATGCGCACGGCCAACTCGCCCGGTGAGCATATTTTTCGAAGTACTTCAATAATTGAGGTTTATCCTCTATAACTTAGTTCCAACAAAGGGAATTAAAACTTTTATGCATTTTGGAGCATCAATTCTGGAGTTATTGCGTATTATGTGTGAAAATATTAAACTTTTGGGACACTGGCTCTAAACATAATGCATACATTTTCACTTACAGATAACACTAGAAGGCACCTGCTGCATATTTAGTGCCCTCTAGCTCCATGTTCTTGCATCCTCAGCCTCCTTCTTGTCATTTGTCCCTCCTTGAAGACTCTCGAAGCCGTTTTTCAGCAAATTTGACCCAAGGAACATCTCGTTCAAAGAGCATATGTTACACATTTCCCAACTTTGATGCCTAAACATTCTAACACTTCCAGTTTACTTTCATTACCATCATTAAAATAAGGCACAACTTCAGCATCTGCAATTTTCACAACTATCCTCCCTGAATTTGAGTTTTTAGGGCAAACAGTCCACACTTTGTTGTTAAAGGACTCATTGCCATTTTGAGTCCGACCTTTCAGACATCTGCTTAGGAGGTTAGTAGCAGCAAGGTCTTGGAATTGTGGCTTAATTGTCTTCATTACAGCCATTGGAATTGCGTGAGTGTGTTTATACTCCTTTTCAGTTCTATTTGCCAGGGCTTGACGCCACCCACACAATGATCCTGAACTTTTCGTACAACATTAATTTTGAGGGTCAATGTCAGTAGAGACTTCATGGTATCATTTAGCCCATATAGCCTTCCTCATGTTTTCCAAGTTTACTTTATTTTCCCTTATGGCATTGCTATTATAACACTGCAGCGTGTCGATGATAGCATCAGTGAGACGACCCGCACCACCAACTCCCTTACCATCTTCTAATTTTGTCAGCTATCTTCTTCTTCTTTTGTCTGAGTCTTACAAACTTGACACGATTCAAAACAAAACCTCGTGGTTATGTTACAGGCACAGAATAATAAAGCAAGCCAAGCCAAGACTATCATTGCCGTTTCAAAGGATAATTATTAAATGGTCATTATGCGTTCCCAAAACAAGGAAAATTGGTGCAACGCACAAATGCCACATCCACACAGCTGACAGTTCGGTACATGCATGAATTTAAATCGTAATATCTTGGTCAAAATTGGACATTTCGCTATAAAACTTCAGATTTAGGTAAAGAAATGTGTATTCTTTCCTTCAAGATAAAAAAACGAAAAAAAATCATTTTTCCAGGTGTATTAGCCCCCTTATGCACTATACTGTAGGAGTGCGTAAATACTTCATGAATATACACATTCCAACAGGAATATACGAGGTTAATTTTCCTTTACAAATTTACATAGGAAAATGGACGCAACGAATGTTGTTCTGATGGACAGCATACATATGTTTGGCTGGGAAACGTGAACAGTCTTAAGGAAAATAATGGATATGAAGAGCATTGTGGGATACGCGACATTGCTAGCGCAGTGACGATATTTATGTATGTCAAAAATAGCTAGTTTTCTGGAGAGAGTTTTGAAGTTTTAGATTAACCTGTCTAAAGCACTTGATAGGGTGGATCATGGGAGACTACTGGCCAAAATGAGTGCAATTGGGCTAGACAAAAGAGTGACTGAATGGGTTGCTATGCTTCTAGAAAATAGATCGCAGAGAATTAGAGTAGGTGAAGCTTTATCTGACCCTGTAATAATTAAGAGGGGAATTCCTCAAGGCAGTATTATCGGGTCTTTATATTTTCTTATATATATATACATGATTTGAGTAAAGTAGTGGAATCAGAGGTAAGGCCTTTTGCGGATGATGTTATTCTCTATAGAGTAATAAATAATTTACAAGATTGTGAGCAACTGCAACGTGACCTCGATAATGATGTGAGATGGACAGCAGGCAATGGTATGTTGATAAACGGGGTTAAAAGTCAGGTTGTGAGTTTCACAAATAGAAAAAAGTCCTCTCAGTTTTAATTACTGCGTTGATGGGGTGAAAGTTCCTGTTGGGGATCATTGTATCTAGGGGTTATTATAAGGAAAGACCTTCATTGGGGTAATCACATAAATGGGATTGTAAATAAAGGGTACAGATCTCTGCACATGGTTATGAGGGTGTTTAGGGGTTGTAGTAAGGAAGTAAAGGAGAGGGCATACAAGTCTCTGGTAAGACCCCAACTAGAGTATAGTTCCAGTGTATGGGACCCTCGCCAGGATTAACTGATTCAAGAATTGGAAAAATCCAAAGAAAAGCAGCTCGATTTGTTCTTGGTGATTTCCGACAAAAGAGTAGCGTTACAAAAATGTTGCAAAGTTTGGGTTGGGAAGAACTGAGAGAAAGAAGACGAGCTGCTCGACTAAGTGGTATGTTCCGAGCTGTCAGCGGAGAGATGGCGTGAAATGACATTAGTAGACGAATAAGTTTGAGTGGTGCTTTTAAAAGTAGGAATGATCATAGTATGAAGCTACAGTTGGATTTCAAAAGGACAATTGGGACAAATATTCGTTTATGGGATGAGGAGTAAGGAATTGGAAAAATTATCAAGGGAAAGGTTCGCTAAATTTCCAAGTTCTTTGAAAATGTTCAAGAAAAGAACTAGATAAACAATAATAACAATGTCATTGGCTGTACGTTCCACTAACTAAGTACTTTTACGGTTTCGGAAACACGCAAGTTCGGGAATTTAGTCCCGCAGGAGTTCTTTTACGTGCCAGTAAATCTAGCGATACAAGGTTGACATATTTGAGCACCTTAAAATACCACCGGACTTAGCCAAGATCGAAACTTCCAAGATGGGGTGAGAAGGCCAGCGCCTCAACCGTCTGAGCCACTCAGCCCGGCAGATAGTCGAAGGGAATCTGCTACCATGGCGACATTCTAAATGCAGGTGATTGATTGATTGATTGATTGATTGATTGATTGATTGATTGATTGATTGATTGATTGATTGATTGATTGATTGATTGATTGATTGATTGATTGATTGATTGATTGATTGATTGATTGATTGATTGATTGATTGATTGATTTGAATTAAATACGCTCATCAACTGGTCAGACAAGGATCGCAACGACACGTCGAAGCTTATTTGAGGATAGGGATCGGAGGACGGAAAATAGCCCAGAATTATTACCAAGAAAGCAAACTTAAGAGATTCTTAAACCTTAAAGAACAGAATTATTATATACAATTCTATATAAAAATTAATGCAAAGATAGTATTGAAAATACACTGAACCCGGTGTTGAATATTTTGGGAAACGTCAGCTCAATAAGCAAATATAAGAGTTTTGACGAAATATTTGGTCTTCAAGAAGCATTAAAATGAAATCTTACTTGTTGGGATTATTTTATGTTGACAGTAGCGCAAGAGAGAAGATGATTATGACTTTCTAAATTCGTGTTGGACCGACCTGGAGGTGAATATGAAACCAGCCAGCCAACCAACCTGATGAAGGAGAGGATTCCAGCTGACCTATAGTATCCAGCCGGCCAAGGACTACAGATGTAGCGCAGAGAACTACAAAGTCGTCATAGCCAGAGAATGACAAGCTAAGTTTAATAAATTATAGTTCTTAATTAACTAAGAACGTAGTAATCTCATGAAATTTATAGTAATTGTGAAGTATTTAAGATATCAAGTGACTCAGTGAAGTGCAATGATTGAATTATATGTTACAAGGTGAAGTTGTGATAAAATCGATATATCTCGAAGTTATTATACATGTATTGAGTGTGTTACAATAGTTGATGAATTTATGATTATTCGCGAGAATGAGTGTACATTTCACACATCAAAATGAGAGTATATGCACGTAATGGATTTCTTAAATGGGTTTGGAAGCCGAACATGCTTATTAAGGGTCATAATGAAATGATACGGAAAGGGAGTGTAGATTATATGAGTTATTCCTTGTCGATATACGTCATGAAACGGTATTATTGAATACTAGAGGTTAAATATTATTCTGTGAGATGAATTATGATCCAATGAAGTGAATATAGATGCAATGGAGCTTAATAATTCGTGGGAATTTTGTTATATATGAAGAGGTTATGACTTGAAGGAAAATGATTATGTTGATATTTATAATTGAATGAATTGAGCGATATGCAGAAGTTATTGGAGTAATGAGAAGGAATTGAAATGAAGTATTGTGATAATACATGCGGCAGAAACGTAATGGTGGATTAACATGAAATGGCGTATGGCTTTTAGTGCCGGGAGTGTCCGAGGACATGTTCGGCTCGCCAGGTGCAGATCCTCTTTTACTTGACACCCGTAGGCGACCTGCGCGTCGTAATCAGGATGAAATGATGATGAAGACGACACATACACCCAGCCCCCTTGCCAGCGAAATTAACCAATAAGGGTTAAAATTCCCGACCCTGCCGGGAATCGAACCCAGGACCCCTGTGACAAAAGGCCAGCACGCTAACCCTTTAGCCATGGAGCCGGACGTAATGATGGATGCTAAATATAGATATTCATATTCTGGATCAATTATAGGAAGCAAGAACATATAATGTTTAATACCTCGTGGGAATGTCGTAAGACAAAGTAGGCATGGCTAACCCAAACGCATATGTCAGAGCAGATGGTTCTTGCTACAATAAAATAAGGTTGTGTTGTTAGGAAAATATCATATGGGGGTTATATGCGAATTGAAAGATGAGATGTATGTGTAGTTGTGTTGAATAACATTGACGTCAGAGATCATGTTGAGTTGTCATATAAAACTGAGAGGAGTCATTTGACTTAACTTTTCAATGCAAATAAAACTTCATGTAAAGTCAAATACGGAATAAGATGATGAAATTATGGCTAATTAAGAACTATTAGAGTTAGTGATGAGATTTAGATTATTTTTATTTTGGAAAGATATGTGATGATTTTACATATGCTTAAATACAGTAAGACTAGGAAGTTAGGTGCCAAGATTATAAGTGGCAAAAGTTGTTAGTAACCTTAGCCATGTCATTCAACGGAGATAAACAGAGATGAAGCGATATCGACAAAACAATTTAGATTTTATAACAGGAAGAAGAGCATATAAGAAGCGCTGATATAAATGAAATCCATGCATAATGTTAATATATTTTATGAGTTATTCGAACAAACATCTTAATGAGTTACTTTCTCTTTTCTTCTGAATTATATTATATTAATCAACTTGTTACATTTAGATTTTTATATGTGTGAGTAATTGATTTCTGGGTAATTATTGTAGGATAACTTAATCTTAAGTGGATTTTTGCGACTTCTGATGATACATGCGTTGGAGGAATATGCGTTAGGATGGAGACGTTCATCCGGTATTAAATTATGTCTCATTGAGGTCGAATTTCTCTTCTGAATTCACGTATAGGGGAATTATTTACATAAAGAATTACCCCGAGAGATTATTTAGCGGTCGAAGTATTTTTATTTACGTCGCACCTGGACGCGGGTTGTGCTCAGTATAAAATAACATGTCGTGACTGACTGACTGACTGACTGACTGACTGACTGACTAATTAACGCCGAGCCAAAACTACTGGACATAAAGAAATGAAATTTTGGGGATACATGCATATTAGTGTGTAGGTGTTCACTAAGGGAGGATCTTTCGACATACCATCGCTAAGGGAGTGAAAATGGGGGTTAATTGCTTAAATGAGTAATCAATATCTCAGAAACTTAAAAGTTTACAGTCGTAAAATTTGGTATTTTGAATCACCTTTAAAAATTAACACGCGTTCTTTTTGTGGAAAATCTCATTGAGGATGAAAAAGGTAAAAAATGATAGAATAGATCTTATGAGGATACTTTTATCTCAAAACTGAAGATGTTACAGACATGAAAATTGGTAATTGGAATCCCCTTTAAAAATAAAGAAACACATATCTTTTGATAATGCAATAAATAGAGGGTGAACAAGAGTGACATATGGGGTGTTATTAAAATGCTATATCTATAGTATATCTCAGAAACATAACATGTTACATACGTGAAAACTGGTATCTGGAATCTCCTGTAAAAGAAAAGAAACGTAGATAATTTGTTTTAGCAAAATCCACTCAAGTGGAACTGAAAAAGGAGGTGAATTTTTAAAATGAGTACATCTACAGAACATCTCAATAACTTAACATGTTACATGTATGGAAATTGTTATTTTTAATCCCTTTTGAAAATAAAGAAGCACACATTTCTGTTTTCTGGAAAACGCCCTCTACAGGGTAAAAATACTGAAAAGGGATTTGAATTTTTCTTATTAGGGTCGTGATATCTCAAAAACTGAAGATGTTACAGACGTCAAAATTAGTATTTGGAATCTACTTTAAAAATAAAGGAATGCGTCTTTCTTTGTTTCCGAAAAATTTGCATAGTGTGGTTAAACAATTAAAATATTTGTTAAATTCTTTGTATGAGGGTATTTATATCTCAAAAACTGAACATGTTTCAGATGTGAAAATTGGTGTTTGGAATCTCCGTAACAGTACAGAAACGTAGATAATTTGTTTTCGGAAAATCCACTTATGGGGAACTAAAAAAGGGGATGAATTATTAAAATGAGCATATCTACAGAATATCTCAAACAGTTAACATGTTACAGATGTGAACATTGGTATTTTTATTCTATTTTAGATATAAGGAAACATGTATTTTTTGTTTTCTGAAAACCCACATAAGTGGGGACTGAAAAGGACTGAAAAGGGATTGAATTATTTTAATTTGGATAGTGATATCTCAAAAACTGAAGATTTTTATTTGGGAATCTCCTTTAAAAGTAAAGAAACAGGTATTCTGTTGTCTTCGGAAAATCAGCTTAAGGGGTGAAGTAATTGAAGAATTATTTTAATGAAGATACTTATATTTAAAAAATACTAAAGATATTAAAGACGTGAAAACTGGTATATGGAATCTCTTTTAAAAATAATGAAACACGCAATTAGGGGGAAAATTTGCTTGGGGTGTGGGTGAAAAAGGGGTTGAATTCCTTTTATGAGGATACATACAGGTCTATCTCAAAAATTGAAGTTGTTACAGTCGTGGTAATTGGTACATGGAAGCTACTTACTAAATAAATAAACATGCATATTTTGTTTTCGGGAAATTCACTTAAGGTGGGAGGGTGAAAGGAAGTGAAAAGTAATGAATTCTTTTAAATGGGATACTTATATGTCAAAAGCTGAAGGTTACAGACGTGAAAATTAGAATTTGAAATCTACTTATAAAATAAAGAAACACATATTTTTTGGGGGTGGAGGCATGAACTTAACGGGGGGTGGGGCTGAAGAAGTACTTGAATTCCTTTTGTGAGGATACTTATATCTCAAAACCAGAAGATGTTACAGACAAGACAATTTGTAATTGGGAATCTCCTTAAAAAACAAGAAAACATGTGTCTCTTTCGACTTGAGAGAGGGCTGTTTCTCACATGTACAGTTGTATGTCCATGGTCATCTTAGCCCCAAAAGGAAATACCACAAACGTGGTTTACGAAGAGTTTCTGGGGTAAATGAAACTCAGTTTTTTGGTGAGTTTGTATACTTTAGGATTTTACAGATAATGTCTTAGTATAGTACCGAGGAAGGACTACTTCAAATTACGAAATCCACGTGAGGGAAGCCGCGGGTACTTGCTAGTGTGTATACAGATATATATAATAAAATTTCTTGACTGGCTGACTGACTGAAAGATTCATCATCGCCGAGCCAAAACTACTGGACGTAGAGAAATGAAATTTTTGGGATACGTTTATATTAGAGTGTAGGTGCTCACTAAGGGAGGATTTTGGATATTCTCTCTCTAAGGAGGTGAAAAGGGGAGGGTGAATTGTTTAAATGAGTACATCTTATCTCAAAAACTTCCAATTTTACAGACGCAAAAATTGTTATTTGGAATCTCCTTTAAAACTAAAAAATATGTACTTTTTAGTTTTCGGAAAATACCAACAAAGGGGCGTGAAAAAAGGCGAAAAATGGGTTGAACACCTTTCATGAGGATAATTATATCTCAAAACCTGAATATTTTACAGACGTGAAAATTGATACATCGAGTCACCTTTAAAGACACAGGTGCATTGTTCCGTTTAAATCAATTTTCTGAGCATATTTATGCACGAAACATGCAAGAAATCTACATTTTCTTAAAGTAGAAGAATTAAGATTTTACCAGGAATCAGAAATGAAATAGTAAAAATTCCGTCCAAATGCGTCATTTCAAACGTACTGAATACCTTAAGTGTATTTTTCGAAAAAATAGATGCATTTCTTTATTTTTAAAGGGGATACCAAACACTAGTTTTACATCTATAACATTTTAAGTTTTTGACATATCGTCGTTGCCGGGACAAAACCTCCTATGTGATAATATTTTTGGAGATATACTGACCCGCAGCACATACATTAAGAAGAGCGAGAATGCCTTGACCATATTCACACAATATTGCACCTTAGATGAGAGAACCTTAACGACCATTCTAAGATAAAATATTTCACATAGGAGGTTTTGTCCCGGCAACGACGATATACTCATTTTAAAAATTCAACCCCCCTTTCACGCTTTTCATTCCCTCCTAAATGGATTTTCCGACAAGAAAGAAATACGCGTTTCCTTATATTTAGCGGGGTGGAGAAGAGTGAAAGGATGAAAGAGGGGTTGAATCCTTTAATGGGAATACTTATATCTCAAGAAATTATTATGTTACATATGCGAACATTTTTAATTGGAAACTCCTTTAAACATAAATAAACCTGTATTTCTGTTTTCAGAAAATCTACTTAAGGCGGTTGGAACGAAAAGAAGTGAAGGAAGAGTTCAACACTTGAGGATACGTATCTCAAAAACTGAAGATGTTACAGGTGTGAAAATTGGTATCTGAAATCTTATTTAAATATAAACACGTACTTTTGTTTTCAGATTTCCATTTAATGGGTGTGGTGGCTGAAAAAAGTGAAGGATTTTAATTATTTTTATGAGGAAACATATATCTCAAAAACTGAAGTTGTTACTGACGCGAAAATTCAAAATAAAGAAACGTCTATCTTTGTTTTTTCAGAAAATCCACGTAAGGGGGGAAAGAAATGAAAAGGCGGATGAATGTTTAAAATGAGTATATATTGCACTGTACTGTTCATGACCAGATATGCGATATTAAATGCAATTGTAATATTGCGCAATAGGGGCGCGAAGCCCAATTGAACGCAGAAGCTGGACTCTGGCTGTGTGTGGCTGAGACAGAAAATCTGTCAGAAACAGAACAGAAATATGTGAATTTGTTTGGGGAAGTCCTCTGCCACCTTAACAACATTAAAGCGGGAACAGACAGGTTTAGCACGTCGCGGAAATCAAGCGATTTCTCGTCTCCCTGAGGAATTTTTGGTGAGATAAAAGAATGAAGATAATCCCCAGATTTGTTGGACATTATGGTATGGTGTGTAGCCAATTCAATAAATCTGCATTAATACGCACACTGTGGGAATAAGTCAAGGGTCTGCATACCGGAGTGAAGTGTGTATTTCGGTAAATCCCCTGGCGTGGCTTTACTTTTTACTCCCTATAAGAACTGGAGGATTTCGAGGGAGACATCTCAGTCTGCTGTAAGGTCGATGTCAGTGCGTGTCGCGTGTACGTCTGTCTGTTTAGATTATCGCGCCATAAACCTTTGTCTGAACAAAGACTGCAATTACTTCAGTGTGGTCACGTTAATTTTATTAATCGGAGAAGTGACTTTTAAGTCTGTTCAATAACTACTGTATTTTAATATGTGGCTATATTCAGATTTTTCGCTGTGCGGTCGCGAATTTGAGAGCATTCGACCAGAAACATTGCTGTATGTATTGACTTCTTCGCAGAAGTGGCAAGGGTGAATGTAGCAATAGACGATAATCGGCAATAGGATCAGAGCACTAACTAAATTTATTCAGGTTTAGTTTATGGGACACACATGTGTGGTGAACTTGAGCTAACTGAAGTGGCAATATAGTTCAACGGATAAGGTTACTAGTTTAATATTTCAGTAGAGTGGGGCTACACACATATTAATGCGTAATTTCGTCTGTTGACAGGACAATAATGTTAACGTCATGATATGCCAGTCATTAATTTTACGTCCATGAATTCGTGTAGGAGAGACGGTGGTGTTGTGCGGTTTATTAACTAAACATTGAATTCCAGTAAGTGTCGTAACGAGTTCGAGACCGAATGCACGAAATCTTCATGCTGGACTTGGGGAAGACAACCTCATGATGGAGCCACCTACGCAGATCGGAACAAGAGGATCGGCCAGGGACAACATCTTCAACATGTCTGGCTAAAATGGTATAGCCAGATTTCGATGGAGGAAAAAGAAAGGTCGCCCACAATGAGATAAGTGAACAAGGATTGTCAGCATGTGTTAGGGCTAATAACGACTTCGCAGAGAGTTATTTTTTAGTCATTTAAGTAGGATCTAATTAAGCCTTTTGGCAAGTATTTGATATAGCTGTGATGAAACCTTGGCCCTTCAGGCTGTTGAATTGTATTATGTTCATATTGTATAAACCCATCAGGCGATCAGAGAATATAAGTATGAGATTAATAAGGCCCTTAAGGCAAGTAGATAAGTCTCATAGGACTGGTGCATAGGTAAGATTCATTTATAAATTTTACGAGTGATATGGGAGTTCGGAATAATATAGGATTTTTTTAGAGAATAGTTCTGTGTATTCCTTATGCATGGTAATGTAAATAGTTGGAAGGCAAGGATCATGAAAAGGCAAGTTTATTATCATAAGATATTGGGAAAAATAGCAAGATACAGTTAAGTTAATTTAGAATTTGCATGATGCACAAGCATGGTTGGTTTGCATTTTTCCTATTATTTGGGTTAATAGCGGAGGCTGATGCGACGTTGAGAATAAAGTTATCTAAACTTCTGACCGAGCTCTACACCACCATACAGTTGACTCGAACCAGGATCTTGAGGGTAAGAGGTTGCGCCATATGAGAGTGGAGCCATGGTTTCTGTGAATAAGTAGTACATGACTGTGCTTGGATTAAATGGCGTAGACCCGATATGTGGGCCAGTGATTGAGCATTGCACTCAAGAAAGAGAATGATCCCTTGCTTATGTCAAGAAGATGCTTTGTAAGCATATATGCCCGCCATGTGAAGGCGGAAGTTAAAACCTAGTCTGGGGTCAATGTCAAGCGAGCTGGTGTAACTGGGTCAAGAGATGTGTTTGTTTACAAATTTTGTGCTGGAAAGAGAGAGTTACCCACTCCACTCCGCTGGTCGAGGGCAGACCTACTTAGCACGGGGAGAACGACCATTTTTAAATGTTCGCATGCATAATATCTCGTTTTTTTCCTTCCCAGTTGTTATACTTTTATTCAGGTGACAGATGTATTGTCCGCTCATCTGTATTTGTGTGCATATTACTTCTGATATCCTTGTGTATAATAGTATTTCATGTTTGTTGTTAGATTGTCGGGTAACGGTATGTCACCAGGAGTCGTGTGTTCAAGTACTCATCTCTGTTGACGAAATAGTGTCCATAGTAAATTCTGTGTCTCTTTGGATGGGTATAATTCAATCCTATGTTTATGTACTGTTGTAAATACATCCCGGACGCAGGAGAATTTTCTAGGGTTAATGTTTTTATTCTGGGAAACCTTATTAATCGTAACACTGCAATTTTCTTCATAGATGCCAAGGTGTTGAACACTGCAGGTCGGCTCACTTAGAGCTCAAAAGGAAACACCGACACCGATCTCAAGATTTGTAATGCAAGCCACTTCTTGACAATTTTCACACTAGTCTGGTGCATTATGTTTGTAATATATTTGATTTTTATAACAGTTGAATATGCTTTCCTTCATTAAATAGTTTTTATTATAAGTTGTTCCTTATTTACGCATAAAATACGAAAGGACTCCTGTCCAGTTAGACCATTAAGTTCATTTAATTAACCTCGCCATAGAACCAGACACGCGCTCAACGGCTGCTACTTAGGTGCATTTTGGACAGGTAAACAGGTAAGTTATCGTATCATCCCATGTCTACTTTACTTATCCATTCACTTAAGCCCATGAAGGGTATAATATTATATATATCTCATACACTTAACATGCGACATACCTTAACATTGGTATCTGGAATCTACTTTAAAAGTGAAGAAACACGTATTGTTCGTTGAAAGAAGTGAAGAAGAAGTTGAATTCCTTTTATGAGGATACATATACCTCAAAACGTGAAGATGTTACAGACGAAAAATTGTTTTTGGAATATCCTTTAAAAATTAAAAACTCTTTGTGGAGCGCGTTATGTGATAGCAGAGATATGAGGACGAGGAAAACGCCCCCTTGAATGCTGCGAATATATGACTGCATAATCGGTTAAACTATCAGTCTGATGTACAAATCCGCTGTCAAGCTTCTTGAGATAACGGCGAGAGTGCTCATGCTGTCAAAAGGAAATCACTCCCGAGGCCATAACTTTTGGTGTAAATCATGTGTATCGACAACGTAGACAGTTTGGTTCCAATAGTTCACCTGGCCTCCTCCGTACCAAGCTATGACCCTTACTGGCACCAAGACAGAAACGGCTCTCATCTGGGAATGCAAAATATATTCACTCCGCCCTCCAATGAGCTCTAGCTTGACACCACTGAAATCAGAGTTGGCAGTGATTCGGAGTTTGTGACATGAACCCTACAGGACGTCTGTCTCAAAACTGTCTCTCAATTAACCGTTTTCTTATAGTTCGCTAAGTCAAACTTGTGGTCACTGAAGTTCTAGTGGCTGCTACAGATGCAGTACGATCCATCACAGCCGTGTAGCGAGTACGGCGTTCTTCCCTGTCCGCAGTGGCCTTCTTGAGATAGTGCCTTCCCCTGACCATCGCTGCCAACACCGATTAACTTGGGTACATCCCTGCCAAGTCTTTCTGCAACATCGCGAATAGAACATCCACCTTCTCGCAGCCATAGTACACGGCCACATTCAAACTCAGGAAGTTTCTGATAGTGACTTCTTCGTCTCCTTAAAGGAATACTTGACTCACACTACCTCAAAATGTCAATACCGAACGATGACTAACGCTCACGACGTATTTAAATCAAACTTGCTTTGCAAGGTCATAGTGGCGCTACTAGCACCACTCTTCATCAACAAGTGCGTAAATTTGAATAGGCTTCATATTTCAGATGTGCAAACACGCCTTCCGACTTTCATTCTTCTAGCACAACTCCTTCTTCTTGTTGGGATTTCATTTTCCACAGTGCACAAAAGCAGGGCTCGCTTCTACGATCACTTACGACGGACGGACGACTCTCTATGGACAAAACGCACCTTTTAAAAATTTTGACGCATAAACGAAACTTCTGTGGTACGATAACGTTTAGAAAGACCTCCAATAAATGGGCCTACGACCACATGACCCGCAGAAACGAGACCTTTTCAGAACAAGTAATATGAATTTTGGGACTTTCCGGGATGTGAAGTGGACATCTGGTGCAAAGTGGTGGGATGAACGATGCGCCATGCTCGACAGTTCCAGCTGATGAAAACCTACTGGACAATCGAAAATTGAGTAAGCGCTAGAATGTATAATGAATCTTATTGTAGTCCCTAGTTGGCCGATTAGCGAATAATAAATAAATAACACAATATTTAGGTCCATCAAACTTCTGTTACTAATTTCGGAGAAATTGATGTGCCGAAATATTGGCCTGCAGAATATTTTTTCTTACGTGCCAGTAACTCTACCCACAAGAGGGAGACATATTTGAGCACCTTCAGATGCCACCGATCTGAACGCCGATCGTACACGCCAGTCTGTTTCAGAAGGCGTCTAGCGTCTGAGCCATTCTACTAGTTTTATGATGTGATGTTATTCAGTAATAATGCAGAATAAGAGGCAAGCGATTAGGAGAAAATTGACCATGAGAAGGGATAGGATTATAAAGTGCATCTTTAGACACCTACGATTTAATCAGTTCACTTTGGAGAAAAGTGTGGGTGATGAGAAAAGATGATGGAGCCCAAGGCATGGATTTGATGAACAGATTGGAAGAGATGTTTGAGGTAGAAAGGGATATATGGATATTCTGCATGAAGCGAGTCTGTGGACTGAACTTCAACGCTGCCTTGAACAGTACACAAGTGACCACAAGAATTCCAGGCTGAAAGGGAAACAGGTAACGTTTGGGCGTAGATTATGGCCAACCAAGAAGATTAAGGAGGTGTAAGCGAGGCAACGTTACATGTGTTCGTCTTCCAGGAGGTGTGACCTGTGACGTTACACACTCAGAGGTCACTCCCAACATCATTTTCTCGGGAACTGATTAAGATGTTTCTATGGTTAAACATTCTGGCTATACTGGCTTCTCCTAATCAGGGAAAACAATTAATTAACTGTAATTAAATTGTGAAGAAATATGCACGATGTAATTCTGCCCCAATACGTATGGTATTTAAGTGTTTGATCATTGTTGACATAACTACTCCATACGAACGGTTTTCCAAACACCCTTGCGCCTCTGATGATCATAATTACTTAATGCCAGGTTATTTTTACTTCGGTTGTTTAGGATAAACTATAATAATAATAATAATAATAATAATAATAATAATAATAATAATAATAATAATAATAATAATAATAATAATAATAATAATAATATGGTTCATGGTGTATGTTACTGTAGTCACGTCCTAGATCGTGAACCATGGGCAACGGCTGAGTGGCCTAGTAAGTGGTTATGAGAGTCGGGATACCAGTTGATATGGAATGGGAGTGGGCATCTCGGACATATTCTGAGTCGTGGCCCGCCTTGTGCTCAGGCGGCTAGGACAATTCAATTCACTGGTGGTCCATAACCCGTTAGAGGAGAGATCCTCACTTGGACTAGGTGCAAGTAGGGTAGCATTCTGCTTCATGAATTTACCGAGCTCAGAACATTTTAAGCAAGCCTCGGACCTATGGGAGTATCGGAGTCCCACTCCCATTTGACAGGCGAGGGACTCCTTGGAAACAACTTGGCGAACGAAATGGAATTCGATGGGGCTTATGGAAGGAAGAAAGTAGAACTGGCTGAGTCTGCAAAGAGGATGCATCTGGATGTGCTAGGAGTAAGTGATGTTCGGGTAATGGGAGATAACGAGGAAGAGATAGGAGATTATAAAGTGTACTTGACGGGTGTTAGAAAGGGAAGGGCAGAATCTGGGGTAGGGCTCATTATTAGGAATACCATTGCACGCAACATAGTTTCTGTTAGGTACGTAAATGAGCGAATTGGCAGTTAGAGGAATTAGGACTAGAATTGTCTCCGTGTATTCACCATGTGAGGGTCCAGATGAGGATGAAGTTGACAAGTTTTATGAAGCATTGAGTGACTTCGTGGTCAGGGGCGACAGCAAGGAGAGGATAGTGTTAATGGGCGATTTCAATGCGAGAGTTGGGAATAGAACTGAAGGATACGAAAGGGTGATTGGTAAAAGTGGGGAAGATATGGAAGCTAATGGGCATGGGAAGCGTTTGCTGGACTTCTATGCTAGTATTTGTTTAGCTGTTACGAATACATTCTTCAAGCATAAGGCTATCTACCGCTACACATGGGAGGCTAGGGGTACCAGATCCATAATAGACTATATCTTAACCGACTTCGAATTCAGGACATGTGTTCGGAATGTACGAGATTTCCGCGGATTTTTCGATGATACAGACCACTATCTGATCTGTAGTGAACTAAGTATATCAAGGCCTAGGGTAGAGGAAGTGAAATCTGACTGTAAACGAATAAGGGTAGAAAATTTCCAGGACGAGGAAATTAGACAGAAGTACATGGATATGATTAGTGAGAAGTTTCGAACAGAAGAGAGTAAGCACGTTCAGGATACAGAAAGTGAATGGGTGGCATGCAGGGATGCTGTAATAGGAACAGCAAGGGAATGTCTAGGAACAACTATGTGTAAAGATGGGAAAAGGCGAACATCTTGGTGGAATGATGAAGTGAAAGCAGCTTGTAAATGTAAAAAGGAGGCTTATCAGAAATGGCTCCAAACAAGGGCCGAGGCAGACGGGGATTTGTACGTAAATGAAAGAAACAGAGCGAAACAAATAGTTGTTGAATCCAAAGAGAAGTCGTGGGAAGATTTTGGTTATTTGCTATTTGCTTTACGTCGCACCGACACAGATAAGTCTTTTAGCGACGACGGGAGAGGAAAGTCCTAGGAATTGGAAGGAAGCAGCCGTGGCCTTAATTAAGGTACAGTCCCGGCATTTGCCTGCTGTAAAAATGGGAAACCACGGAAAACCATGAAGATTTTCGTAATAACCTGGAAAGAATAGGTCAAGCAGCAGGGAAAACGTTCTGGACAGTAATAAAGAATCTTAGGAAGGGAGGGGAAAAGGGAAATGAACAGTGTTTTGAGTAATTCAGGTGAACTCAGATCCCAGGGAATCACTGGAGAGGTGGAGGGACTATTGTGAACATCTTCTCAATGTAAAAGGAAATCATCCTGGTGGTGTTGCGAACAGCCCAGCTCATAAGGAGGAGGACAATGATGTTGGTGAAATTACGCTTGAGGAAGTGGAAAAGTATGGTAAATAAACTCCACTGTCATAAAGCAGCAGGAATAGATGAAATTAGACCTGAAATGGTGAAGTATAGTGGGAAGGCAGGGATGAAATGGCTTCATAGACTAGTAAAATTAGCGTGGAGTGTTGGTAAGGTACCTTCAGATTGGACAAAAGCAGTAATTGCACATATCTACAAACAAGGGAACAGGAAGGATTGCAACAACTATCGAGGTATCTCATTGATTAGTATACCAGGCAAAGTGTTCACTGGCATCTTGGAAGGGAGGGTGCGATGAGTCGTTGGAGAGGAAGTTGGATGAAAATCAGTGTGGTTTCAGACTACAGAGGGGCTGTCAGGATCAGATATTCAGTATGCACCAGATAAATGAAAAACGCTACGTGAGGAATAGGCAGTTGTGTTTATGTTTCGTAGATCTAGAGAAAGCATATGAGAGGGTACAGAGGGAAAATATGTTCGCTATACTGGGGGACTATGGAATTAATGGTAGATTATTAAAATCAATCAAAGGCATATATGTTGACAATTGGGCCTCGGTGAGAATTGATGGTAGAATGAGTTCTTGGTTCAGGATACTTACAGGGGTTATTCAAGGATGCAATCTTTCACCTTTGCTGTTCGTAGTTTACATGGATAATCTGCTGAAAGATATAAAATGGCAGGCAGGGATTCAGTTAGGTGGAAATATAGTAAGCAGTCTGGACTATGCTGACGACTTGGTCTTAATGGCGGATTGTGCCGAAAGCCTGCAGCCTAATATCTTGGAACTTAAAAATAGGTGCAATGAGTCTGGTATGCAAATTAGCCTCTCGGAGACTAAATTGATGTCAGTAGGTAAGAAATTCAACAGAAGTGAATGTCAGATTGGTGACACAAAGCTAGAAGAGGTCGATAATTTTAAGTATTTACGTTGTGTGTTCTCCCATAATGGTAATATAGTAAGTGAGATTGAATCAAGGTGTAGTAAAGTTAATACAGAGAGCTCGCAGTTGCGATCAACAGTATTCTGTAAGAAGGAAGTCAGCTCCTAGATGAAACTATCTTTACATCGGTCTGTTTTTAGACCATCTTTGCTTTACAGGAGCGAAAGCTGGGTGGACTCAGGATATCTTATTCATAAGTTAGAAGTAACAGACATGAAAGTAGCAAGAATGATTGCTGGAACAGACATGTGGGAACAATGGCAGGAGGATACACGGAATGAGGAGATAAAGGCTAATTTAGGAATGAACTTGATGGATGGAGCTATACGCATAAACCGGCTTCGGTGTTGGGATCATGTGAGGCGAATGGAGGAGGATAGATTACCTAGGAGAATAATGGACTCTGCTATGGAGGGTAAGAAAAGTAGAGGTAGACCAAAGCGACGATGGTTAGACTCAGTTTCTAACGACTTAAGTGGTATAGAACTAAATGAGGCCACAACACTAGTTGCAAATCGAGGATTGTGACGACGTTTAGTAAATTCACAGAGGCTTGCAGACTGAACGCTGAAAGGCATAACAGTCTATAATGATAGGGTATGTATGTATGTGTATAATAATAATAATAATAATAATAATAATAATAATAATAATAATAATAATAATAATAATAATAATAAAACACACTATAGGAAATACGCTTAGCATTTATTAAAATTCAACGACTTTACAAAGGTAGAAAATGGTCATAATAAGAAGGAATATTTTTATACCACATTGCCGTTCGTTAAAGGAAAAGAGAGGATAAGACTGACCTACTTAGCATGATTTCCCCTGTCAATAACTTATGGACCTGTAATGTACTTTCGTCGCACTGCACCTCGACCCATTCGAATACTGTTCATGATCGGGCTCGCATGAACACGGATATTCCATTTAATTCAGTGTTTCCAAACTGCTAAAATAATGGAGTTGCATACAGATGTTAAAATGGTTCAGTAGTCGGCATGTGTTATACTTTTTCAGTGATTTTACTCTACGGTCTTACTAGAGCACACGGTTTGGTTTTAGATAAGAATATACCGAGAAGGGGGCACGGAGGGGCTTAAAACTCGCAGAAAATTAGGGCAACTTGAGAAGGCAACTAAAAGTCATGGCAGCTCTTTTAGAAACCAGAAATTAAAATCTTCCCTGTTAACAAAGAAATGAAGAACCATTCAGTTTACGTTCTCCTCGGATAAGTTTGCTCTAATAATTTGAATGTCTAGAAAATTATCATTCTTTGTGGAAAACTAGTGAAGATTATACTTTACTTTCCATTTTGTGCAAATACAATTATTTTCGTGTGCAGGAAGCGTTCATATTGTTTATTTACTTTTTCTTAAAAATGCACTGTTTTGTTTCTTTAAAATATTTTACTATGATATCATGAGAATATCTTACTTTTCTTTTTTACAACTCACCTATCAAGTCTTCGCAAATGAAGCACTGTCCCCGTCTTTTAGTTATATATGTCATTTGTCCCATTTAATTTTCCTCCTCTTAACCTCAATGAAGACGCTTCTAATCTGCATGTTCGAATGATATGTAGCTGGAGGGGAGAGTGGTGGCTACTCCGTAGCCCACATGTGGTTGCGACGACTTGGGAGTTTGATTTTCATCTCCCTCACATTGGCAACATTTCAATTTATAACACATTGGAAATAAATACGTATTACTCTGTCGTATGAAGAAAAGAAAAAAAGAATAAGAATGAGGATAACAAGGAGAATAAGAATAACAACATTGACAATGAAAATTAGAATAACATTGAGGAGGAGAGTAAGAATGGAAATAACAATAACAATGGAAATAAGAATAGGAATGAGTATAAGAGTAACTATTTTTTCTAGTGTCTTTACGTCACTCCGACACAGAAAGGTCTTATGGCGACGATGGGATAGGAAAGGCCTAGGAGTTGGAAGGAAGTGGCCGTGGCCTTAATTAAGGTACAGCCCCAGCATTTGCCTGCTGTTAAAATGGGAAACCAAGGAAAACCATCTTCTGGGCTGCCGACAGTGGGATTCGAACATACTATCTCCCGGATGCAAGCTCACGGCCGCGCGCCCTTAACCGCACGGCCAACTCGCCCGGTATATGAACATAAAGAAGACAATAATATTAGGAATAACAATAGAAACAACAATGAGTGTAAGAGTAAGAAGGAAAGCCAGAAAAAGGATGAGTATTTATTTATTTATTTATTTATTTACACCTGACTTACATTTGTGAAATATTTCATCTAAGGTGCAATATTGTGTGAATATGGTCAAGGAATTCTTGCTCTTCATAATGTATGTGCTGTGGGTCAGTATATCTCCAAAAATATTATCACACAGGAGGTTTAGTCCCGGCAACGACGATATGATAATAATAATAAAAATAATGACTGAAGTGCATAATGTATAGTACAAGGGTAAGAATGAGAATAAGAATCAGACAACAAGGTACCGTTAAAATCCTTGAACATGCCAGAAATCAAATCATGGGCTGCCTGCGCCGAAATTCACTACCAAATAAGGTAAATAATAATAATAATAATAATAATAATAATAATAATAATAATAATAATAATAATAATAATAATAATAATAAAGTTTGCTTCTTCGCCCTTTGTTGAAGTATAGTCACTGATGGTTCGAATTCCCGTAATATAAATATTTTAGACCTAGAGAGAGAGAGATTTATTAAAGAAATAAATCATCCGTCCTCCGATGAGGGTGACCATTTGGATCCGGAATACAGTTTCAATTTCAATGGAGTTTAAAAATATTAAGAAATGAAATGTTCTATTTTCCCAGGGTTAGTGGGGGAGAAATATCAATCACGTTCTCAGGTACAGATGAAAGTGAATGATTTGCAGAGAGTCCCTCAGTATCTCTATTACTACTTTTTCTAAATCGCAGAATGGAACTTTCAAGTTTTGTAGGAAGTTCGATGTCTGACAAGGGAGGGCGCCTCTTGCTCCGAATAGCAGGTCTCTGACAATCCACCGATCGATAGGTATTTTATACTTAGATGAAAGGTAAAGCAAGCATGGAACATAAATAGCTTGCTTTTCTAGGTCCACAACCCTAGCCTGATCCAGGTCCCTTTCAAAGCGAAAGGTGGGATCTAAGACCATCGCTTTCATGTCCTCTCTGTTGATGGCTACAATGTCCGCCCTCCGATTAGAGTCATCAGCAGAGACGCAGTGAACCTCCTCGTGCACCTCTCAAGCCTTGAGCCACGGTGGTGGCGGTGGTTGCGCATTAGTTCAGTGCTCCGGCAGAATCCCAGCACATGTCCAAGGGTTTCTGTCTCGTTGCAGCCATTTTGGCGGCAACGGGTTGTGTTGAATGACCTACCGGGAACCGACCTGACCGCGGTGAGGTTTCATGTCATCTTCACTGCATTTATGTATTCAGAGGAGGACAGAGGTGATTTATGAGTCATCCAGGAGTTTGCTTTCGGGCAGTCTGAATGTAACGCTACTCCTTTTCCTTTATGTGCTAGCTGACACCACGACTGAAAGGATCGATTTCTCATAATTTCGCGTAGTTTTCTTCCTTCAATCCTTGGGGGAGAGACTTTCCTTTTTAGGTCGAGTCTGTGAAGTGCCATTGGAGTTAGGCATTGCTTACTGTTCATAGCGTACATGGCTCGTTTTCAGAATATATATCAAATAATGACTTCTTACAGTTGTAGTAAGTTTAATTTGAAGTATGGAGTCCTCCGAGTAGTACAACGTCTTCCATCGGCACTGGTTTTGAATACTTATTTAGTCACTGAAAAGGCGTTGAATAAGAATGCAAGAATTGAAACGTAGCCTCTAACAAAGTGAAATACCGAGCTCGATAGCTGCAGTCGCTTAAGTGCGGCCAGTATCCAGTATTCGGGAGATAGTAGGTTCGAACCCCATTGTCGGCAGCCCTGAAAATGGTTTTCCGTGGTTTCCCATTTTCACACCAGGCAAATGCTAGGGCTGTACCTTAATCAAAGCCACGGCCCCTTCCTTCCAATTCCTAGGACTTTCCTCTCCCGTCGTCGCCAAAAGACCTATCTGTGTCTGTGCGACGTAAAGCAACTAGCAACAAAAAAAAACCGTGAAATACGAAGATTTTCCTTTGCACATACATTCTGCTTTTGATACATAGTCAGTCACAAAACTCAATGATATGAAAAACATAGAATAATAACTCCAGAAATATATTGAGGGAGGAATTCTACTGTACAGTATGTGAGACATTTGAAACAAAAAGTGGATCGGATTCCCCGTTACATTGGAGGTCCATTTTTAAGATATCAACAGACATGCAAACCTATAAGCTCGCTTTCAATTAAAATTAGGAATTTACTGATACAGATTTTAAGTCCGGCTCCTTGTCAGCGTACTGACCTTGTGTTCAGAGGGCCCGGGGTTCAATTCACCACGTAACCGGCTATTTTAACTGAGAATTCTTATTTCCCTGGCTCGGGGAGTGGGCATTTATGTTCTTATTAATACACATCTTTTTATCTGTCCGGCTCCATGGCGAAATCGGTAGCGTGTCGGCCTTTGGTCACAGGGGTCCCGGATTCGATTTCCGGCAGGTTGGGGAATTTTAAGCGTAATTGGTTAATTCGGCTGGTACGGGGGCTGGGTGTATGTTGGTCTTCATCATCACTTCATCCTCATCGTGGCACACAGGGAGCTTACTGGCGTCAAATTTAAAGAGCTGCATCTAGCAAGCCAAACTTGTCCTGGGACACACCCGGCACTAAAAGCCATACGTCATTTCATTTCATCTCTTTATCTGCCTACAACAAACCGTACTACCAACAACGATAGAAACAATTAGTATTGAATACACTAGGTTGACATCAGGAAGGGCATCCTGCCTGAAAACTGTGCCAAAAGTACATTGCGTGCCAACCCCAAACATTTGGGTGATAGGGCGGAGCAGAAGACTAATAATACAGATTCAAAGTGTAATAAAGTTTGACGTAGGCCTATATTCTGTTCTTGAGGTATACAGTACATACCGGAAGAACGTGGAGTTTTACTTCATGGTCTACGTTTATAAGCAACACTCCGTCCGAAAATAAGATCAGAGAATGGGATGATGAAGACTTACTTGCCGCTGTATAGCTCTTGCTAGGGAATACGTTTACTTCTCCGAAATTTTTTCTATCATCGGTTAATTCCCATTCACTCCCTTTCCAGTCGATCAGAATCGTCTTCGATGTGTTCTTGGTTCATTTTGGACGTCACAATCCCACATCACATACTCCACCTGTAATGCTACACCCCAAGGAAGTGAACTTCACGTGCTTCCGGTGAAAAGGCTCATATCTTGTGCTGCAGGTAAGAGGATGCTCCGTGTTTCGAGACTGAACCACGAAATTAATTAAATATTCAAAAATATTCTAGTGTGTTTCCTTTATTGAAAACCAATACCAGCCCTGTGAGTAGCCTATTCGTATGTTTGGAAATCGGAACATGTTATGATTTCCACTCACATTCAAAAGTTCTTGTTGTAAATGGATCCCGTGTGAAATGTTTTAATCTCCAAACCCCCCTTTGTGCCGAGAATAATAAGACCTGGCTTACATGCTGCTGTGACGTCACGAGTTTTCAACCGATCCCTTGAGGCTGACCGAATTTTTTTCAATCAGCGCGACAGCAAGCAAACTCACGTCCCGCTCGACCAATCCCCGTATTATTTGGTAGTAGCGTGTCGTGCTACGTGGCCGCACGTCTTGACCACATTCTGATCCCTGAGCCCTACAAAATCATTTTTTTATCGTAATCTGTATGACTATCAGAAATACGTGCATAAAATCATTTCAGTGTATTGAAATATCTAATGGAATTTCCGTTCAAAATAAAACTGATAGGAAATGTTATAAGCCACGAAGGGGAGGGCCTATTACAGATTACCTTCCGCTCAATACGGGCGCCCGAGGCAAACAAAGTGCCTGTGCTAACAACACAAAGTCAAATACAGTAGCTTTAAAAATTGCTTCACAGCAGTAAATCTCCCGTCAGGGGGCGTGTGAAGAGCACACAGCTGGTTACTTCCTTCATTCTTTCTTCCTTCCTTTCTTTCTTTCTTTCTTTCTTTCCTAATTCCTTCTTTTATTACTAACAAAGACTAACTTCCTTTATCTCATTTTCTTTCCTTCATCACTTCTTCTGCTCACTCCTTCCTTTCCTCATTCGTCCTTTCTTATTTACTCCTTTTATCTAATTCCGTCTTTTCTACCCTCCTTAATTTCTTACTTCATTCTTTCTATCATTCTTACTTAGTTCCTTTCTCTCATTTTTCTTTATTCACTCCTTCCTTCCTTCATTTATTCACTCATTCATTCGTTCTTTCCTTATTTCTTTCCCTCCTTTTTTCTTTCTTCCCTGCTTTATATTATTCTTCCTACCTTAATTCCTTTAAACCTTACCTTCCTTATTTCTCTTCCTTCCTTATTTCCTCCCTTCCTTCCTTCCTTCCTTCCTTCCTTCCTTCCTTCCTTCCTTCCTTCCTTCCTTACTTTCTTTCCTTCGTTCTTTCTTTCATCCTTTCTTTATTTTCCCTTCTTTCCTCACTTTCTTCCTTTCCTTTGTAATTTAATTCATCTTTCCTTTCATCCTTCTGTAATGTTCTTCTTCATTCAATCATTTTCACTTCCACTCCACGATTTCTCATCTTCTCATCCCTTCCACTTGTTGGGTGTTCATTATCCTTCCATTCATTCTATTCTCTTTTATCTTTATTTCTTTCCGTCCTTCCTTCTTTTAAGTTCTGACATCCTAAGGTAAAGAACTCTGATTTCGGCATCATTCCTACGCTTCAATATATAATTAACAAATATATTCAAGCATTTATCATGGTCGGGAATCGACCCCGTAGCTCTCGGCACCGAAGAACACTCAGCCAAGTATTCGTATTATTATTATTATTATTATTATTATTATTATTATTATTATTATTATTATTATTATTATTGTTGTGCAGTGGCTTAACGTTACACGAAACACTTAAACAGTTTTCCTTCTGTGATCACAGGATATGGCATGCCGTTCCATTACACCTCTAACTGATTTACCACGGAACGCAGCTGTGAGAGGCCGGCGCGCTGCCGGCTGAGCCATTCTGTGTTTAGTAGCACACTTTTTTCTACAAAGTGTTCTGGCGTATCGGGAGATATTGCAGTCAAGTCATTTTAATTGCCCGCTTGGGTTTGAACTCTACGCCCCTGCCAATCCCGCCCGTGTTTTTCTCGCATTCTGTTTTATCAGTGGCGTAAACGAATGCGTCTGCTCTAGATCAATGCCGTTCTGCTCTTCATGTTTCAAAGTTTTTCGAGTCTTTCCAAATTCACGCCACCATTTACGCACTTATCGGACAGACATCACTATCTTACATTCCATCTGGGAATGATGACAAATTCCATGACTTTGCCCGCAGAAAACGGATCACTATATGGGTCTCTTTCCGGTACCACCCGCTCAGCTAGTTTGTTAGTTTGCAGCTGTCAGTGTGCACGGTCCTGATTTACCAACTTGTGCACCTGTGAACAGTCTACAACCTGGCGTGTATGTGCCCTGGAAAGAGCCCTATTCCTTTGTTTACGAGCAATTAAACAGGGAAGCAACTTTGTCATTCATATCATCATCATCATAATCATCATTACTGATCTGCATTTAGCTACTTAAATAATCTTTCCTTAAATGAAAATCTCCCTTTTTAAATTATTACTATAACTAATTCATCCTTCTATAAACTCCTCCTGAATTTCAACTTTGTCATCATATTATGATCATTCCTATGTCCGGAAGTGTGAATCGGTGATTTGTGGTTTGAATATCACACAATGTCAGCTAGGATGTATTGGTTTTAAGTCCGTATAACGATGAGATTTCAGAAGCGCATTGTCTTATCAACCATCCCTTCTTGTCCCCTCAACTAGCACAAGCTGGAGACGGCTAACAAAACTCTCACAGGCACCTTCGTTAATTCACTCACATTTCTCCAAACAGTTGGCGTCCTTTAGGAGTGTAATTGGCTGTGAAATGTGTGCTCGCCTCAGGGCTGCTACATTCACTGCAGCATAAGCCTCGAAGGACGTTCACTTCAAAGGAATCTGGGAAGCGTATCTAATGGATGGCATAAATCTTTGTACTTTTTCACTTTTCATCATTGCTTGCAGCAACAACCATAGAATACGTGATGTAGTACAGTATAGTATGCCTTCCATCGACTTGAATGAGACAGTTCCTTCTAGGTTTCCCCTTGGACAGCAAACTTGCTGTACCATGGTTCAGGAAAATGTGCTGAAGGATATTCCACTGCAAAATTGTAAAGATTTATTTTAAACAGTTGAAAGACACGTGCATTATTCTAGCGGGAATCGTCCCTGATTTCATATTATCTAACATTAGCCTGGTTCATACCGCAGAACTCTGGTTTCCGGAGTCGAAGTCGGCGAGTTTAATCCCAGCTGAAGGCAGTTGTGCTCAAATGTGTTCACATATATCAGTATTCAAGTGAACTCCCGCCAAGCAAAGTTCTGGACTGTTATTGCTTTCTCATTGCTGGCATGCCTCTGCATTACGGTCTCCCTCCATAATCAGGTCTTCATCTCCTTCCGGACACGGTAAAACATTTCCCATTTCTTCCTATGTACTCTCAATTCCTTCATTAGTTGCTGAATTGATGGGTATGTAGCTCCGTACTATTGTAGTGGGCAATTGCTTGGAGCCCATCGTGACAACAACAAACTGTTCACTATGCTGACCATAGTAACTTAACTGTTGCCCTGCTTTATTATTTATTATTAATTAACTGTGTCCAGTCAAAGGACCTGACGTATACACCAACCAAATCTAACTTTTGTCTATCCATTTCCCTTTTCAGATTCCCTAACTTACTATAGTTATTCAAAATTCTAACATCCAACTATTCAATGCCCGGAATATCACCACACGATCGTCAACTTCCGGAGAAATGAATGGGAGACGTGTTTACGTCCAGAATATATCACCTCACAGAATGTCATCTAATAACAATACGAAGAGAGCGGTACAGTGGTTAAAAAATGAAGTGTTCATACATGTATGGTTTCAAACGGTACACAACAGGGAATTATCGGTAAGCGATTTATACTAACTCTGCAGATGCACTACTCTTTGATATCACTAACTGGGACGTACATAGGGTGTAAGCCTACATTCCTTAATTTATAACAAATTATTGTTTAACGGCACATAAAATAGTTAACATACAATTACATCGTAGTCATGTATGGTTCGTAATCGTCGCTGACTGACGGCTGAATACAAATTATTCATCGTGTATTGAGTTTAACAGTGAGTATTAGTGCCAGAAAATAATGGTGTACAGGTTTGGGATGTCGATTGTTTGAGATGAATACTGTTGTCAGGATAAAAATAGTTTCCTTATGGCAAGAGGGATTTTGTTGCCGAAACTTTGCTGGAAAACTGAACTTCTCGTATGCTGCTGTCCAGTATGTTGGGAACAAACACAAAAGAACAAGATCTACGGCGAGTATGCTAAGTTCTGGGCTCTAACCGAACCAGAGTAAAACATGCGCGTATGACCTCGGACGTGAGCGCCTGAACACTTGCTGAAGACGTCGCAACAGCAACAGGCAAGGGAGTAACACCTCAAACAATAAGGAAATACATTAACGAAGCTGGCTTAAAAGGCAGAGTGGCAAGAAAAGAAACATTAATTAACCAGAGCAAAAGGGTGAAATGACTGGAGTTTGCTTGCGCATTTCTCAACAAACCCATGGAATACTGAAGAAGGTTATATTCTCGGATAAGAGCAAGTTCAGCCTTTCTGAAACTGATCGGCGAAGGCATGTCGTCGTTGCCGGGACAAAACCTCCTACGTGATACTATTTTTGGAGATATACTGACCTCCAGCACATACATTATGAAGACCGAGGATGCCTTGACCATATTCACACAATATTGCACCTTAGATGACAGAACCTTACCTGCCAAAGTTCTAAGCTAAAATATTTCACATAAGAGGTTTTGACCCGGTAGCGACGATGTGTGGCGTAAAGCAAATCAAGAATTTGACCCTAAGAACATTGTACCAACTGTCAAGCATGGTGGAGATCATATCATGGTGTGAGGAAACAAGAGCTACGCAGGCGTGGGAGATGTGGTTGTTGACTGTCACAGCGTATGTTAACTTACTCCGTGATAATTTGCTGGCCAATGTTGCACAATTAAATCTTGAGGACGCGTTTTCTAACAAGACAACAATATAAGCATACTGCTCGTGTGACAAAGAAATGGCTGCTGTGTAACGCTCGGGAGCAACTCCCAACGCCTTCACAGTCCCCAGACATTAATCCCATAGAAATCTGTGAGCATCGCTGAAACGGAGAGTAAAGAAATGTGCATGCTCGTCTAAAGAACACCTCATCGATCATCTGAAGAAGGAATGGTCAAAAATTGATGCGAAACCATATCAAATGTTGTAAGCTCCATGTCACGAATGCTTCAAACTGTTATAGATGCCCAGGAAATCTTACGAAGTAGCCATTGTCAAACTGTGTGGGTTTGAGGAGAGTGTTTCAACATGTATGAGTATTAATTTTGCAGACAGAAAATTTTATTCATTTTGTTTTGTTGTAAAGACAGCATAATTTCTATCTGCAGACGATTCTTCACACTTCATTAAGACATATAATTCATGTACTAGGAGATGAAGTATTTGTGTTTTTATTAAAGATATGTGACAATACCTATTTTAACCACTGTACATGTTCTGGGAAATTAATGCATTGGTTTCTCGTTATCTTAAACCGTGCAGCGGTATCGGAATAGCTAAACTATGTTGGATGACAATATAACCTCTGAAAAGCTGCTGAACCATTCGGCAGTGTGGTATCTCAACGTATACCCAACCAATATAACTGAATATACTTGTATCATTGAGCATAGTGACAAAGTTACATGGTTCAAAATAATAATAATAATAGTAATAATAACAGTAATAGTCATAAAATAATCAACCCCAACGGCAAAAGACTGGTGTCCATTTGCGAAAATCACAACCTGCAGGTCGTGTCGACCCACTTTCAAAATCTACCCAGAAAGCAGATGACATGGCGATCTCCCGTCCAAACACTCGGAGAGTTCCTAATAGATCATGTTGCAATATCGAGGAGAAACAGCCCTGAGATTATGAATGCCACAGTAAAGAAAGTCAACCAAACAGATCACGCGCTTCTACAACCTACACGTCGGCAAAGGGTCGAGGAGTTCCAGGAGAAGGCTAGACCAAATGACTGTGACTTTAACAACGCCAAAAGTCTCCTTGTTGAGTCCGCCAAACATGTTGCAGAAATCAAGAGAAGCAAAAAGGATGCCTATTGGAATGATACCGGCGAATCAGTACTCAAAGAAAGACGCAATGCGTAAAAACAGTACTACTCTACGAAATTAGAAACTGATTGGGAAACCTACGAAACCCAACGTGCCCAAGCAGCTAGGGTGTTCAGAACTGAGAAACGTAAACACGAAAAATCTCTCCTTGAAAAAGAGAGAATGAAAGCAGAGAGTACTACAGAGTCTTCAAACGCAAACTCACTGGCTATAAACTACAATCCCTATGCTTTGAGCGAAAGGACGGCACACTGGCGACATAAAATGAAGAAAATTGTAGCATTCTGGCAGACTACTTCAAGAATTTACTTAATTTCTCTAAACCACAAAGCCCCATTGAGACCAAGGAACCCTTACCCAGGTACCCATGTTCCAGACCACCCGACAGAGATGAAATCAAGCGCCACATTGCCCGTCTCAAAAACAACAAAGCGTCGGGAAAAGATTCAGTGTTAGCAGAACTATGGATATATGACTCAGAGGAATCACCCGATATCTTGCAAAAGCAAATAGAAGAAATTCGGAGCAAGGAGACCCTAAGATTGGAAAATAGCTTTGATCCATCCATTACACAAAACAGGCAGCATGAAGAACATCAACAACTACAGACGAATATATTTGCTACGCGTGACTTACACGAACATATCACTTGTCATCCTGGAGCGTTTGAAAGCAGAAGTCGAACATCAAATAGATGAATACCACGGAGGGTTCAGAAAAAGTCGCTCAACAGCCGAACAGATCCAAAATCTCAAAACGATCATCATATTTTGTACAGTAAGGTCCAAGCAGTATGTGTCTGTCTTTGCGGACTTCAAGAATACGCACGACTCCATTGACCGGGAAATTCTGTTTAACATCTTAAATGAATTTGGAGTTGATTTGAAACTGCTGGCATTAATTAGAGCCAACCTGACCGAGAAAACAGAAGTAATTACTAACATCAAAGAGGCCCCACCAAAACACCATACAAAATACGGGGACATCACCCGAGAAGACAAATTCAAATACTTGGGTGAGATCATCATGAAAAAAGGACTGGACAAAGAAGCACTTCAGGAACGAGTACGCAAACTGGAAATAGGCTAGCAAACATCCCGCACAATCTACAACAAAAATTATTTTCCAAATCACCAAGATACGTCACTATGAAACAGTTCTAAAGCCAGTAGTTCTATGTATATGAATCAGAAGCCCTATTTCTAAATGCCAACAAAGGACTCCTTGATGAACTGGTGAAGAAAGAGCGCAAAATTGTGAGAGGAATCTTGGGATCAAAGTACAGAAATGGAATACATCAAAAGAGATTCAACGAGGAAGTCTACAGCAAAATACAGAAAACTGCCGATGCAATCCGAAAAAGACGAGCACGATTTTACGGTCATCTGAAAAGAATGGACGGAAGAAAGTTAACTAAAGAGATCTTTCACTTTTTTATTCAAACCTCAAAACCACAATTCCCTGGTTTAGAAATACCAAAGAAGACCTGCAAACGCTACATATCTCAGCTGAAGACGCCCTTAACAGAGATAGCTTCCGCAAGAAAATATTGATGAACGGGCTAAACTAAGACGAACAACCGAAGATGAGACATGGTGTCCCTTGGACAGAGGAGTGTAAGCAGGCCCACTCACAAAGAATGAGGGAAATTTGTACTTTAAAGAAGGCCAAGTTCAGTGTCAAATGCTACAAGACTTAACGTGGTCCTTGATGGCCCCAGTGAATTATATAATAATAATAATAATAATAATAATAATAATAATAATAATAATAATAATAATAATAATAATAATAATAATAATAATAATAATAATAATAATAATAATAATAGTACCGGGCGGTACACCTCCACGCCGCTAATTCAAACATTGCGCCAGTTGAAACTCCTCTACTGGAGGAAGCCTGAACTTTAACCACCATGTTAATTCTAAAGTTTCTCAGAAGATGTCGCTATTGTAAATTTTGAAGAGTTCTGAACTGTGTCTTTTTCGATTTATATTTGTTTTCTCTGTAGTGAGAAGTGTGAACATTCTCTTCTAGATGGCACTACTGAAGAACTACAATTGTGCACCCTAGTGCGAAGTGAAGGAACTGTTTTTTGAGAAATTTTGTGTTCATAAGTTTGTTCTTGTTAAATTTCTTTCAGTCATTTTTTGGGTTGGCAGTATAACCCTTCTCTTTCCGCTTGTTTTGAATTTAGCCAATTCCGAATTTCTCTAATTAATTTTTGACCAATAACGTACGTCTTCTCCGATATGAATATGTTGCTTGATCCTAGCCAATAAAGTTGAAGGGGGTGTGGGTTCACATTCTTGAAAGGTCTCGAATGTTCCACGAGGGTATTTAAACTGCTGATTTTCTGGTCTCCGGGCCACTTTAGTAACATCTTTCCTAGTGTGATTATGTAGCAGGGGGCGGGAAGCGCCTCTTCCTTCGGGCAGCAGTTCTTCCATAAGGTAATGGCCTTTTAATAACTTCATTTCTTGCTAGCTCAGCAGTTTAACCCTCGGGGCAGGTTCGAAACTTTTATCATGTAACCTTCCTTTAAAATGTAAAAGACACTTGGTATAAATTCCGTCTCTTTAACTGCAAATCGGGATAGAGAGTGCCTAACCCTCTCGAGCTCCCTCTCATATTGTTTTTGAGGTGACTACGTTTTCATAACCGTTTTTCTTCGCTTCATAATGTAATAAATTTTCCTATCGTGTCACCTCCGTAGTATGGGATTAGCCCTTGCATAAGCGGCCTAAGAGCCAAATAGGTTTTAAATAGGTGTATTAGGAGTGCAAGTTACGCCTCCACTCAAGTTGGTATTTTGGGGCCATGTTATTGTCCTGTTTCTGTAGTGAATAGGCCTCAGTAGGTTGGGTATTTTTACCCCTGTTCTTGTGTGCCTGGAGGGCAGCTTGAAGGTAGAGTTTGGTGTGGCCTTTGAATAGGCTTGAACTTTGAGAGCGGGTTGCTCTTTCTTAAATTGTATTTTCTGTGTGCCTCGAGCAGGCTTAACTGGATAATTGGGAGCAAATGCTCCTTGGCATGATTGGAGTTTTCTGCCCCTTTGTTGAACCTTGTGTATAAGTAAAGTTGGGCTCATTGCTCAGGGATTGTGAATCTGGGGCTCGAAGCCCAAAATCCATTAATAAACTGTAATTGTACATTCTTAACTTGTTGATATACAACTGAGTTCCTGTTATACTTGTTATTTCTTGATCTCGAAAAGAAAATATAACCTTTGTTAAATTTTAAATTAATTTTAATTTCGTTGTTGAGACCTATTCCACCCAGCACCTTCTTTCATCTCTAACTACCACGGATAATTCCGTAACAATAATAATAATAATAATAATAATAATAATAATAATAATAATAATAATAATAATAATAATAATAATAATAAAGTCCTAAAGGAATTTGGCTTGGACAACAAAACTAGGGCAATCATCGAACGGATCCTAGCTGACACAACCTCCGGAGTTAAGTTCAGAGGATAAAGTTCAGACGCCTTCAAGGTAAAGACGGGAATTAGACAGGGATATAGGCTATCACCCTTGCTGTTCAACTGTGTCCTTGAAAAAGTCATCGGTGAGTGCCACGAATAAATTAACAACGATGGGTTCAAAAATGGTGTGAGGTTGGGTTACATGAACATGAATTTTTCAATTGATGTCCTAGCTTTTGCATATGATCTAGCAATTTTCTCTGATTCTTTATACATGACTACAAAACAAGTTAAGCACTTCAAGACATAGGCGGAATAAGCAGGCCTCTTGATCTCTTTGGAGAAAACACAATTCATAACTAACATCAAGACAGCACTAACAGAGCTAACGTTTAACCAGGGGGCAATCAAATGGATAGATGTTGAAACATCTTGGTGAGTGAATAGAACGAAACATCTCTGAAAAAGAAGCATTTACGTCGCGTATGTGGAAATGGCTTTTCAACTGACCGAAGATGTTTACAGCAAAATGTCCATATATCCTTGAACGCAAAACTCAGACATTACTGCACTGTCGTAAGACCAGAGGCTTTGTATGCAGCGGAATGCCTTCCGATGAACAAGAAATGCCTGATAGAAAAATTGGAAATTAAAGACAGATTTTAGGAAAATCTTTTGGCTCCATTAAAGACAAAGGTGTATATAGACTTCGGCATAACCATGAGCTGTATATTCATGTCCAGAAGATCTCTGATGTCATACGGAGAAGCAGAATTGTATTTTATGGCCACTCTGGGAATGTAACCAAAACGATTATCGAACCAGACCTTTACCTATATTAAAGACAGAAAGACCCAACCAACTAGGTTCATGGAGGTGGAGAGGGACCTACAGGAGATAGGGATCACTTACGAATATATACAAGAACGCAACACACTCAGAAGGGTGCTAAAGACCACCAGGGTTTTCAAGAAAGGCCAAATTTGTGGACGGAGGAAAGAAGAGAGTAGCACCAGGAAAGGAGCACATGTTAAAATGATATTTCCTTACGAAAGGACGTGGCAGTGAGGTGAAATATTATGAAGCTGAACAACGTCGACAGAGAATGAGGACATTTCTGAATATATTTTAAGATAGAGTTCCTGGTCCGATGTTGTGCGAAATTCTCCGTGGCTCTCAGGTTGCATATTATGTCTCTGACCACTGGCGTGCCGCTCTGACGCTGATTATACCTGCCCTATCGAAAAGAGTAAAATGACTCTTCAGTTTTCCCTTTACCCACCTCCAGGTGACGTGTACTCCATGTCTCACGGGACTTGGACTAAAACTCCAACTATTATCTGTCGTACTATAAATACGTGCATGGCACAAAGGAACGGAAATAACATATTCTTAAACGTTTGTTATATACAGCCTTTTGATAGACTTAATTTGAACGGAAAAAAATTGAGAAAAATCTTCCTACAAGTACGAACTCCATGTGATTACCATGACACAATATGCACCTGACAACACAATACTGAGTGAGTAGATTTCAAATATATAGCTTGGTTATAATAAGTCCAGCCGTTTTCCACTTTTAGGAGTATACAAACAGATAGATAACCAGACAGGCGGACACCCCATGCTTCCTCGGTGTTCAGTTACATTAGGTGGGGTTAATATTCAAGCCGAGAGGAACATTATGTATGCGCTGACTTTCTCCTGTTATGGATAATTCAAATAACTGTAGGTGTGCGGAGGTGTCCCTCACTGGCTGAAGAGATTGAAGGCCGTAGAAAATAATAATTTTCTCCGTCATTTGAAGAGTACGCGAAATTATGAACATAACAAGAATTGTTTAAGATGAAGAATACTTTCACATATAGTCTACAAAATTGAGTATAATCAACAGTATTAGAGAAAACTGAAAAGCTCTTCTGGTGTTCCTATAAACCCCCAATCTGCTTAGTGATTTTAAATTATATGTATATCGAAACCTGCTCCTGGATGAGTAGACTCCAAATATGGGGTTTGGTCGAGATCTATTCCACTTTTTACCCGTGAGCAAACAAGCAAACAAACAGACGAACACACAGACACGAAAGCTGAAAACTACTGATACGATCTTCATTTGACCTGAAACGGATAAGTATACCAAAATAAATGACGTTACAGACAGAGTATACCCTACAACTTTATTTATAACATTGTGTTATATTTTTGTCTTTCTTCTTATTTTTATGCTACTGATATCATTTCGTTTATTTGTTGAGCTTTGCTTTCTCTCCGCATTTTATGTTCTCCAAATCTGTTATTTATCTTAGTTACCTTTGATTTTATAGTGGAATAGTATATTTATTTTATGTATGTATTTGCTCCTGTAATTTAAGCGGTTAAGTGTACGAGAGGGTCATGATCAACACTGCTAAAGTAATAAATAAATAAATAAATAAATAAATAAATAAAGAAAGAAATAAATTACTACTACTACTATTAGTTTTACGTCGCACCGACACAGAGAGCGCTTATGCCGACGAAGGGGTAGGAAAGGCCTAGGAGTGGAAAGGAAACGGGCGTGACCTTAATCAAGCTACAGCCCCAGCATTGGCCTGGTGTGAAATTGGGAAACTACGGAAAACCATCTTCAGGGTTGCCGACAGTGGGGTTCGAATCCACTATCTCCCAGATGCAAGCTCAGAGCCGCGTGCCCCTAAACACTCGGCTAACTCGTCCGGTAAATAAATAAATAAATAAATAAATAAATAAATAAATAAATAAATAAATAAATGCCCTTCATAAGGGGAAATGGAATGCCTTTAGTGAGGTTATTGCTGGGTGGCCTTGAGTGGCATATGAACTAGGTTTCTTTTATAACACAAAATGGAGTGGTTCGGAGGGGTGCATCAAATCGGACTATGGACTGATGACTCCATGGCTAAATGGTTGGCGTGCTGGCCTTTGGTCCGGTGTTCGATTCCCGACAGGGTCGGGAATTTTAACCATAATTGATTATTGTCGCTGGCACTGGGTCTGGGTGTATGTGTCGTCTTCATCATCATTTCATCCTCATCACGACGCGCAGGTCGCCTACGGGAGTAAAATAAAAAGACCTGCATCTGGCGAGTCGAACTTCTCCCCGGACATTCCCGGCACTGAAGGCCATACGCCATTTCATTTCATTTCATGGACTGATGATGATGACCCACACAACAGCATATTGCTGGAGCCGGTTTCAATAGGGCGAAGCATCAGATAATATTTCGTCGACCCCGTGGTCATAAGTGGAAATTGTCGTTGTTCTACAACCTGATGTATTCAACTGATATGTTATTCTATGGTGGTTGGTTTGTGTACTCGTAAGAGCACGAGCACCCATTCCGCGTGACAGGGAAATTAAACAGATACGGCTAGAATCCCCAGTCCGGCTGGGAATCGAACCCGTGACCCAAAAAGTCGGACACGCGTTATCTAATGCCATTCGTTGTAACTGAGTAACAGATATGTATTTTATATATAAAGTAATAAAACTGATTCATTTTAAATGTTGCTATATTTAAAATAAATGGCGTGATTCGTTCCTCGACTAAAAGAAAGGCTTGCTGCATCACAGCCTCTTACACAACGTAGTCAGTTTCAGGATAGCCTGCAAGAAATTTTAACATTGTAGCTTATATGAAATGTCAGAATGATTTCCATCATTCGTGCCATAAAAACGCAGCTCGAATCAAAATCTACTTTGTACATTTTAATAACGATGGAGTAAAGCCCTACCTTCCCGGAGGCAGCGCCATCTCATATTCATTTCTCGTACTGCATAAAGTTTTAGGGTTCTCTTTTTATGTGTAGCCATATTGTATCATTAGATGTGTTGTCGGAAGTAAAAAAAAGGTACACGGGCCGTTCATAAACTTGTCGTTTAATTTGTCATAATGACTTCAGTTGACTTTAATAAAGCATTTCGGTGTTTATCTTTGTTTTTATTATTTGATCATAAAAATGTGATCAAAAGTTTTACGGCGAATGGTGCGAATATAATTTGTTCTTGCCTTTCTATTGACGGACAGGCTCCGCGAAAGGAGGCCGGGGTCGTTTTCTCCTGGGAACTTACGAGGTCGCATCCGAACCCTAATTTGTCTTCGTATTGTTCTGCAAATGGTTGGGCGTTGAAACGGTTCAGGGCTTCTGGGAAAGGTGTTGGGCTCTTTGATAGTGATCGTTACACATTAGTTCACTCGTGCTCTGTTTATCAATCTCTTTACCGCTTCTTGTGCTTCAGAAAGAGTTCCTTCCGAGAATTTGGTTAAACATTGCCAGAGGAAAAATGCACACAGCCTGTGAAGCATCTGTTTAAAGGAAAGTTTAGGATACGATTTCAGTTTGAATATTATTAACATTTTCCAGAAAAAAATATTTCAAATGAGGGCAAATGATAGGCTACTCTTTAATGAAAAGTTACTTTGAAGCCGGGCTGAGTGGCTCAGACGGTTCGGGAGCTAGCCTTCTGACCCCAACTTGGCAGGTTCGATTCTGACTCACTCCGGTGGTACTGCATTTGAAGGTGCTCAAGTACGCCAGCCTCGTGTTGGTAGATTAACTGGCACGTAAAAGATCTACTGTGGGACTAAATTCCGGCATCACAGCCTCTCCTAAAACCGTAAAAGTAGTTAAAGGGACGTAAAGCCAATAACATTATTATTAGTTACTTTGAATATGGTTCTTCAAATATTTCATTTTTTTTCGGACTTCCTTACGTTGAATTATTAGACACGCTGTGGCATCATACGAGGGGCTGCCTGATCGAGGCGGTAAAGGCGAGCTCGGTTCACCCGGAAGGACGTGGGTTCGAATCACCGTCAGAAAATCGTAAAATTTGAGAAACGAGATTTCCACTTCCGGAGGTCCACATGGCCCTAAGGTTCACTCAGCCTACACTAAAAATGATTTCCAGGTTAATTCCTGGGGCAAAGGCGGTGGGGCGTAGAGCTAACCACTCTTCCCCATCAAGTGGCGAGTTTACGGATAGTGGAATCCTTTACCTTCAACCCCTCCAAGGGCCTTCATGGCCTGTAAGGAGATAACTTTGTTTTGCTTTTTGCTTTTTGTGGCATCATACGGTAGGCAGAGTATCGGGCTCGGGGTCCAAAGATTGCGTGTTCGAACCCGGCATTCCATGTCGTACGATGTTGGCATGTTATAGATCTCTGGAGCCACATTCGTTGTTTATCGGGCAATATTAATTAAATGTCTACGATAGATTGGTCTACAGAGATCCGACTGACTCTTCCATTTGATAGAGGAAAACGGAACATCGAACTTTAGGTCAAATTACAATTTCTGCCAAGATATGATAGGTATATCGTTATTGTTCGTTCATTCATCGACACAGCCATCTGTGGGGCGCGTATACATAAGTTCGTGAAGATTAATACCCTTCTGTTTGCACTCTCGCCAAAGATCCTGAAGTTTTTGGCTTCTTTCTCCTTCTTCCGGTAAGATGATCCGTGGGTTGGCCAGTGGCTTTCCGGATGCTACCCTCACTCCCGGAAACATTTTACTAAATGTTGTTGTCCTGTATCTTGTCCTCCTTGACGTTCACTTCTGCTAGGCCTTTGTGCACCCGTGTAAGCCACCTAGGCTGTCTTTTCCACTGTTCTCTTAGAAGGAGTATTTTGTTGGCCACCCTCTTTTGATTCATCATTGTAATGTGTCAATCTTCTTTTCCTCATTATCGTAGTAATTTTTCGATGGTTTTACACAGTTCCTGCTTTCCTCTCAACCGGAAAATGCGTTGGTAATTTTGCAATTTCTTTGGACCCAAGATTTTTCGAAGGAACTTCCTTTCTGTTTTTTCAAGGTCTGAGTCTGTCATCCTTGTCAGTGTTTCTGCTCCACTTCGTTCTGACTACTGTGCTGTAATGTTTTAATTTGGCTTCATTGGAAATGGATTAGGACTTGTATGTGTCATGGCATAGTCTGAACGCCATCTCCATCCTCCTCACCCTCTATTTTAATGCCTTCTATCCATTTCCATTGAGAGTGAGAATTTATCCGAGGTATTTAAAATTACGAACGCGACGGATCTCCACAAACAGAGTTAAAATACTGAGTTACAATTATTATTATTATTATTATTATTATTATTATTATTATTATTATTATTATTATTATTGTTCCGAGGTATCTGTGGAACAGCAGAGGTGAAAGAAGGTGCGGGGTGAATAGGTCTCAAACTACGAAATTAAAGTTAAGATAAAATTAACGAGGTTATATTTTCTTTTCAAGATTAAGAAATAACAAATAGAATAGGTACTCAGTAGCCGAAACACAATTCGAAAATGTACAATTACAGTGATTACAGGATTTGGGCTCCGAGAGCCAGACCCACAATTCTTGAGCTATAAGCCCAACCTTACGATATACAAAATTCAACAAAGGGGCAGAAGACCCCAATCATGCCTAGGAGCACTTGCTCCTCTTTACACGGTCAAGCCTCCTCGAGGCATACAACAACTCAATTTTCAAGAAAGAGCCACTCGCTCTCAAAATTTAAGCCTATCAAAGGCCACACCAAACTCCACATTCAAGTTGTCCTCCAAGGACATGAAAACAGGGGTAAAAATACCCAACCTACTGAGGCCTATTTAGAGAAGAAACAGAAATATTACATGGCCTCTAAAATACCAACTTGAAAGGAGGCGTTCTTGCACTCCTAATACACTTTATATAAAACCTACTTGGCACTAGGCCGTTACTGCAAGGGCTAATCCCATACTAATGAGGTGACTTTTAGAAGGAAACAATTTACATTACGTTAAGGAAGAAACGGTTGTGAAAATAACTTCACCTCAATGCAATATGAGTGGGAGCTCGAGAGGGTTAAGCACTCTCTATCCCAATATGTAGTTTAAAAGATAGAATAGATACTAAGTGTCTTTACATTTTAGGGGAAAGTTACATGGTAAAAGGCTTCGGACCTGCCCCGAGAGTTAAACTGCTGAGCTGACAAGAAAAGAAGTTATTAAACGGCCATTACCTGGTGGTTGAACTGCTGCCCGAAGAAAGAGGCGCTTCCCGCCCCCTGCTACGTACTTTACACAAAGATAGGTGTTACTGAAGTGGCCCGGAGACCCGAAAATCAGCAGTTTATAAACCCTCGCGGAAAGTTCGAGGCGTTTCAGGAATGAGAACACCCTCCCACAAGAATTTTATTGGCTAGGGTTAAGCAACAAATCCAAACTGAAGAAGATACACCTGATTGGCCATAAATTTATTAAAGAAATTCGGGATTGGCTAAATTCAAACCTGGCGGAAGGAAGGGGTTAATATTGACAACATAAACCATAACTGAAAGAAATTTAACAAAGAACAAACTTATGAACACAAAATTTCTTCAAAAACATAGTTCTTTCACTTCGCACTAGGGTGCACAATTGTAGTTCTTCAGTAGTGTCCTCTAGAAGAGAATGTTCACACTTCTTACCACAGGCAAAACAAAAATACATCGAAAACGACACAGTTCAGAAACTTCAAAATTTCCAAGTAGTGACATCTTCTGAGAAACTTGAAAATTAACACAGTAGATAAAGTTCAGATTTCCTCCAGTAGAGGAGTTTCAACTGGCACAAAGTGTGAATTAGCGGCGTGGAGGTGTACCACCCGGTACAATTATTATTATTATTATTATTATTATTATTATTATTATTATTATTATTATTATTATTATTATTATTATTATTATTATACCGGACGTACACAAACTCCGTTCATTTAAAGTGAGCGCCTTTTAGAAGGTCATTTGTTATATGAACAGTGAAACATATTTCGGAAGAAGTTACGAACTTTATCTAAAGATGGCTCTACTATCGACTTATATGCCCCTTCTGGTGGGAGGATGGAAAATTAACTTTCAAGATTTTTTGGAATTCACAAGTTTTCTAAACTGAACTGTTTGTAGCTTGTTTTTGGTGTTCTAAGGTTGCTAGCATTTCTATCTCTTCCGTTCGTCTTACAATTTTAGGCAATCACAAATTTTATATGTTTATTAAATTAACCATTAGGAATTAGGAGTGTGTACAGGGCTTCGGCCCAGAGGGTCAGGAACCTTCCTGTCCGCAATAAAAGATGGGAACGTTTGAGCCATGTTGTCTTTCGATCGCTCCAGTCAAGAGGTTTAGAGTGTGTTCGTAGAGGAGGCAGGAGGCAAGCCTTGCCCATCTCCGGTAGGCCCACCAGCTCAAGGTAATGGCGGACATCTTTTAATCATATAATAGTCACAGAATGCTAAATTGAGAGGAAGGTTTCAAAATTATTTCTTAATGTAAAAGTCAATCTTTCGATGTAAATGTTCAAACCAGTCTAAAGACTTTATTCTAATTTAGGGAATAAGGAGTGTGAACCTTCTTTTCTTTCCCATTCAACTTATTATTAGGGTGACTATGATTTCGTAAACTTACAATTTATCTCTTCTTTTTGGAATCTACTCTTTTTCTCCATCTAGTCACGTCCGTCGAATATAGGCTTGGTCTCTGTAACGTCGGGCCATAAGCCCAGATATTGATTTTAGAGTTTCAGTGTGTAATCTCAAAGAAGTGCAAGTGTTCGCCCACTAGCATTTTGGTTTACGGCCAATATTTAATCCTTCCCTTTTTTCACCAAGGCCATGTAGAATGGGCACTTATTGCCCCTGTTAAATGTTAACTATCCATATTGGCTGTCGAGCTAATAAGACATTGAAAACTGTTTATATTTAATCTAATGTAAAACTAGAGAATTGGGCCTTGCTCTTTGTAATAGTGTAACGTTTGATCTACCATACTCATCTCGTAAAAATCATTATGTCTATTGTACATGATTATTCTTAGGTTTCAAATGACTATTGTTCTAGAGCTGACGATCTCGCCTTTTGTCTATACAACTAGTATTTCGTGTTGTTCCTTTAGATTGGAATTCTAAAATGAAACTGTATTAGAGAGTGTTGCTGGAATAAAAGATGACTGGGAAAACCGGAGTAAATGAGAAAAAGCTATCCTGCCTCCGCTTTGTCCAGTACAAACCTAACATATTGTGACCGGGATTTGAACCACAGAATCCAGTGGTGACAGGCCGGCGCGCTGCCGCCTAAGCCACGGAGGCTACGATGAAATCCTTTGCTTCTTAACTAATTATAAATGGACTAAATCGTTCTTTACGGCGTCAGTGGGCTTTAAGGGGTTTTAAGTTGATCAGTAAAGTTATTCGTGAATAAAAAGGACAAGTAGTGGAGATCATTCCTCAAGTCTCCATTCTGATTGGTTAGAAGCCATACTTTTCAGTGTCGTCTTGTTAAGAGTGAGAATGTTGGTCGATCACAATTCAATAATGGGTCTACCAGCAAAATATACTAAAGGTAAAGACATGAGAAGTGAAATAAAAATCGTTATTTGTAGACACATGCCGACCCCCGGTGTACGGATAGTTTGCCTGCCTATTACCCGGGTTCGATTTCCGGCCAGGACAATGATTTTTACCTGGATCTGAGGGCTGCTCCGAGGTCCACTAAGCCTACGTGATTACAATTGAGGAGTTATCTGACGGTGAGATGGCGACCCCGGTCTAGGAAACAAAGAATAAGGGGCGAGAGGATTCGTCGTGCTGCACACACGATACCTCATAATCTGCAGGCCTTCGGGCCGAGCAGCGGTCGCTTAGTAAGCAATGGCCCTTCGGGGCTGTTGCACATGGGGACTGGTTTGGTTTGGTTATTCGTATATACATCTGTAAATGACAATTAACCGTTACACTGTATATACAGAGTGGTCGAAAAGAACGTTACCCGCGTACATGGGCGTTATAGGGTTGGTCATACCGATAAATACGTACATAGATACATCATTATTGACTGTTATACCATTCAGCGTTCAGTCTGCGGGCCTCTCTGAATTTACTATATGTCGCCACAATCCTCTATTTCCAACTAGTGCTGTAGCCACATTTAGTTCTATAGGTCTTTAAATCTTTAGAAACTGAGTATAACCATCGTCGTCTTGGTCTCCCTCTACTTCTCTTATCCTCCATAACAGAGTCCATTATTCTCCTAGGTAACCTATCCTCCTCCATTCGCCTCAAATGACCCCACCACCAACTTAGCTTTTATCTCCTCATTCCTAGTACCCGCCTGCCATTGCTCCCACCTGTTTTTACCAGCTATCATTCTCGCTACTTTCATGTCTGTTACTTCTAACTTATGCATAAGATATCCTCGGTTAACACAGCTTTCGCTGCCGTAAGGCAAACTTGGTCTGAAAACAGACCTATGTAATTTGATCCTGGAGCTGACTTCCTTTTCACAGAATACGGTTGATCGCAACTACGAGCTAACTGCATTAGCTTTACTACACCTTGATTCAATCTCACTTACTATATTACAACCCCGGGAGACAACACATCCTAAATACTTGAAATTATCGACCTGCTCTAGCTTTGTGTCACCAATCTGGCATTCAATTCTATTGAATTTCTTACCTACTGACATCAATTTGGCCTTCGAAAGGCTAATTATCATACCATAATCATTGCACCTCTTTTCAAGTTCCAAGATATTGGACCGCAGGCTTTCCGCACAATCTGCCATGTGCACCTAACTGAATCAATCCCTGCCACATTATACCCTTCAGGAGATGATCCATGTAAACTACGAAAAACAAAGGTGAAAGATTACAGCCTTGTCTAACCCCTGAACCAAGAACTAATTCTACCATCAATTCTCACTGCAGCCCAATTGGCAACATAAATCCCTTTGATTGATTTTAATAATCTACCCTTAATTCCACAGTCTCCCAGTATGGTGAACATCTTTTCCCTCGGTACCCTGTCATAAAGCTTTCTCTAGATCTACGAAACATAAATGCAACTGTCTATTCCTCTCGTAGTATTTTTCAATTGCCAGGCGCATACTGAAAATCTGATCCTGACAGCCTCTCTGTGGTCTGAAACCACACTTATTTTCATCCAACTTCCTCTCAACGACTGATCGCACCCTCCCTTCCAAGAAGCCAGTGAATACTTTGCCTGGTCCATTAACCAACGTGATACCTCGATAGTTGCAATCCTTCCTGTCCCCTTGCTTATAGATAGGTGCAATCGCTGCTTTTGCCCAATCTAAAGGTACCTTACCAACATTTCATGCTACTATTCTATTATGCTATTATTCTATGAAGCCATTTCATCCCTGCCTTCCCACTATACTTCACCATTTCAGGTCTAATTTCAGCTATTCCTGCTGCTTTATGACAGTGGAGTTTATTTACCATCCTTTCCACTTCCTCAGTCGAAAGTTCACCTACATCCCCATGAACTCCGTTGTTGGCGACACCACCATGAAATTTTCCTCTTACGTTGGGAAGATTTTCAAAATATTCCTTCCACCTGTCCAGTGATTCCCTGGGTTCTACTATGATTTCACCTGAATTACCCAAAACACTGTTAATTTCCTTTTTTTGCCTAATTTCCACGTCGTGGAGATTTTCTACCCTTATTCGTTTACCGACTGATTTCACTTTCTCTATCCTAGACCTAGAGATACCCAGTTCACTACAGGTCAGATAGTGGTCTGTTTTTATCGAAGATTCCCCGAAGAACCCGTGCATTCTTAACAGATTTCCTGAATTCGAAGTCGGTTAAGATATATTCTATTATGGATCTAATACCCCTAGCCAATCATGTGTAGCGGGGAATAGCCTTATGCTTGAAGTGTATTAGTAACTGCTAAACCCATACCAGCACAAAAGTCCAGCAAACGCTCCCTATTCCCATTAGCTTCCATATCTTCCCCATATTTACCAATCACCCTTTCGTATCATTCAGTTCCATTTCCAACTCTCGCATTGAAATCGCCCATTAGCACTATTTTATCATTGCTGTTTACCCTGACTACGATGTCACTCAATGCTTCACAAAACTTGTCAATTTCATCCTCATCTGCACCCTCACATGGTGAATATACTGAGACAATTCTCGTCCTAATACTTCTAACTGCCAAATCTACGCACATCATTCGCTCATTTACGTGCCTAACAGAAACTATGTTGCGTGCAATGGTATTTATGATGAACAGCCCTACCCCAGACTCTGCCCTTCCCTTTTTAACACCCTTCAAGTACACTTCATAATCTTGCAGCTCTTCCTCGTTATCTCCCCTTACCCGAATATCACTTACTCCTAGCATATCCAGATCTATCCTCTTTGCTGACTCAGGCTGTTCTAGTTTCTTTCTTCAATAAGCCCCATTAATATTGATAGCTCCCCATCGAATTCCATTTCGTTCACCAAGTTGTTTCCAAGGAGTCCCTCGCCTGTCAAATGGGAGTGGGACTCCATTAATCCCATAGGTCCGAAGCTTGATTAAAATGTTCTGAGCTCGGTAAATTCATGAAGCAGGATGCCATCCTACTTACATATAATCCAAGTAAGGATCTCTCCTCTAACGGGTTATGGACCACCGGTGGATTGTACAGTCCTAGCCACCTGAGCACAAGGTGGGCCATGACTCAGAATATGTCCGAGATGCCCACTCCCATTCCATAACAACTGGTATCCCGACTCTCAGGACCACTTACTAGGCCACTCAGCCGTTCCACATGGCTCACGAACTAGGACGTGACTACAGTAACCCTCACCATGAACTATATGTAATTTTGAATAATTCATAAATTAATTGAAAATTAAATATTTATAACTTGTAAATTAATCTGATCATTCTGGAGGGTCACTGACTATACATTGTACTCACCGTCACTCGCCATCCAAGAGCACGACACTCCACATCAATCAACGAAGTCATCGCAATCGTCGCTAGGCGTAGGAGAGTAATATCGTTACTCATCAACATGTAAAGGAAGAAACCTGCTCTATTAAACGTTCTCTGAGAAGACACTGGTTTTAAACCAAAGGTAAGTACGCCATTTCCTAAAATCAGTAATACTCAAAGGAAATCCCTTTCTTTCAGAGGAAGAACACGTTCTCAATGCAGTAATTTATTCTAGCATATTCTGTCATATTGTACTATGCGAATCTCAGCAGTGCTTTTCTCCTGGGACATTTTCAGCGTCAAGTGTAAATACGGCGTTTTATTCACAGTACTGGACTGGAATTGAAGCCCTTTTTCCTCCGCTTCACTCCATCCTTTTGTCGGGAACTCTTTGATGTGGGCCTATTGATTTAAACTTTTGTTTGAACTTCTTGTCCATTTGCTTGCAGCTTCTAAAGCGATTATTTTTAGGATCCGCTTAAGTGGGCCTTGAAAGTAAATTCTGGACTCGACCTTCCAGTCATATTCACTTCGAAGTTCGGGCCACATTATATAAGCCTCATCCAACCTTCCTACATTCAGTGCTGCCACATTAACGAACCTTAAAATATACCTCACCATCCTCGAAGGCCTCATCTATATGTAATCCACCTTCGCATGTACGATATGTGAGTGTTTTTAGTGTCAACGATGAGAAAACAATAACTGCCACACGAACAGAATTCATAAAACAATGACAAGGCACACAAATACACCTATATATTATGTAAAATAGGTTTTGACATTGCTCAGAATTTAAAAAAGTATGGTATTTTAGTATCGGGCGCGTCCACAGTACAGTAAGAAGGAAATTCACTTTTTAATTTTCCGTCATTTCTGTATGTAGGCCTATGTATATATGTATGTTTGTACGGGCAGCACGATAAAATGGCTGAAGAGAATTTAATAAAAATCGGTATGTTAATTTTGGAAATAAGGCACTATATTATAGGCTATAAGTAAGTTTATTCTCACTGAGTTAAAAGGTAGCTTAGGGGGAGCCTAAAATGTAACTGTCAAAAATCTATGTTATTAGTGGACTTATCGATAAACACTACATAACTAAAGTTATGTAGAATTACATTTCCGATCATTTATGTCTGATTCATTTTTGCCGTACCGACTATGATAACAGAGATATTCATGAATTTTGATTTTTATTCACATCATTGACTGTATAGGCGAAACGTAAAGAATCTCACCTTATTTTCTTGACACGGCAAAAGCATATACAGTATCATGTCTATAAATACGGGCCGTGAAAGCATCAATGGCAACATTTAATTTTTGTTGTTAAGTCCATATCAACGCTGAACCACGAGAAAATGAATGAACATAATTTAATAAAAATTGATATGTAACGTACTATAGTCTAGGATATAAATAATTTATCCACGCTAGATGAAATGGTAGTTTAGGGGAAGGCGCCTAAATTTTAACTTGTAAACACCTATGTTATTGGTCCTATCGAAAGTACTACAGAAGAAACGTTAAAGATAATACAACTTACGTTCTGTAATGTCTTAGATAGTATGTAGGAATGTATGTCTGCATGACTTGTTTACTCACTTCTACAGTATAATGTACTCATTTTTCTTTACGCGCTAGCGTGCTATCATGAACACAATGAAAATTGTTCTGATGGACTGCATATCCAAATGTGGCTGGGAGGCGTGACCTGTCTTAAGCAGAATAATGAATAGGAAGGACATTGTTGGATACGAGGTTTTGCCGGTGCAGCGACGATATGTTAAAACGGAAGTACAGTACAACGCTTTATTTATTAGTTTTTATGAATCACGTTATTTATTTTAACTATATCCCATTTTATAAGTGTGATACTAACTCGAGAGTCTGAAATGATTTCGGCATTTAAGCATGCATGAAATCTCCCTCTTCATCAGTTCCCTTTCTCTATCTTCCAGGTACTTAACATTTTGGAGTTTCTCCTTTAATATTTACGTGTATTTTTACGAATGAATGAATTCATTTATTTATTAAATAGAACATTTATCACGTGTTGATCTAGTGAAAAAAGTCAAGTTATAACGGGGAAGAAACAATTATGGCCTTCTATGATTCATATTTTAAAAAAAATTGTTTGGTCAAAGAAATCAAATCGTATTTTACACTCTCATCGTTAAGAAACGTACATTGGAAAGTGTAGCTTCTATTCAATCATATATGGAGATGTTCTAGGGAATAACCTTCACACTCCGTTTTGTTCATTTTTAGATGTTTCTGTGTGATAGTGCTGGGTTACGTCACGAGCGCACTTATTAGGGTTCATCAACAAGTGCTGGCTGTGATCGGAGGATTGTATAACTTAAAGCCAGAATTCGCAACTTGAAGCGCAGGAGATCAGTCACTAAGTCTGTTCTGAAAGTTACACGGAGTTAAACATAAATCCAAACGATACTGCTGAAATATCGCAGTAAGGTCCTCATTGAGGTTGGAAAGTTTATGATATCAAGAAAGCGCTATTTTTGAAGCTAAGCCCTCTGAAATAAATACTTGTTCTCTCTATATTTCAGAAATTCGGTAATCATGCTGAATAATTCAATACCGTATTAGTACAGTCAGTGCAGTGTATTCCATATCTATTTCGAGCAATGATGATTAATAATAAGCTACACTGTCATGTTGTTTCTATACGGAGGATGAGTTATTGAAGTGGACTGTAGGGTCTTATGAAACTATCCACATATAAAGGGTTGTTACTGACATATTTTAACTCATTCAAACATGTATTGTAATGAAATAACTGGCTTTAAATATCGTTGCCGCTGTGCCAGTGACAGTGCTTTTCTTATCCACGCCTCCCAGACACATATGGAACGGTTTTCGTTGTGTTCATTTTCCTATGCTTGTGTGTAAAGGAAATGAACCTTGCTGACGGAATGCATGTTTGCCTGATCCTAGAGTATGATGTGTTTACAGTTCATTTTCCTTTACACACTCGCATAGGAAAATGAACACATTGAAAGTTCTTCTGATGTACTGCATATAAATATGTACATAGAAGGCGTGAACCGTCCTAAGGAAAATAATGGATAGGTAGAGCATTGTGGGATACGAGGTTTTGCCGGTGCAGGGACGATATTTCCCCAAAAGAAATTAAGTGAAATAATCACAAATTTCCCCTGTGTTCTCCTTCATTCGTTAAAATAATTAATAAGAATATACATACATACATACATACATACATACATACATACATTATCATTATAGACTGTTATGCCTTTCAGCGTTCAGTCTGCAAGCCTCTGATAATTTACTAAACGTCGTCACAATCCTCGATTTGCAACTAGTGTTGTGGCCTCATTTAGTTCTATACCTCTTATCTTTAAATCGTTAAAAACAGAGTCTAACCATCGTCGCCTTGGTCTCCCTCTACTTCTCTTACCCTACAAAGCAGAGTCCATTATTCTCCTAGGTAACCTATCCTCCTCCATTCGCCTCACATGACCCCACCACCGAAGCCGGGTTATGCGTACAGCTTCATCCATCGAGTTCATTCCTAAATTAGCCTTTATCTCCTCATTCCGAGTACCATCCTGCCATTGTTCCCACCTGTTTGTACCAGCAATCATTCTTGTTACTTTCATGTCTGTTACTTCTAACTTATGAATAAGATATCCTGAGTCCACCCAGCTTTCGCTCCGTAAAGCAAAGTTGGTCTGAAAACAGACCGATGTTAAGATAGTTTCTTCTGGGAGCTGACTTCCTTCTTACAGAATACTGCTGATCGCAAGCGCGAGCTCACTGCATTGGCTTTACGACACCTTGATTCAATCTCACTTAGTATATTACCATCCTGGGAGAACACACAACCTAAATACTAAAAATTATCGACCTGTTCTAGCTTTGTATCACCAATCTGACATTCAATTCTTTTGAATTTCTTACTTACTGACATCAAACATAAATTAATAATTGGAACTAGAACTTTGAATTAATTTCAAGTGCAGGGAACGGCGTCAAAGCACGTTATGGTTATAGAGGGAACTTTCTATGTTCATAGTCCGTAATCGATCTGGGCTGGTTTCATCGGAAACTTTATCAGGCATTTTTAATGCTCTGCTATTTTCGATGGTCAGTAGTGGACTGACAATGGGATGTAGAAACGCAATTGAACGACATGCACACCGAATTTCGTCTTTATATTCATCGAGACGCCAGCTGTTACTGTTACGTGAGGAATATTGCATTTCGCTTTTTTATCAAATTGTTTTACAATTAGTGCTGGTATTGGTACATGATGCTCAACAGCTCCGTGTGAACTCAGGCTCGTCTACGGTGTCTATACCTGTCGATGTAATAAAACCCCAATATTACTCTCTTTAAGGGACCATAAGGAACACGTTTGAAGTTAGAGATTAAGGAGTATCGAAGATAATCATACACAGTACTATATTTCAACCAAGTAAAGTGGAGTGTCCACTTGGTACAAGAGTTTTCTTCCAATACCTCCAACACATTGCATTGAAAATACGTAGGCCTACATAAGAATTGCAATAACGTTAATGGTCTGCAAGCAGGCACGTTATTGCCTATAGTAGAATATGGACTGTTATGTGCTTATATTGCGCCTTCTCTCTCTCTGTTTCTTCCACATCAAAAATTCACAGCCTGTTTCCAGTCATTCGACCGGGTCAGGAGTGGAAAGAATAAAGCCTCCATCTAACGGCGAGGATAGGAATTCTGCCGGCTGCCGAAGCCTGTCTCACTCCTCTGGGGCAATGATTAATGAATGACAGATGAAATGAAATGATATTGGAGAGTGTTGCTGGAATGAATTATGAAACGGAAAACCGGAGTACAGGGAGAAAAACCTGCCCAGCCTCCGCTTTATCCAGCAAAGATCTCACGTGAACTGACCGGGCTTTGGTCCGACTCGTTGGCTGAATGGTCAGCGTACAGGGCTTCGGTTCAGAGTGTCCCGGGTTCGATTCCCGGCCGGGTCGGGGATTTTAACCTTAATTGGTTAATTTCAATGGCCCGGGGGCTGGGTGTTTGTTCTGTCCCCAACATCCCTGCAACTCACACACCACACATAACACTATCCTCCACCACAATAACACGCAGTTACCTACACATGGCAGATGCCGCCCGCCCTCATCGGAGTGTCTGTCTTACAAGGGCTGCACCCGGCTAGAAATAGCGGCACGAAATTATTATTATTATTATTACCGGGCTTTCTTACCTACTGACATCAATTTAGTCTTCGAGTGGCTAATTTTCATGCCATACTCATTGCACCTATTTTCAAGTTCCAACATATTAGACTGTAGGCTTTCGGCACAGTCTGCCATTAAGACCAAGTCGTCAGCATAGGCCAGGCTGCTTACTACATTTCCACCTAACTGAATCCCTCCCTACCATGTTATACCTTTCAGCATATGATCCATGTAAACTACAAACAGCAAAGGTGAAAGATTACAGCCTTGTCTAACTCCTGTAAGTACCCTGAACCAAGAACTGATTCTACCATCAATTCTCACTGAAGCCCAATTGTCAACATAAATGCCTTTGATTGATTTTAATAATCTACCTTTAATTCCATAGTCCCCCAGTATAGCGAACATCTTTTCCCTTGGTACCCTGTCATATGCTTTCTCTACATCTACGAAACATAAACACAACTGCCTATTTCTCTCGTAGCATTTTTCACTTACCTGGCACATACTGAAAATCTGATCCTGACAGCCTCTCTGTGGTCTGAAACCACACTGGTTTTCATCCAACTTCCTCTCAACGACTGATCGCACCCTCCCTTCCAAGATGCCAGTGAATACTTTGCCTGGTATACTAATCAATGAGATACCTCGATAGTTGTTGCAATCCTTCCTGTTCCCTTGCTTATAGATAGGTGCAATTACTGCTTTTGTCCAATCTGAAGGTACCTTACCAACACTCCACGCTAATTTGACTACTCTATGAAGCCATTTCATCCCTGCCTTCCCACTATACTTCACCATTTCAGGTCTAATTTCATCTATTCCTGCTACCTTATGACAATGGAGTTTATTTACTATCCTTTCCACTTCCTCAAGCATAATTTCACCAACATCATTTTCCTCCTCCCCATGAGCTTGACTGTTTGCAACACCACCAAGATGATTTCCTTTTACATTGAGAAGATGTTCAAAATATTCCCTCCACCTCTCGAGTGATTCCCTGGGATCTGTTTTGAGTTCACCTGAATTACTCAAAACACTGTTCATTTCCTTTTTCCCTCCCTTCCTAAGATTCTTTATTACTGTCCAGAAAGGTTTCCCTGCTGCTTGACCTAGCCTTTCCAGGTTATTACCAAAATCTTCACCGACTTCTTTTTGGATTCAACAACCATTTGTTTCGCTCTGTTTCTTTCACCTACGTACAAATCCCTGTCTGGCTTGGCCCTTGTTTGGGGCCATTTCTGATAAGCCTTCTTTTTACGTTTACAGGCTGCTCTCACTTCATCATTCCACCAAGATGTTCGCCTTTTCCCATCCTTACACACAGTTGTTCCTAGGCATTCCCTTGCTGTTTCTACTACAGCATCCCTGCATGCCACCCATTCACTTTCTATATCCTGAACCTGCTTACTGTCTACTGTTCGAAACTTCTCACTAATCATATCCATGTACTTCTGTCTAATTTCCTCGTCCTGGAGATTTTCTACCCTTATTCGTTTGCAGACAGATTTCACTTTCTCTACCCTAGGCCTAGAGATACTTAGTTCACTACAGATCAGATAATGGTCTGTATCATCGAAAAATCCCCGAAAAACTCGTACATTCCTAAAAGATTTCCTGAATTCAAAGTCTGTTAAGATATAGTCTATTATGGATCTGGTACCCCTAGCCTCCCATGTGTAGCGGTGAATAGCCTTATGCTTGAAGAATGTATTCGTAACAGCTAAACCCATACTAGCACAGAAGTCCAGCAAACGCTTCCCATTCCCATTAGCTTCCATATCTTCCCCACATTTACCAATCACCGTTTCGTATCCTTCAGTTCTGTTCCCAACTCTCGCATTGAAATCGCCCATTAGCACTATTCTATCCTTGCTGTTGACCCTGACCACGATGTCACTCAATGCTTCATAAAACTTGTCAACTTCATCCTCATCTGCACCCTCACATGGTGAATACACGGACACAGTTCTTGTCCTAATTCCTCCCACTGACAAATCTACCCACATCATTCGCTCACTTACGTGCCTAACAGAAACTATGTTGCGTGCAATGGTATTCCTGATAAAGAGCCCTACCCCAGACTCTGCCCTTCCCTTTCTAACACCCGTCAAGTACACTTTATAATCTCCTATCTCTTCCTCCTTATCTCCCCTTACCCGAATATCACTTACTCCTAGCACATCCAGATGCATCCTCTTTGCTGACTCAGCAAGTTCTACCTTCTTTCTTCCATAAGCCCCATTAATATTGATAGCTCCCCATCGAATTCCATTTCGTTCGCCAAGTTGTTTGCAAGGAGTCCCTCGCCTGTCAAATGGGAGTGGGACTCCATTACTCCCATAGGTCCGAGGCTTGCTTAAAGTGTTCTGAGCTCGGTAAATTTATGAAGCAGGATGCTGCCCTACTTGCACATAGTCCAAGTGAGGATCTCTCCTCTAACGGGTTATGGACCACCGGTGAATTGTGTAGTCCTAGCCGCCTGAGCACAAGGAGGGCCACGACTCAGAATATGTCCGAGATGCCCACTCCCATTCCATAGCAACTGGTATCCCGACTCTCAGGACCACTTACTAGGCCACTCAGCCGTTGCCCATGGTTCACGAACTAGGACGTGACTACAGTAACCCACAAACATGAACCATTCAAAGAACAAAATTTGAAGAACGTTTTCGCTAATGAGAGAGCAATTCACTGTGGTTTGCCTTATTTTTATTTTCTTGCTAATGGCTTCCTATAAGAATGAACTTCATTGTGGCTCCTAAACTCTTGGTTGTTGACCGAGCTCGATAGATGCAGTCACTTAAGTGCGACCAGTATGCAGTATTCGGGAGATAGTGGGTTCAAGCCCCACTGTCTGCAGCCCCGAAGATCGTTTACCTTGGTTTCCTATTTTCACACCAGGCAAATGCTGGGGCTGTACCATAATCAAGGCCACGGCCGCTTCCTTCCCACTCCTAGGCCCTTCCTGTCCCATCGTCGCCATAAGGCCTATCTGTGTTGGTGTGACGTAAAGCAAATAGCAAAAAAAAAGAACTCTTGGTTTCAATTAATGGGAATTTTTTGGCTCCGCCTTTTAATACTTGATAGACTAATCCTCACAATTTAACAGAGAAATTTGAAACCAAGGGTTACTATGAGAATGTATTACGCACGATAGTTTTTAAGCGGAAACATTTTTTTTGTGTCCGCCTCTGTGGTGTAGTGGTTAGTGTGATTAGCTGCCACCCCGGAGGCCCGGGTTCGATTCCCAGCTCTGCCATGAAATTTGAAAAGTGGTACGAGGGCTCGAACCGGGTCCACTCAGCCTCGGGAGGTCAACTGAGCAGAGGTGGGTTCGATTCCCACCTCAGCCATCCTGGAAGTGGTTTTCCGCGGTTTTCCACTTCTCCTCCAGACAAATGCCGGGATGGTAGCTAACTTAAGGCCACGGCCACTTCCTTCCCTCTTCCTTGTCTATCCCCTCCAATCTTCCCATCCCCCACCAAGGCCCCTGTTCACCATAGCAGGTGAGGCCGCCTGGGCGAGGTACTGGTCATCCTAGCCAGTTGTATCCCCCGACCCAATGTCTCACGCTCCAGGACACTGCCCTTGAGGCGGTAGAGGTGGGATCCCTCGCTGAGTCCGAGGGAAGAAGCAACCCTGGAGGGTAAGCGGATTAAGAAAGAAGAAGACCATTCTTTGTCAGAGTTTCATAATATTTGTATTTAATAAATCGGTCAGGAATGAGAAGGATGTGATCGAGGACTACATGTTGAGTATCATTCCAGTATTTATCTCCAGTGGGAAATCACCATAAACTAGGATGGCTAAGATTGAGATATTAACCTATTTTCCTAGTCAGGTATGTAATCTGATGCAGCTCTTTTGGAGAACGTCAATGAATATGCCTGCCATATCAGACACCTCTCCAGTTATCGTCAAAACTTGTTACACCACTGAAGGACTATGGATATTGTAATCAGCAACACCGTGGCATACAAGTTATCTATAGGCTACTGTGTTCTTTGGGAGCGAGGATCAGGAAGGAAGGAGGGAAATAGCCGTTTGAATAACTATATACCAGGAGTTGCTTTCATGTCGATGTGATATTATACCAGAAATTGTACACTACATTGTTTGACTTTGTGGAGTGTAGGTTGTTGAAATATGTATAAGTTCTCTTGTCTGCCATCTTGCTGTGTTCGACCTAACAAAACTGAACACTTTGCTTATTTTTATTTTATATTTGCTATTTGTTTTACGTCGCACCGACACAGAGACGATGGGATAGGAAAGCCCTAGAAATGGGAAGGAAGCGGCCGTGGCCTTAAATAAGGTACAGCCCCAGCAATTGTCTGGTGTGAAAATGGGAAACCACGGAAAACCATCATCAGGGCTGCAGACAGTGGGGTTCGAACCCAATATCTCCCAGATGCAAGCTCACAGCTGCGAGCTCCTAACCGCACGGCCAACTCGCCCGGTCTTTATTTTACAAACTGTGTTCAAACAACTTGAAAATGTTTTACGTTCTCAATGTCAACAAGGCTACGCCGGAAAGCATGGCTACCAACCAACCAACACAACTTCACAGATGATACGAAGCATACTCACCAGACCTTCTGTATCTCCGTTAAGGAAGAAATGCAATGTTTAGGGGGTTTTCTCACGAAACATAGTCGAGTTCAGCGGGGAAATTTCTTTGGCGCCAATCCTTTTGTTCCCAAAACCGTGGTTTTGATACCGGCTGAGGCCGATTTTATTTCAGTGTGTCTTAAAACAATTCCTCTCGTACGTACTAGACATTATGGGTAACAAACGTTCTCAAACCTATGGTCTCTTTAATATCTATTGACCGAGCTCGATAGCTGCAGTCGCTTAAGTGCGGCCAGTATCCAGTATTCGAGAGATAGTGGGTTCGGACCCCACTGTCGGCAGCCCTGAAGATGATTTTCCGTGGTTTCCCTTTTCCACACCAGGCAAATGCCGGGGATGTACCCTAATTAAGGCCAAAGCCGCTTCCTTCCCATTCCTAGGCCTTTCCTCTCCCATCGTCGCTATAAGACCTATCTGTGTCGGTGCGACGTAAAGCAACTTGAAAAATATATTGAAATTGAAAAGAAGTTAAGATTACAATCAGTCATCAATCGATCACTCTTGATATGCATTTAGGGCAGTCCCCATCTGGCAGATTCCCTATCTGTTGTTTTCCCAGCCTTTTCTTAAATGACTGCAAAGGAATTGGAAATTCCAACACGGGCGAGTTGGCCATGCGGTTAGGGGCGCGCAGTTGTGAGTTTCCATCTGGGAGATTGTGGGTTCGAAAACCACTGCTGGCAGCCCTGAAGATGGTTTTCCGTGGTTCCCCATTTTCACACCAGTTAAATGCTGGGGCTGTACGTTAATTAAGGCCACGGCTTATTCCTTCAATCTCCTAGCCCTTTCCTATCTTATCGTCACCATAAGACCTATCTGTGTCGGTGCGACGTAAAACAAATTCAAAAAAGTCCTAACTCCACTTCCTACAAACGAATATTTGCCACAATTCGTCCCCTTGAATTCCAACTTTATCTTCATAATGTAATCATTACTACTTTTAAAAACACCACTCAAACTTATTCATCTTCTAACGTGATTCCAGGCCATACATCTACTAGCTGCCCCTGTGGATCAGTGGTAGAATGTTGTTGGCCTCCGGATCCCAAGATAACGGGTTCAAACCCGGCAGAGGTAGTTGGATTTTAGAAGGGCGGATAAGAGTCCATTCGACACTCCATATCGTATGATGTCGGCATGTAAAATATCTCTAGTGACACATTTGATGTTTACCCGACAAAATTCATTAAAACTCAGCTTTAGAGGCTCAAGAGAGTTTCGGTTTAATTGGTCTGCCATCTAGTAGGCCTACAGTAAAACAGAACGTCGAAATTGACGAGCAGACAGCCAGTTGGCATCAAATTGAAATGTCTGCACACGGTAGCTGAGGCCATACTATTATTATTATTATTATTATTATTATTATTATTATTATTATTATTATTATTATTATTATTATTATTATTATTATCTCTCCACTTACAGCTCGCAGCATACTACTTAGACAAGCAGCTCGTCTCCTTTCCCTCAAGTCTTCGCAGCTCCAACTTTGCGACATTGTTGTAACGCTACTCTTTTGCCGGAAATCATCCAGAGCACATCGAGCTGCTTTTCCTTGGATTTGTTCCGGTTCTTGAATCAAGTAATCCTGGTGAGGTTCCCATACACTGGAACCATACTCTAGTTGGGGTATTATCAGAGACTTACATGCCCTCTGCTTTACATCCTTACTACAACCCCTAAATACCCGCATAACCATGTTCAGAGGTCTGTACCCTTTATTTACAATCATATTTATGTGATTACCCCAATGAAGACCTTTTCTTACATTGACACCTATGTATTTACAATGATCCATATAAGGAACTTTCACCCCCATCAACGGAGTAATTAAAACAGAGAGGACTTTTCCTATTAGTGCAACTCACAACCGGACTTTATGAACATACCATTGCCTGCTGTCTTTCTCACAACATTATCGAGGTCATGTTGCAGCTGTTCCATGCATCATCCGCAAAAAGCCTATATCAGTCCTTACTCATATCATTTATACAGTATATATGGCCGGGCTGAGTGGCTCAGACTTTTGAGGTACTGGCCTTCTGACCCCAACTTGGCAGGTTCGATCCTGGCTCAGTCCGGTGGTATTTGAAGGTGCTCTAATACTTCAGCCTCGTGTCGGTAGATTTACTGGCACGTAAAATAACTCCTGCGGGACTAAATTTCGGCAACTCGGCGTCTCGGAAAACCGTAAAAGTAGTTAGTGTGACGTAAAGCAAAATAACGTTATTATTTACATATATAAGAAAACATAACGGTCCAACATAAGACGTAGCTTCGTTTACCTGCCAGGGAGTCGGGAAATTTGGAAACGATATTTCAATTTCTCGAGAAGCGAATGGCGCTCGGGTTCACTCAGCCTACACCAGAAATGAGTACAGGTTATTTCATTGGAGCAAAGGTGTGCAGGCATAGAAATAACCTCTCAGTCCACGTACTGGAGACCCTCACGTCAATCTAGTCGATACGTCGTACTTTAACAGTAGATTTTACATACAGGGATATACTGAAGTGATGAAGCTTACCTCTGGAGTTCTGCTGTTTTGGGATCCCGTCCCAGTTGCGGAAAAAAAATTATTACCTGTTAACAACACATTAAAGCATAATTCAAGAAAACATAAAGTTGATAATGAAGAAATGTTTAAAAATCATCTGAAACTGCTGTTCGTACCAGCCATCCTAGGATCCGCAGTCGAAAGTTGTAAGTGATGGGCTTAAGTGTACTTGGTTAAATCATAAATCATACAATGTATTACTTGAATTTGAATTAGTATATTCTTACAAATATTTGAGGGATATAGGCTGCGTTGCTATTTTAAAACGGCGTTGCTCATGGAGTCTTCAACAGTTACACACATTTTAAAAAAAGGAGAAAGGTCTGTGCTACGGACTATGAAATCCTCTGCTCTCCATTGCGTGTAAAGATGACTTTTATTATTATTATGATTATTAGTATTACTATCACACATCTTTTGTGGGGAGAGGTGTTCTGTGTATAAAAAGTGGAAATCTGTACCTTTCGTGTAGATTGATCTACGTCCTCGATCAACCACGCTAAGACTGTTTTAACACTAATAATCATCTCTTGAGGACATGGTCAAAGTCTTCGCGAAGAGTAAATAGTCCCTGTAATTTGCCTCTTTCACACGAAAAAAAAAATGGGCCGCAAAATCATCCATTTATTATTATTATCATTATTATTATTATTATTATTATTATTATTATTATTATTATTATTATTATTATTATTATTATTATTCACTAGTCGGCCAAGTAGAGTGTCATTATTTCTTTCTCGCTGATTTTCATCAGCTCGCTGTGTCGAGCTGGGCGTTCATCGGACCACTTTGCACTAGTTGCTCTTTTGTGCGCCTGTTCTGGTCGTAGGCTCATTTATTCTAGGTCTTTCTTTATGCTAACGTACCAGGGAATTGTTGTTTTTGGTTTGGAGAGAGAAATGGTTAAAAATGCGTTTTGTCCATCGAGAGTAGTCCATTTGTCGTAGGTAGAAGTGAGCCCTGCATTTGCGCATTGCGCCTCTATCTTAGAGTCTGTCTAGATTTCCTTATGTAGATCCAGGGTTTGTAGTCTGGGCCAAAACTTGTGTGTTATGGATAATCATTCCCTTTTTGTCTCTAACTTATCGAGCGCACATTTCTGAGAGAGGCATACGAATGCATAGGGAAATACGAGCTTGACGACAGTGTTGTAATGATGAATTCTGGTATTTATAGAAAGGCACCTTTTGTTACATATTGTGTTCCGGGTTGTTTGGAAATTCCCCTCCATTTCCTGTTCTGGGTGCTAAGGTCTCTGCATCTAGTACGTTTGATTGAATTCACTTGCCAAGGTATTTCAACTTACGCACTTCGTTTATTAGGACATATTTGGTGTTTAATACGGTCGTGTCGTGTTTGGTAGTTGATGTTACTTGCGTCTTTTCAAAGGATATTCGTAAGCCTCTTCGTTGTTTCTTTCAGCACATTCTTATTATTATTATTATTAATTTTTTATTATAAGAAGAAGAAGAATGAGTCTATTCAATACTGAAAGCAACTGGATACCGTAAGTACGTAAACTCGTGTCCTTATCCTGAGGGTGTGCAGCTTTTTTAGGTGAGCTGCATGTACCATTTCAACCACATACCAGCCTTCCTGCCATTCTGAAATTTCTGGCAGTACCGGAAATCGAACCTGGGCCCCCGAGGATGGCAGCTAATAACTCTAACCGTTACGCTACGGAGGTGGACACTGGGTACTATGAACTCATAGAGTAAGAGTTACTGCCACATCGACTGTTAAAACAACAAAGCTTTATGGCTGGCCAGGGTGCTCTCCTCCCACTGCTGGTTCTGTTTTAACGTCACTTTTATTCGATAAAAGTTGCCATCACTGGTGCAAACTGCTCTTTAGCCATCTCCTCTGGTATCGGAATTCTGCCGATGTAATATAAGCGGCTATGAAGATCTGCTTAATAATCAGAGAAGCAACGCAAGGCGTTCGCTTTCAATCTGGCCAACACTCGGCGCGCGTTTATGAAATATTACTCCATTTTTTCCTGTTTTATTCCCCCTCGCGTTTATTAAAGCGCTTCCTCCTAATAATGACCCCCTTGTGCTGTATATTAAAATGACTTAACTTCGTTCTAGCTGAGGGAGGCACTAGCGTCTGCTGCCCATTTGCTTGTTTTACGTTGCAAGAAGAGGAGCTGTTCATTGCTTCGACTCTATTTTTTCGATCTTTCTCGCTAGACTTATGGCACGCCGCCAAGCACACAGGCTAGATTGCTGCACTCGTTCTGAGACACCCTAATCTCAAGTTCAATTCTGTGGATGTTCATTACATTTATATCGCGTAATCAATGCATATCGTGGCTCAGGAAAGATTCAGTCAGACTGACACATTGCATTACTTCCAGCAACAAAGTGACAACTGAGGGGCTCACATGTAAGGTGATTACCGTAAAATAATTAGGGAAGAAATAAACACATTCTTGTAACAGTTCTCATGAGCAGAAGTATAGTATAGTAACGCACTATTACAGCCACTAAAATAAGTTATCTATTCATAAGGTTTTGAAATCAAACACTGCTGGCTTCTTCATATTTCCCAACCGTTTCTTTATTAAAGTAAAATTTTACGAATATTCATTAATAGTTTCAAATCAGACATTTCCATTATTATTATTATGTCCAGCTCTATGACTAAATGGTTAGCGTGCTGACCTATGGTCACAGATGTCCCGGGCCCGATTCCCGGCAGGGTCGGGAATTTTAACCATAAATTGGTTAATTCCTCTGGCACGGGGACTGTGTGTATGTGCCGTCTTCATCATCACTTCATCCTCATCACGACGGGCAGGTCGGCTACGGGTTTCAAATAATAAAGACCTGCACCTGGCGAGCCTAAGTCCTAGGACACATTCCAGCACTAAAAGCCATACGCCATTTCATTTTTCATTATTATTATTATTATTGATGCAATTGTTATTATTTCTGTCTCCATGGCCAAATTCTTAGCATAGTGGCCTTTTATTCAAAGGATCTAGGGTTAGATTCCAGGTGGGGTAGGAAATTTCAACATTTATTATTTAATTACTCTGGCTCGGGGACATTAATCACTAGAATTCATCTTAGATAGGGTTCCACCCTCACATATTTTGGGGGGAGGGGGTTCTGTGTGTAAAAAGGGGAAATATGTACGTTTCGTGTAGATTTATCTACGTCCTCGATCAACCACTCTACGAATGTTTTAACAATAATAATTATCTCTTGAGGACACGGTCAAAGTCTTCGCGAAGAGTAAATAGTCCCTGTAATTTGCCTCTTTCACACGAAAAAAATATGTCATGAATACTAATCTGGGCCGCAAAATCATCCATTTATTATTATTATTATTATTATTATTATTATTATTATTATTATTATTATTATTATTATTATTATTATTATTACATCAATTTAGGAAGGCTCGGCTTGTGCCGGTATCATAATGGGTTGACTCGGCCTAACTAAGGAGTCACCCTCTTTTGATTATGAAACTATAGGTACATATATCTACAAATATTTACAACAGAAATAATTACAACATATACATTTATACAATAAGTATGCACAGATGATGTCGCTAAACAACTTCTTATCTCCCGTTTGGGAATCTGTTCTTCAGTATTACCGGAACTGCGGCCTGGAACGTCATACTGTTTGGCGTAAGTCAGGGGAAAATGATAATGATGATGATGATGATGATTATTATTATTATTATTATTATTATTATTGTTGTTGTTGTTGTTGTTGTGTTTCTAACCCTTGTCCCGTTTCTCTACGGAGTCGGGTATGAAGTGAGATGAAACTTCGTAGCGAGTTTTACGACCGGATGCCCTTCTTGACGCAACCTCATCAGACGAGTTAATAAGATGAAATGAATGACTTGATAAGTGACAGCAGGAAGGGAGGGGGTGAAACCCGCTGCCGTCACATAGCCTACTACTGGCGAATAGAACCAAGGGGTCTTTTGAAGGCTTAACGTAACCATCCGACGGACGAATCACCATCAACAGGTCATATGCCCTCAATCTATGAGAACACTGCGGAGAGGTTTGATATTTAACCCAATTTTTGGCACGTAATATAGTGATTAGAAATGTTATACCAGCTCTCCTAACCTCTCGGCCAACGTTCTGATGGTGAATTTCCTTTTCGACCAACGGGACTCGAACTGGCTAACGACGGTGTCTATTATTATTATTATTATTATTATTATTATTATTATTATTATTATTATTGTTGTTGTTGTTATTATTATTATCATTGTTACGGAGATATCCGTGGAAGTCAGAGGTGAAAGAAGGTGCGGGCTGGAATGGGTCTAACTACAAGTTCGAAAGATGAATTGAAATTTCAACAAGGTTATATTTTCAAAACTTAACAATGGTGACATAGAATTTGAGCGTACAACAAATAACAAGTTAAATCAGGTATACAATCAAGAAGTCCAATATTAGAGAAAAATTTAAACAGTTTCCACTAGGGGAAATAACAAAGAAAATCAGGTACAATGCCGCTTTACAAGAAAGCACCAGTTAATTGGTCTTTACAAATTCTGGGCTACGGGCCCAAATTCATCAATCCTTGAGCTCTCAGCTCACAATCACAAAACACCAAAGGGCCAAAGGGCAGGCAACCCTTAATTACACGGAGCTCTTGCTCCCGCTTAATGATGTCAAGCCTCCTAGAGGCACCTTCCAAAATACCAGAAAGAGCGGACCTGCTCTCAATTTTACAAGCCTATCCAAGGCCACAACAAACTTCACTTCTAACTGCCCTCAAGGCACACAGACAAACAGGGGTATTTAATACCCAACGTACAGGGCCTTCACACGAAGAAAACAAAACATCAGGTTAAGTTACTGGCCCGAAGTACAGAAAGGACTGGAGGCGTGAACTTGCACTCCTAAATACACATTTTAAAACCTAAGGGGCTCTAGGCCGATACACAGGGGCTAATCCCAAGCTAGGGAGGTGACTCGTATGAGAAAACTTTAATACATTAAGGAAAGAGAAGAAACGGTTTTGAAAACGTAGTCACCTCAATTTCAAATGAAGGGGAGCTCGAGAGGGTTAAGCACTCTCTATCCCCAAACTAAAGTTCAAGAAAACTGAAGTTTAGCAGGAAAAAGAGTTTACATGTTTAATAGTTTACATATTAAAGGTTTCGAACCCTCCCCGAGAGTTAAACTGCTGAGCTAGCAAGAAATAAAGATGTTAAAAGGCCATTACCTTGTTGAAGAGCTGCTGCTTGAAGAACGAGGCGCTTCCCGCCCCCTGCTACATGTCCACACACTAAGCTAGATGTTACTGAAGTGGCCCGGAGACATGAAAATCAGCAGTTTTATACCCTCGTGGAAAGTTCGAGACCTTTCATGAATGATAACAACCCGCCCTCAAACTTTTATTGGCTACAGTACACAGTTACATACAAAATTGGAGAAAAAAGCCCCGATTGGCCGAAAATTAATTACAGAAATTCCTGATTGGCTACATTCAAAACAGGCGGAAAGAAAGAATTAATATTGCCAACCCACAAATGACAGAACAAAATTTAGTAAAGAGAAAACTTATGAATACAAAATTTCTCCAAGAAGGTACATTCCTTTACACTAGAGTGCGTAATCATAGTTTTGTTGGTAGAGACCTCTGTTAGAGAATGTCCCCACTTCTCGATCAATGAAAAACAAAAGCAAATCATAAACACACAGTGACATCTTCTGATAACCAGTAGAGTTACTTCGGTGGTTAAAGTTCCGGGTTTCTCCACTAGAGAAGTTTCAATTGGCGCAAGATTTGAACTTGCGTCGTAGAGGTGTACCGCCCGGTACAATTATTATTATTATTATTGTTATTATTAAGGAGCTAGTTGGCTAAGCGTTACATAAAAATAAGCCTGCCTTCGGTAGATTGTGGGTTTGAATCCCACCACTGTTAGCCTTGAAGACGGTTTTTCCGTGGTTTCTTAGTTTCACTACAGGCCTTAATTAAAACCACGACCGTTTTCTGCCGTAATATATGTTGGTTAGCGCGATGGTTAACCACTCGATAAAAATGATTTTCTGAAATTAGCCTGATACGTCAAAGTTTATAATTTCTGATGTCATTAATTCTCCCTCATCCAACACATAGAGAATACATATGCGAAGGAATCACTATCTTAACCCCTTAAAGCCATCTTTCCTGTTCCTTTATATTTTCCTATGTTTCTTTAAGCATCTAGTAAAAGAACAAAACAACACGTAATACACATTTCGAATAACTGTCATACATCATGAGCCTAAAATTGAAATCAGTCTTATAGTTTTCACTGAGTAATGAAAAAAAAAAAAGGCTGTTGGATATAATCCATAGACTATAAGAAACATACCTTGAAGTGATAGATTGTCTTTGTAATAACATGAAATATATTTTTTAGAAGCACCAAGACGAAAATAACTTGAAAAAACATTCGTTCTTTGCGTAGTTGTTAAATAATTCAATAACCATTTCATGCCCATGTTTGAACAAAAACTGCAGAATAACTGCAATCAAAAGAAAGAACTTTCAACTTAAATATCGCTTCAAAATGTATGCAGTTAGAAACATGCCCAAATCGGGATCATGGTACTCAATAGGTTATTAAAGACTATGTTCAAGCAAACAGTATAGATTTAATAGGCTGCAATGTGAGGCCATGTAGTGCCCTCCCCCTTAGAACCAAACCTACTGTAGTTGTATGAAAACATGACGTCAAGGAGTCTGAGAAGTTTAGATGAGATGATGGAATAACCCGAATTTCTGTACACGTTTGTATTATTTCATCGGAAAAATACACTTGTTACGACTGTGATACAATACGATACCCTCTCTGTCTGCCTTAGTTTCTCTATTGTACCTGTACCGGGCGGTACACCTCCACGCCGCTAATTTAAAATGTGCGCCTGTTGAAACTCCTCTGCTGGAGGAGGGCTGAACTTTATCTACGCTGTTAATTCTTTACCTTCTCAGAAGATGTCACCACGTGGAAAATTTTGAGTTTTTGAACTGTGTCATTTTGATGTGTTTTTATTTCGCCTGAAGTAAGAAGTGTAAACTCTCCTAGAGGACACTACTGAAGATCTACAATAGTGCAACCTAGTGCGGAGTCAAAGAACTATTTTTTTGGAGAAAATTTAATTTCAAGAGTTTGTTCTTTGTAAAATTTCTTTCTGTCATTGCTTAAGTTGGCAATATTTAACCCTTTCTTCCCCTTGTTATGAATGTATCCAATCCCGAATTTCTTCTATTAATTTCTGACCAATCTGGTGTATCTTCCCCCAACTTGAATCTGTTGCGGGGTCCTACCCAATAAAGAGTTTGTGGGAGGGTGTTTTCTTTCCCCTAACGCCTAGAACCTTCCGCGAGAGGATATAAACTGCTGATTTTCGGGTCTCCGGGCCACTTCTGTTCCATCTTTCAGTGCGTAAGGTACACAGCAGGGGGCGGGAAGCGCCTCTTTCTTCTCCAGCCGTTCAACACAAGGTAATGGCCGATTAATAACTTCTTTCTTTGCTAGCTCAGCAGTTTAACTTTCGGGGCGGGTTCTAGGCCTTCCACCATGTAACTTTCCTTTAAAATGTAAAAACTACTGGTATCTATTCTATCTTTCAAACGACATATCGGGATAGAGAGTGCTTAACCCTCTCGAGCTCCCAATCACATCGTCTTGAGGTGAACTTATTTTTCTCAACCAATTCTTCCGTAATGTAATGTAAATTGTTATTAAGTCACCTCTGTAGTATGGGATTAGCCCTTGTATTAATGGCCTAGTGCCAAGTAGGTCTTAAGCAAAGTGTATTAGGAGTGCAAATTCGCCTCCTCTCAAATTGTATTTTAGAGGTCATGTATTAACCTTCTTGTCATTTAACAGACCTCAGTAGGTTGGGTATTTTACCCCTGTGTATACGTCCTTGGAGGACAGCTTAAAAGTGGAGTTCGGAGTGGCCTATGATAGGCTTGTATTTTAAGGGGAAGTTGCCCTTTATTGAAAATTGTGTCTCTGCCTCAAGGAGGCTTTTGGGTGTAATTGGAAGCAAATGTTTCTGGCATGTTTGGGGGTTTTCGGCCCCTTTGTTGTATGGTGTTCATTGTAAGGTTGGGCTCTTTGCTCAAGAATTATGTTTCTGACTTTTGAAGCCCCAAATGGGGTACCTATGTAAATGTATTTTTCAATCGTGTTTCGGCTACTAAGTACCTGTTCTATTTGTTGTTACCTAATTTTGCAAAGAAAATATAACCTTGTTAAATTTTAAAATTAATTTCACTTTAGTAGCCTGAGACCTATTCACCACCCAGCACCTTCTTTCATGCATAACTACCACCAAAACACGGTAACAAGTGGTAGCAGAGCGTGGTTGAATGGGTCTCAATTTAGCCCCTTTTGACGGCTAATTATTGTTTGTTCCGAACTCTAACTATTTTCCCAGTTGCTGGAATTTTTTGAGTTTTTCAAAATTGTTCTGTCACCATGCCCGGCCCTCGCGATGTTCTCCATCTTAATTATTTGCGCAAAGAGGAGTTGATCTATGAATTAAATATCAGAAATGTGCAATCTGGAGGCACGGTTGCAGTAGACACTAACAAGCTTAGAGAGTCCCTGGATTTGCCCATTTCCATCCCCAATTTGGGAGAGAAAGAAATTGACGATTCTCTTTCCACGATCACGGAGAATATTACTGGGCTAGCTTCTGTAGTTAGTTTTTTGATGAAAATGATCCGTCTCCTAATCAAATTAAGCGTGTGCAAGGCAGGCTATATCATTTTTCGAATAGGGTTAACGATCTGTTGTCTCTAAAACTGAATGACGTTCAGAGGAAGGAAGCTAGTACGCTCCTGGAAAATATTTCCGAATTATCTAGTAAGGTCACTCTATTGTTGACTGGGGAAGTTCCTCCCAAATTTGATCAACCCACCATAGTGAATACTGGTAGTGAGGAAGCGCCTCCCAAGGGAGAAGTTAATAGGGTAACCGTTGCTGCTCAAACTATCCCTGCCCCATTGGACAACGAATCTGAACGTCGCGCATCATTGAGTAACATCCGTTCTGAATTAACTTCCTTGCCATTGAAGCCTTTACCGACTATGTCACCCGGGTTTAGCAGCTTGCCTCATCCATTGGCAATGTTGCTCAGAGGTATTTCAAAGTTTTCCGTTAATACCACCAGTGATGTAATTTCATTTTTAAGATTTCTAGTTGAATTTCAGGATCATGCCCTTGTGTTTTCTCTGTCTCCATGTCAAATTTTGCAAATTATCTATCCGTATGGTATAGGTATTCTCTCAGACAAAATAGTTAGGGCCATTGCCGAGCAATCATCTATTGAGGATTTCCATGCCCATTTGCTAGCTAACTTCATCCCGGCTAGGGCCAGGTCCTCCCTTATTCAGAAGTACTATTATCGTGTACAGCGCTTGGATGAAAACTTGGCTGATTTCATACAGGACATTAAGTTTTATACTAGGGTGTTTGCCCTTCATTTTCCTGAAGATCAGATTGTACAGGCTATTGTAGAGGGAATTTCACCTCCCTATAGGTCATATTTGTGTTTCGCGGCGTGCCCGCAAACCTTCTCTGAACTTGAAGCATTGGCCGTCTCAGCGGAAGGAGTTAGATACGCCGATTCTTTGCGTGTCGCGAAAGAACCCCCGCCTTCCTTTAGTAACACTCGGCCTCCACCTCGCCGACCAGTCAATCCCCGTAAATGTTATGCTTGCGGGTCGCCTGACCATCTGCGCAACAAGTGTCCGCTGATCAAGTCTAGTAGGGCAAATAATGGAGCGGTTTCATCACAAGGCTGTTTTAAATGTGGGGCTTTCTCACATATCGCCAAGAATTGCCCAAACTCGAATAGCACCCCCTCCTGCTCAACTTCTGGTGCAAATTCTACCTATGCCAATAATAAAAAGTGACTAGTGGCTTCGGCTGAGTCAACTAATCCATCCTCCCGAGACTCAGCCCCTGGTAAACAGGTTGTAAATTTAGAGAACGATCAGCCTTCAAATTCATCTTTTGAATGCCCTAAAGAATGTCTTAGGATTGCGGCGGATACCCCCGCACCTGTTCCTTTTCTTAAGATTGAGTTAAATAACGAGCCTATAACAGCTCTCTTAGATTCAGGCAGTGTTTGTTCGATTATTTCGGCTGAATGGTATTCTAAATTGAAATCGGTTTGTAAACTTCCTGACTATGTCTCTTCTCCTGTTCAATACGTTTCGGCTAATTCATCTCCATTAGAAATTCTAGGTTCCTTACTGGTCAAGATTCGTATTTTTAAGTTTACATGGAAAATTAAATTGTTTGTGGCCAAGCAATTGTCTTGCCCCATTATATTGGGAGCTGACTTTATTTCTCACACTGGTCTTGTGCTCGATCTCCAGTCTAGGTCGTGCACATTCAAATTTGCTTCTAGTTGTAAAATACCACTATTAAAGTGTAATTCTGTGTCATGTTCTTCTATTTCGCCTACCCAGGATGAGATGTTGTTAGACCTTACACATCTACCTGAGGAGCAGGCTGATAGTATTCGCAAACTGTGTCAGTCGTTTCCCGAGGTGTTCTCTGATACTCTTGGTGTTACTGACCTTATTGAATACAAAATTGAGGTCACGGATTCGATTCCTGCCCGTTTTCCACCTTATAGGCTATCTCCACCTAAAATGAAGGCTCTGAAAGAAATTATCGATCAGATGTTGAAGGATGGTATTATTAGGCCCTCTAAGTCGGCGTATTCATCGCCTATTTTTCTAGTCCCGAAACCCCAAGGAGGCTTCAGGCCTGTCATTGATTACAGGGCTCTCAATCGGAAGGTGGTGTTGCAATCTGTGCCCCTTCCTGACCTTCATTCTTGTTTTTCATGGTTTCGTAAGGCCAAGTTCTTCACCATCTTGGACTTAAATCAGGCCTATAATCAAATTCCCCTTGCCGAAGAGTCTAAACACCTTACAGCGTTTGCCACGGACTGGAATTTATACGAATACAACCGCGTGCCTTTCGGGCTCCCCACCGGAGCAGCTGTACTCACTAGGCTACTAGATAGGGTCTTCTCCGACATCAAATTTGAGTACTTATATCACTACTTGGATGATGTCGTCGTATTTTCGGAGACTTTTGAAGAACATCTAGATCATCTGCGAGAAGTTCTCGACCGCCTTCGTAAGGCTGGGTTAACGGTTAAGTTGTCCAAGGTTGCCTTTGCTAAGCCCTCTATGTCTTTCCTAGGGCATATTGTGTCACCTGATGGTGTAGCAGTCGATCATTCTAGAACACAGGCCATCCGTGATTTTAAACCTCCCAAGGACATTAAAGGTATCGCCAGGTTCATTGGTATGGTGAATTTCTTCAGAAAGTTCATTCCTAACTTTGCTAATAGAGCGGCGCCTTTAAACCTTCTTCGTAGGAAAGGCATCAAATTCGAGTGGGGACCTTCTCAACAAGCCGCTTTTGAAGATCTCAAATTAGCTCTCTGTAATGCCCCTGTCCTTGCTATGCCTGATTTATCAAAGAAATTCATCGTCCAAACGGACGCGTCATCGTCAGCTGTAGCTGCAGTCCTCCTTCAAGAGACTGAACTAGGGAGGCGACCCATCGCCTATGCATCTAGGCCTCTATCGGCTCAAGAAGCCAAGTATTCCATCTATGAGCTCGAAGGGTTGGCAGTCTTATTTGCCTTAGAAAAGTTCCGTCTCTATCTGGAACATGTCAAATTCGACCTGGAGACAGATAATCAAGCCTTAAGCTGGGTCTTAGGTAGGCCGCGTCGTACTGGTCGTATAGCCCGCTGGGCTATTCGTATTTCCGCCTTCCAGTTTGATGTTAGACATATCAGAGGTACCGAAAATGTTGTTGCTGATGGACTCAGCCGTATGTTTCATAACGACGTCGAGACCCACGAACCGGTCGACAGTTCATCACCTTCCGAGTCCATTCTATCTGGTGTTAATGCCATCTTAACAGATGCTCCCATGCTTTTTAGGGATATTGAGAAATACCAACGTGAAGATCCGACGCTGGCTCCGATAATGGAAACCCTTTCTTCTGGGGAACATGCTGTCCCTTATGTTCTGAGGAATGGTGTTCTATGTTGCCCTTCGAGGCATGATAAGTTGATGAAAGTTGTTGTTCCAGCGGTTCTTGTACCTATGATCTTCAAGTATTATCATGAGACCCCATTAGGAGGGCATCTTGGAATCTTTAAAACCCGTGAAAAGATTCGTTAAATGTTCATCTGGAAAGGTATGGACGGCGAAATTCGTGAACTTGTAAAAGCTTGTAAATCTTGTTTGCTCAGTAAACCGACCATGTCCACCAAGGTAGGCCTTTTGTCTTCGCATCAAGCATCGCGCCCCATGGAACGCCTGTATATTGATTATGTAGGACCCTTCCCCCAGTCAAAGGGTAATGCCAACAAGTTCATCTTTGTGTGTGTAGATGGTTTTACCAGATTTTCGTGGTTATTTCCGACTAAGCTGGCTACCGCTCAGTCTACAATTACTTGCTTAAATTCTATTTTTGCTTCTTTTGGTCCGTGCCAATATATTGTATCTGATAATGCTAAGGCTTTTACATCTAATCTTTTTCGTAAATTCTGTTTTGACTTGTCCATCTCTCATGTAACTACTTCTGCTTATTACCCTCAACCATCTCTGGCTGAACGGGTTAATCGTAATCTCAGGTCCGCACTTATTGCCTATCATCATGAAGATCATTCCAGGTGGGACACGTCCCTGCATTGGATAGCTTTTGCTTTGAATTCGGCGGTTCATGAATCTCACAAGTTTACTCCAGCTTCTTTGATGTTTAAGTTTGTTCCCAACACGCCGCTCTCTAACCTTTGGTCTCTGAGTGACATTCTACCCGAGACAATAGATCCGGATAATATTAAAGATCTTTGGAAGAAGGCTAAAGCCAATCTTAAGGTATCTCATGAAAAGGTTAGAGAAAAGTATGATCGTGGACGGAGACCCACCACTTTGAAGGTAGGTGACCAGGTGATGGTCAAGAATTTTGTTCCCGCGGGCAAGCTTGCCCCCAGATTTCATGGGCCTTGTATCATTCTCGATTTTCTTACGCCAGTTACGTTGTTAGTAAGCAATCCAGCCACCGAGAGGATATTTAGGGTTCACCTGTCACAGGTGAAACCAGTGTAAATTTTGTGTCAACTTGCTTCATATAATTTGAAAGGAATATGAAGGTTATATTTTTTTTTGAGTTCAACTTTTAAGGCTTTCTGCCCCTTCTATAATATTTTGGTCTTATATGTAAGCCTCTTGTAAAACCTTCCCCGATCCGTTAAACTGCCATTCTGTCCTTGCCTCGGCCATTACCACGCTCCCGTCTCCTGCTTCAATACACACTGTGGCTTGATTTGAGTAAATGCCATGGATATCTGCACGCCGCTGACCCCTCAACCTCCTCACCAAGCCTGTGCCCTCAAAACCATGATGATGGTCCAACACAATTCTGCAGCCTAGCTTTAATGTTTCAGTGCCCCCGCAGCCGCGCGGCGCTGTGCCGCGGTTGGGTCCGAGGACGGGCCCCCTCGGCCCCAGCGAGGACGACGTGTGCACGGCGAGCCGGAGCTCTCCTCCCGGCCAAGGCGGATGTGCGGCGCACGACCTGCTACTTGCCCGCAGCCTGTATATGTTCACCGCGGGCGCGGCGTGTTTCAACACCTCTGCTCCCCTCATAGTGCGGGCGAGCGGTATCTCAGGGTACTTGAGGGGTCCGAGCGGCCTCCTTTGGACGCAAGCTGCAACGGCCGGTCTGGCCATCCAACTTCATCAACATCAACTACATGGACAGTTACGATAAGCAATGACTACACTTGGGAATTCAACAGCAATATTTGGTGGACATTGCAAAATTTTTCATCACTTTTAAGTATTAAAAGTTTATCCTCAGAATTCTACTTCTACAAACTTAAAAATTATTCTTCATCTGCAACAACAAAATTTTGAAACCAAAGCAAACCAAATTAAGAAAACCTTATAAAGTTTTTGGGCAATTAATCTTCATATTCACAGCATAACTTGGACCTTGTTTCAAACAATTTCATGTGTCACCCCTGGAGGAACTTTTGGCGGGGGAGGTCTGTACCGGGCGGTACACCTCCACGCCGCTAATTTAAAATGTGCGCCTGTTGAAACTCCTCTGCTGGAGGAGGGCTGAACTTTATCTACGCTGTTAATTCTTTACCTTCTCAGAAGATGTCACCACGTGGAAAATTTTGAGTTTTTGAACTGTGTCATTTTTGATGTGTTTTTATTTCGCCTGAAGTAAGAAGTGTAAACTTTCTCTCCTAGAGGACACTACTGAAGATCTACAATAGTGCAACCTAGTGCGGAGTCAAAGAACTATTTTTTTGGAGAAAATTTAATTTCAAGAGTTTGTTCTTTGTTAAATTTCTTTCTGTCATTGTTTAAGTTGGCAATATTTAACCCTTTCTTCCCCTTGTTATGAATGTATCCAATCCCGAATTTCTTCTATTAATTTCTGACCAATCTGGTGTATCTTCCCCCAACTTGAATCTGTTGCGGGGTCCTACCCAATAAAGAGTTTGTGGGAGGGTGTTTTCTTTCCCCTAACGCCTAGAACCTTCCGCGAGAGGATATAAACTGCTGATTTTCGGGTCTCCGGGCCACTTCTGTTCCATCTTTCAGTGCGTAAGGTACACAGCAGGGGGCGGGAAGCGCCTCTTTCTTCTCCAGCCGTTCAACACAAGGTAATGGCCGATTAATAACTTCTTTCTTTGCTAGCTCAGCAGTTTAACTTTCGGGGCGGGTTCTAGGCCTTCCACCATGTAACTTTCCTTTAAAATGTAAAAACTACTGGTATCTATTCTATCTTTCAAACGACATATCGGGATAGAGAGTGCTTAACCCTCTCGAGCTCCCAATCACATCGTCTTGAGGTGAACTTATTTTTCTCAACCAATTCTTCCGTAATGTAATGTAAATTGTTATTAAGTCACCTCTGTAGTATGGGATTAGCCCTTGTATTAATGGCCTAGTGCCAAGTAGGTCTTAAGCAAAGTGTATTAGGAGTGCAAATTCGCCTCCTCTCAAATTGTATTTTAGAGGTCATGTATTAACCTTCTTGTCATTTAACAGACCTCAGTAGGTTGGGTATTTTACCCCTGTGTATACGTCCTTGGAGGACAGCTTAAAAGTGGAGTTCGGAGTGGCCTATGATAGGCTTGTATTTTAAGGGGAAGTTGCCCTTTATTGAAAATTGTGTCTCTGCCTCAAGGAGGCTTTTGGGTGTAATTGGAAGCAAATGTTTCTGGCATGTTTGGGGGTTTTCGGCCCCTTTGTTGTATGGTGTTCATTGTAAGGTTGGGCTCTTTGCTCAAGAATTATGTTTCTGACTTTTGAAGCCCCAAATGGGGTACCTATGTAAATGTATTTTTCAATCGTGTTTCGGCTACTAAGTACCTGTTCTATTTGTTGTTACCTAATTTTGCAAAGAAAATATAACCTTGTTAAATTTTAAAATTAATTTCACTTTAGTAGCTTGAGACCTATTCACCACCCAGCACCTTCTTTCATGCATAACTACCACCAAAACACGGTAACAGTACCTATAACTGAAAAACTCGATAAGTTCAATACGTGTACCTAATTAACTTAATCTTATCGTTTTGCAGATTACTGTCGGACTCGTTGGCTGAATGGTCAGCGTACGGGCCTTCGGTTCAGGGGGTCCCGGGTTCGATTCCCGGGCGGGTCGGGGATTTAACCTTCATTGGTTAATTCCCATGGCCCGGGGAGTGGGTGTTTGTGCTGTCCCCAACATCCCTGCAACTCACATACCTCACATAACACTATCCTCCACAAGTTTGGATTCAGTATTAAGCCGCATAATGTGGTTAAGTGTAAGAGAGGGCCAAGAGCCCGAACTTCGCCAAAAATAAAGACATCAATAAATAAATAAATAAATAACACGCAGTTACCTACACATGGCAGATGCCGCCCACTCTCATCGGAGGGTCTGCCTTACAAGGGCTGCACTCGGCTAGAAATAGCCACACGAAATTTATATTTACAAATTACTAAGTAGTCTTCGACTCGTTGTTGTCTCAAGAAATATGATCAGCTTACATACAATTACAAATTAGTGGAACTCGTTGTGTAGGCGCAGGTTGGAGGGAATACTGTAGAGCACGAGACGAAGTGGTCGTCTTGACTTCAAGCGCAGTACCCGAGCAAAAGTAATTAACAGCTTAAATTAAAAACCCATGGCCCAGTTGAGAATCGAAGTCGGGGCCCCAAATTCCGAGGCCATGACACTGACAACTCAACCTTGGAGACAAACAATTATTATTATTATTATTATTATTATTATTAATATTTTTATTTAATTATTACTATTACTATTAATATTTTATTTAATAATAATAATAATAATAATAATAATAATAATAATAATAATAATAATAATAATAATAATCGAGCTCGATAGCTGCAGTCGCTTAAGTGCGGCCAGTATCCAGTATTCGGGAGATAGTACGTTCAAACCCCACTGTCGGCAGCCCTGAAAATGGTTTTCCGTGGTTTCCCATTTTCACACCAGGCAAATGCTGGGGCTGTACCTTAATTAAGGCCACGGCCGCCTCCTTCCCACTCCTAGCCCTTCCCTGTCCCATCGTCGCCATAAGACCTATCTGTGTCGGTGCGACGTAAAGCAGCTAGCAAAAAAAAATGATGATGATGATGATGATGATAATCCACAGTCTGTTTCCAGTCATTTGATCTGGTCAAGGACGGAATGAACGAAGCCCCCATCTAGCAACGAGGATAGGAGTTGTGCCGGTTGTCGAGGCCTGTTGCACTCCTCGGGGGCAATGATTAATGACTTACAGATGAAATGAAATGATAATATTCTAATTATTATTATTATTATTATTATTATTATTATACCGGAGGTACACCAGCTCCGTGCATTTAAAACGATTGACTTTTAAAAAGCCATCTGTGATATGAACTGCGAAACTTCCAGTGGAAAAAGTTTGAACGTTTATTGCCAGATATCTCTACTGTCAACTTGTGTGCTCCCTCTGGTGAAAGGATGGAAAATTAATTTTCAAGAGAAATTTTGTAGTCATTAGTTGGTAAAACTCAATTGTTTGTAGATTTTTTTTGTATTCTAAGGTGATCAGCACTTCTATCTCTCCCCACCGCCTTCCAATCAGGAATTTTTGATATTTATTTGATTATCCAATGATATTTGAGGGTGTGCCCAGGGCTTCGGCCCAGAGAATTCTAGAACTTTCCTCTCTGCTATAAAACTGGGACCTTTAGGGCCATATTATCTTTCAATCGCTCCAGTCCAGCAGTAGAGTGTTTCGTAGAGGAGTCAGGGGAGGGTTTGCCTCGTCCATCTCCGGAAGGTCCACCAGCTCAAAGTAATGGCAGACATATTTTAATCACGTAATAGTCTCAGAAAGCTAGTTTGAGGGTAAGGTTTCAAAGTCCGTCCTTAATGTACCGCTAACTCTATCCATGTAAAACTTTAATAATAATGTTATTTGTTTTACGTCCCACTAATTACTCTTTTACGGTTTTCGGAGACGCCGAGGTGCCGGAATTTAGTCCCGCAGGAGTTCTTTTACGTGCAGTAAAACTACCGACGCGAGGCTGACGTATTTGAGCACCTTCAAATACCACCGGACTGAGCCAGGATCGAACCTGCCAAGTTGGGGTCAGAAGGCCAGCGCCTTAACCGTCTGAGCCACTCAGTCCGGCTGTAAAACTTTAAACATACTGTAAAGACCTTAGTCTGACTTTGAGAATAAAGAGTGGGTACCCTCTTTTATTCCCCTTCAACTTTATATTGAGGTGACTATGATTTCGTAAATTTTAAAATTTACCCCTCCTTTTGTAATTTAAATTTTCTCTCCATCAAGTCACCTCCGTAGTATAGGCCTAGCCTGTGTAATGTTGGGCCATAAGCCCAAATAGGGTTTTGAATTATGTTCTGGCGAATTTCAAAGGAGTGCAAGTGTTCGCCTCCTAACATTTTGATTTTCGACCAATAACGTTAACCTTTTGTTTTCCACTAATTCCAGGTAGAATGGGCACTTATTATCCCTGTTCACGTTAACCCCTATTATTTTATTTCCTATGTACTATCGACTGTTGAGCGGATAAGACAGTGTAAAATGTTTTGTGCCTTGGAGAGGCTTGAAACTTATAAATTTTGGAGAATAGTCTCGTACTTAAGTACGTGAAGCAAAGACGCTCCGTGTAAATGTAGTAAATTGTGGAGCTCAGTCTCATTGAGGATTTATTGAAGGGAACAGTGGTGCTCTTGTACAATTTGTAACTTGGGCGCTTCACCTCATTTTGTAAATCGTTGTTGTTCTAGACTTTTCTAAAATTATTTCTCGAGCTCACAAGCTAACCTTTGTCCCATTGTTATTTTTTATTGTTTAACAGAGTTTCAAATCTGAAAAGAAACCAAAGAAATCCAGGAAGGAAGTAAAATTCCAAATGTTAGAGTTTTAAATTCAAATTTGATCTTTTCTCTATCCACCCATTCATGCCCTCACCTTCCTTCACCGCTATGCTCCACGGTATCCATGTAATAATAACATACATACATGTATATTATTAATGCCTCAGCTAGGCTACTCTTCGATCTGAACCGCTGAGGCCGTCTACGTGTGAATTTTGACGTTCTATTCTGTTCATCCAGATGGCAGATATATCAGATCTCTGCTGGGTCCTGCCGACACCCTACCACTGATCCACCGAGGCAGCCATGATAAAGATAAGTTGCAATACTGATACACTACTGATGATACGATACAGGTAGCAATGAAATATTTATATTGATACTGATACTAATACTTATGTAATACGGATATTACTGCTTACATTAATGTTGACATAGTACTAATATCGATAACAATGGTCAAGTTGATGCATTGCTACTACTGATAGTGATTTTGATGAGACACTTACACTGATTTAATACTCATACTAGTACTGATATCAATCTTGATAAAATATGATCGCCCCGTCGTCTTACATTCTATAAGTTCTATAAGTTTCTTGTAAGGTATTGTACCAGGAAATGATTAAGGGGTCAGAGCATGGGAAGGATCTCAGGTAGTGTTCAGTTACTTATTGGCGCAGGTACAGAGATGGATGGTATCGCAGGGCGAATAATAGATGGTAGAATCTTTTAGACACTATTTATTAAAAATATTCATGAAAATCACCCTGTAGTTGAAACGTCAAACTTAAATTTTCAAAAAAGGAAAAATAAAATATCGATGCTGTTGTATTCAGAGACATCCACTTGATTAAAAATGTCCAAAATAAATATCACTTTTTAGAGATCATGAACACCATACAGTTCATCTAAGATCTTTGAAATGGATTTAAATACCAAAATAACACCTTGCACATAGAATTTCATTAAGTCCATCACTTGTGATGCAAACCTACAGTTTTTATAATATTTTAAATATAATATTTACACACACTTCCTTGAATAAGTTGATAGTTCAAATTAAAAAATTATTTCATCACTTGATGTATACTCCTACAGTTCATCTAAGTTGAGAAAGTAAAATAGTGCACTTGAAAACCCTAGAGTTCATATACAGTACGTGAAATTATTTCAAGTTATAAAAGATTTTAGAAATATATTTGCAGTTCAAAATCAAGACATGAAGCCTTCTTGAATCATTAAGAATAGCAAGTTGAAATTCACGCGAAGGACTTTTCTGTTGTTGGATGGAGCACTATGATTAACTGAGTGCTTTGTTAAAGTCAGTTAAATTCTAAGTGGAATTACTCACTTAAAATATAACAAAATCGCCTGGAATCTGCTTATAATGGGTGGTGTAGTACTGTCCTGCGGCTTGGTGGCTGGAACATTCTGCAGCGTGCAGCCAAGGCTCGAACTCAGCACCAGCAGCGTGACAAGTCCGTTCAGTGAAGATACCACGTTAATATCCCTCGTCGACGTCCATCGACGGGTACCATGATCGAAGAAACCACGTTAATCCCACGCTGGAAATGACGTTCGACGCAGCAGAATCTCACAACACTTTGCCATGATTTCCGATGTTCTTTAAAGATAATGCCGGAACACGGAAAGTTCAGTTGGCACTATAGAGCTCTCAATTATCATTAACATTAGTATTATACACCGACAAAAGTCTCAATGCATAGTTTGTATTCTCACGTTCGTTTTACGGTGTTGAATACGTGACTTAGAATATCACAGTCCATGCTACAGTATGATTTGTAAGTCAGGTTAATGAGGTAAGGGCTTACAATCGTTCTCAAAACGGAAAACACGGTTTTTCACACATACAGTCTATAGAATAAGGATTTAGCACTGTCACAGTTCATAATAGTCACTGATTATGTCTTAGGTTCGACCGTAGAATAATCATCACAGTCCATAAAACCCTTGAAAAAATGTCATTAACAACAGTCTCTACAACAGTCTCTGGACTAATAATGTTTATAGATTAAGAAGATTTTATGATTGAATTTGCACAACACGAGTACGACTTAATATTGTCATAAAAAGTTCTTGATATTCAGTTAGTTTCTCGTAGTAGTGATCGAAATTTCGAGAAAATGCACGAAAAAATAGTCACATTTAGCCTTGTTATTGGTTGAATGTTTAGTGGAATAGTATCTCACACAGTTAACAATTGTGCTAGTATAGGAGAAATGCGTCTCAGAATCACGAAAATGGACACAAATTGGAAGTTTAATTTATCACACGCGATGTCTTAGAACACTGTCACAGTCAATGATAAAGTTCAGAATTACGTGAAAATGACAAAGTCCACAACATCGTTAAGAGAGAATTCTAAGGAGAGGGAAGCTACGGGCAGTGCTGACGTCACTTGACCTTGCTCCACTCATGCGGTCTCCCTCAAGCAGGGCAGTGAGAACGAGAACCTTCTCTCGCACAGCTGTTCATGCATCGTAACTTAGCCGTTCGCTCATGAATAAAGATTTAACTCGTATGTGCCAGGGGCTATGCCTTCCTGGTACAGTATATTAGGTAGTACTGTACAAAATCCACTCACAAACAATTCCACATTATTAGCTAATGCAATCGTTATTTCTGGTAGTAAGCAGCTCTCTCTCATACGACAATATTGGTGAGACCTTCAAGAGAAAAAGATCGGGTTGGACGATGTGAAATTGACATTTTCAGCATGTCTCATGCGTGCTCGATTGCATTCATGCCTTGGGACTCTGTAGGCTAGCCCACCTCTGATATCGTGCCTGTCCTTGAGAAGACTGTATTTGGATCGAAATAATTCGACAGCTAAACTACTGTTGTGCGAATTTAATTTGGAATGAACTGCAAGTATTGAACGCATTGGATTTTGAATTATTAGACATCATAAATTTAAAGCATTCATTGTCAAAGAACTCCTTTTAAACCCCTTCACTATATTTAATTGAAAGTAATCGGATGACTGGCTGTCTAATGAACCAATACAGTGTATTGACTGTAACTGACTGACCTGTGTTTTATGATGCCCGCTTGTCAAAATTTCGTTTTAATTAATCACTTTGCGTGTTGGTGCTGAGTAAAAAAATGATATTGCAATGCCTCCTGAACCGTAGCATAATGTGTTCGCCGGACAATTTTCTATGAAAAAAAATATTACGTGATTGAGTAAACTCCCTTCGAAGTTCTCGTGTTCGGTCTTATCGCCTTGTAATGTATTATCAAACCCCCAGGTTTAAAATGACCTTAAATTACTTTCGTGTCCTCAAACGTTTAGGGAATCGATGATCATTTTAACGTTTTCTAAGGGGCAATGATCATAGCGCTTTAGTCATCTATTGACCACAATGCAGCTACTAGAATTTCCGGCTCATTGAATGAATGGACAGCGCAGTGGCTTTTGTTTCAGAAAGCCCCGGGGCGAATTCCCGACCGGGTCGGGATTTCAATCTTAATTAGTTAATTTCCTTGGTTAGGGGACCGAGTATCTGTGCTGTCCCCACCATCCCTCACAGAGCGCTGTCCTCCACCTCAGTAATACGCCGTATGGGCAGGTAACGTCCACCCTCGACGGAGAGTCAGTCTTACAAGGGTCCCACCTGGCTGGCAATTGCCACACGAAATTATTATCTAAGGGAACATCAAGAGTATGGGCTCCAACAACGTCACTTTGAATCTCTCTGAAGTAACGGGTGCCTACTACTACTACTACTACTACTACTACTATTACTACTAAAATGTTTTCATTCCTCCCATGAAGGGGGAGGCGGGCCTCTTAGACGGTGACGTCTCTCAGGCCGGGAGATTTGTTGCGGTGAAGGAGATGTTCGGAGAAGGTGAGGGGGTTAGTGGTCGTGGCCTATAGCATTCACCTTAGTTCAATAGAATGGAAAACAACGGAAATCTAAATCGAAACAGACTTTCAACGTATTAGGTCGTGTTACGTACATGTAGTACGTGTTGAAGAGATGTTAAGTACAGAACAAAAATGGCCAGCCGGACACCAGTGGGACCCGAACCCACAACCTCCCGATTTCGCGTCGGTTGCTCTACCAATTGAGCTATGGTGGCGTAGGACATCTTTGTTCTGTTTGAAAGGATCTGAGCTACAGGTCTGGCACTGCTGCTAGCACACTGTAGAGTGCGTTTAAGTCGCCCGTTGTGGGGCATGTCAATGAATATTGAATTTTCACGACCTCATTGTAATCGAAACAGACTTTGAAGGTATTAGGTCGTGTTACGTACATGTAGTACGTGCTGAAGAGATGTTAAGTACAGAACAAAAATGGCCAGCCGGACACCAGTGGGATCCGAACCCACAACCTCCCGATTTCGGGTCGGTTGCTCTACCAATTGAGCTATGGTGGCGTAGGACATCTTTGTTCTGTTTGAAAGGATCTGAGCTACAGGTCTGGCACTGCTGCTAGCACACTGTAGAGTGCGTTTAAGTCGCCCGTTGTGGGGCATGTCAATGAATATTGAATTTTCACGACCGCATTGTAATCGAAACAGACTTTCAACGTATTAGGTCGTGTTACGTACCTGTAGTACGTGTTGAAGAGATGTTAAGTACAGAACAAAAATGGCCAGCCGGACACCAGTGGGATCCGAAACCACAACCTCCCGATTTCGCGTCGGTTGCTCTGCCAATTGAGCGATGGTGGCCTAGGGCATCTTTGTTCTGTTTGAAAGGATCTGAGCTACAGGTCTGGCACTGCTGCTAGCACACTGTAGAGTGCGTTTAAGTCGCCCGTTGTGGGGCATGTCAATGAATATTGAATTTTCACGACCGCATTGTAATCGAAACAGACTTTGAAGGTATTAGGTCGTGTTACGTACATGTAGTACGTGCTGAAGAGACTTTAAGTACAGAACAAAAATGGCCAGCCGGACACCAGTGGGATCCGAACCCACAACCTCCCGATTTCGCGTCGGTTGCTCTACCAATTGAGCTATGGTGGCCTAGGCCATCTTTGTTCTGTTTGAAAGGATCTGAGCTACAGGTCTGGCACTACTGCTAGCACACATAGCTGAACTGGTAGAGCAACCGACGCGAAATCGGGAGGTTGTGGGTTCGGATCCCACTGGTGTCCGGCTGGCCATTTTTGTTCTGTACTTAACATCTCTTCAACACGTACTACATGTACGTAACACGTCCTAATACGTTGAAAGTCTGTTTCGATTACAATGCGGTCGTGAAAATTCAATATTCAACGGAAATCTATTCATTATAAGTGTTCCGCATGCACCAGTGATAAATTAGATGGCTAATCGCATGTTTAAAAAGGAGCGCTATAACGTGCTGTATTTAGAATGTGGAACAAACAGCCGTCTTTTTACTACACACGTTCTGTAACAAGATGTATTTGTAAATACGCCAAGGATGCAGAAAATGAAGTGTAATAATCCATTAACTCAAACACAAACAGACATTGTTTGTGGTATGTGCCTTGAGCAATCCACTAGCTCTTAATTGTAACTCTGTTCGGCGAAATATGTGTAGAGAAGGCTGAAACTCGTGCGCATATCATATGCGAGCTTTGGCTACATTCCGACCAGACCAGATTCTTCATAGATTAAAATCACGTCACTGTATTCGTTCTTGCTGAACACACCAGCCATTGTCCATATGTCGTCAGCAACTGTAGTGTTACTATGCGTTCTAAAACGAGGATAAATAGGGGGCGCATTAGACGGGTAGCGCTGAGGAACTTGCAGCGAGCGGCCGTCTGGTTGTCATCTCTTCGTATTCTCTGACGCGACCTGTCTTCAGGCAGTAATAAAGCAAAGTCATCTCCGTACAGGCCATGAAGGCCCTTGGAGCGGTGGAAGGTAAAGGCTTCCACTATCCGTAACCTCGTCACATGATGGGGTAGAGTGGTTAGCTCTACGCCCGGCCGCCTTTGCCCCCAGGAATTAACCTGGTACTCATTTTTGGTGTAGGCTGAGTGAACCTCAGGGCCATGTGCACCTCCGGAAGTGGAAATCTCGTTTCTTAAATTTTTACGTCTTCCTGACGGGGATTCGAACCCACGTCCTTCCGGGCGAACCGAGAACGCCTTTACCGCCTCGGCCAGGCGGCCCCTCTTCAGGCAGTAGTACCCGTTTTAAAATGAGTGCATGTTGCGGAACACTTATAAACAGAAATCACGGCGCTAGAGGCCACCTGGTATGTGAAGGGGTATGTACTCTGACAGACAAAAGTTCTCAGTCCCCGAATCAGAGGAATTAAGCATACTTCTGACCGTGGATCGAACCCGGGTCCCTCTGAACTGAAAGCTTAGATACTGACCATTCAGGCAGAAAATCTTACGATCGAATCTAATGAATAACAGTCAAAAATTGAATTTACTCATTCTCAGGATTTTTCGGCCTAAGATGTTATATTATAATGCTCCTTTGGCCGTAGACCATGTAAACTTATTTACATTGCCAAACGATTCAACCATACCAAGATGTGCCACAATCAATTACATTGTTTCCGGTTTTCTTCGATCGTTTAGTTTCAAACGCATGACAACATGGTAAGTCGTCTATTCGGCCTCATCTGTCACACCTCGTATTTCGATTATTATATTTTAGATCTCAGTACAGTACTTGTGATGGTGTGATCTGTTGATGATTCCCTTACACCTTCATAGATGTATATCAAAGGAAAGGAGAGAAGTATCAACTTTCAAGAGCCATTAGGAAAGTCTTCCACAAGCAGGCAAGTTTTGCTATCAATTTGGCTGAGAACTTTAAAAGATGTATGGGTATTGCAGTGTCCGGTCTCACCTCCAAATGGTCAACCTCTCGACCTTACGAGGGCTGTCCGAGCGAGAAGCCATACATCTCCAGTTCCCCCTCGTCCACGTCCAGAAGACGTTCATTTTTGGGCGGGGATATCAATTCATTCCCTTGCTCAGTTCCCCACGAACCAGACACACAAACATGTGAATGCATGCATGTTATCAGCAAACGATGTTTCACTCAGTTCCTGCGTTCATGCCTACGTTCCTGATAGATCGTGATCCAAATATAATTATGCGCGTGTTACTTGAGTAAGTAATGATATTATATTGAATATAATTCATGATACGGATGTGATATACGCTTGTTATTTGAGAAAGTATGAAGTTATTTTATATTACTCGAGATTCAATATAATTGTGTTGGTCTGCAAGTAGTTCAGCAGGGAAGCGATATAATTCGTGGTGCAATTTACATGTTGTTGAAATAATAAGCGAAATATCTCATTCAGTTCATGGTGTACCCTGCAACGTAATGTGCTCATACTGTTAGGTAACTAAGCGGAATGAATTTATTTCTGACACAATGTAAATGAGGTTGTTTTTTACAGAAAATAAATGTGTTGCTTGGCTTAGTTCATGGTACAATAATAAACAAATACTGATGAAAACCAAAAAGCTCCTGAAAATGAGTTATTGATACTGCAGCGTGTTACTCTGTCGACTGTTCCATTATAGAAATTACCGGGTTAGTTAGCCGTGCGATCAGGAGCGCGCAGCGGGAGAAAGTGAGTTCGAACCCCACTGTCGGCAGCCCTGAAGATGGTTTTCCGTGGTTTTCCATTTTCACACCCGGCTGTATCTTAATTAAGGCCACGGCCGCTTCCTTCCCATTCCTAGACCTTTCCTGTCCCATCGTCGCCATAAGACCTATCTGTGTCGGTAGGACGTAAAGCAACTGGCATTATGTAAATTATCGGAGGGGGGAACTCAATACACTCCAGATTACAAATTACGGAAGAAACCAGTTGCAGTGCAAGAAAACAACAGAGCAAAGTTCATTGAAGCCAGAATTGACAAACATACACTGTGTGTGTGTGTGTGTGTGTGTGTGTGTGTGTGTGTGTGTGTGTGTGTGTGTGTGTGTGTGTGTGTGTGTGTGTGTGTGTGTGGGTGTGTGGGTGGGTGGGTGGGTGTGTGCACTCACCTTAGGTTATTTCAATTATTATAAAAAGTATCAGAAAAAGTTACTTGTTTTTACTATGTTACATTTTGAGGAAAGCGGTGCCTTATTTCTCTTTTCTCTTTTCTAAATTCAGATTTTGAAATATTTCTAAAAGCCATTAGTCTTTGAGGATGTTTTCCAATATCTTTTCAGGCTGAATGTGGATGATTGTACAACCTTATTTCTACGCTTCTGATCGTTGACATAAATGGAGAATTAAGCTCCAGTAATTCAAAATAAGCTTTGCAGCAATGAACCATCATGGACCTGAATTTTCGTTTATTTTTTTTACTTACAATATTGTTAGTCAACCTAAGTCTATGTGTTCTACATGTTATGTATTGCAAATGTTCGCAAAAATCATTTTGTTTCTAGCAACATTTATGGAGTACACCAACTAAGTCCACTGAGTTTTTAAATTAAATAATTAATGCGCAGGTGAATTTGAATATAATGGTTCTGTAGTTGCAGTGAGAAGTAATTTTTAGATTGTGATCTGTCGTTTAGTTCATGATACAATAAAAATACACAGTTCCACCCTTCAGGCAAACAACTCGGTGTTGAAAACATCCTAGGGATATGAGCTACGAATTTTAGGTAAATAAAATGTAATAAATTATGATCATATATTCTGTATTTATTCCTAAAAAGTATAATAATTTTCTTAATCATCGTTATCCGATCGATTAGATTAGCAGTTTCCCTTTTTCTACCACTACGAGCGCTAATGTGAGTCAAGGAATTGTTTCATCTAAGCCGTTATAACTACATACGGTTTGGGCATTTTCCAAAAATAAAAAACGCTTGATGGTATTAAACCATGGAACACAATACAGAAAGAATTATGTAAATAAGTTAATTTGGTTGGGATTTGAATAAAAAAGAAAGCTAGTAAAGAAACAAGCGATTTTGGGCTGTTTTTCAGGAAGTGCATTTAGGCCGGAAGTGATTTTCGAAATTTGTTTCTTTAGTTCGATAGAGCTGTCCAGGACTCGCAATTTTAAACCTTTCCTGGCCCTTTGCCCTTCAACTTTCGGCACAATTGAGGAAATGAATTAATTTAACGTTTTTCGTATTATGGGGACCCTTACTTCCTCCGCCAAGGAATGTTTTCAACACTGATAGAAATGAGCGCGTGTTGTTAGAAACTAAGTTTTAAAAAAATTCTAGTTCCTGGTAAAATATAAACGTGATTATGTGCTGTTGAAGAAACGGGCAACGCAAATATGCTTGTTCGAATGTTGTTATGACGTAAGTGAATGATGTGTTCCTATGCTAGTGAATTTACTTCACAGCAGCTGAAATAGGTTTTTATGTAGGACGGGATGGGAAAGAGAAAAGTCTGGGAAGGAAGCGGTCGTGGTCTGAATTAAGGTACTGCCTGATGTGATGAATGGGAAATCAAGGGAATACATCATCAAGACTGCCGATGGTGTGATTCGATCCCAACACCTTCCGAATGCAATGCCACACCGCGCATCCCACTGTGTTTATGTGCTGATAAATAGAAGAAAATGACATTTTAGCAGCACTTACAAAATAATACAATATTTAATTTCCTAACTTCTTCATTGTTACTAGTTGAATTACAACCATGAATTTTTACTTACCTACTACTCACACACACTTCGTGTTACTGAATCCTTATACATTGTTCGTTACTCCTTTTTCTGGTGGTTTAACGTCTCACGAGCCCGTTAAACATACCCGTCACTCTCTCCCTCTCCAATGACATTAATTCGTTTGTTAACTTGTAAAAAACTGTACATTAATTAAGACCAAGGCCGTCACCGTCCCAGTCCTATCACTTTCTCATCCTTGGACCGTAATAATTTAGACTACACTAAACAAACAATAAATTATAACATTTTACTTTTAATTATGTTTATTTTAAATTTTGAGGAAAGCAACAGGAAACTACCTCACTCCTCATTTCCATAGTGTGCCTCTTCATTGACGCGTAAGCTATCTATACATACATTTTAAATTTGCGATATTTCACTAAAATCTATGTTTATTTCAATAAAGTTATATTCAGCTGTGTCATTATAATTATGTTCACCAGTCAAGCGAGACTTGTATTTCGACAGGGTATAGTTCATTTCTGAGAGCAGTTGCTCTGCGAACGAAACCATAGTTGATTTGTGGAAACAGCTGCTCACGCAAACATAGCCAAAATTTCACCTAATCTTAACTTCATGTGCTTAGCACCTGAAAAATGTTTGAATACATCTACGCTAACTTTACCGTGAAACTAGTGTTGCCAACTTACTTCTCACAGTTTCCCTACAGAGCAATGAAACCGTTCCTACCTTCACACTATTCAGTCACTACTCAAGAGAAATTAAAACGTATGGAACCAAATACGCTTTATAGACGTGATTGTTATTATTATTATTATTATTATTATTATTATTATTATTATTATTATTATTATTATTATTATTATTATTATTATTATTATTATTGTTATTATTTAAGACAATAGCCTTGTCAATAGACATGCAACATGTAAGCTATGTATTTAAAAATATTAAGTCAACACACTCTAAATTACTTTCTTGTTTCTTCGATTTCCTATTATTTTTATTTCTGGATTTCATTATCAGAAAATGAGTTCATGCCTTTATTTACTTACCTGTTAGGGAGTTGAAATATTCATCAGAAGACACTAATTACTCATAACGTACCGATATTTGATTTATAAAGACTGAAATGTAGATTAAAAAGTAACCTGCGTGACCTCCGCATTATGATGAGATCATTCCTCCCAGTGTGGAGGTGTACGCTCAAGCATGTTATTTCTCTACTTAAAATATTTTCGTCTTATATTTGGTCAAACATTCCTTACGTTCCCTGGTTGATTCATAAATCCATCCCTACGACCGTACACTGCGATGAAAATAGTAAAACTCGATAGTTGTGACCAGTATCCAGTATTCGGGAGATATTGGGTACAAACACCGCTGTCGGTAGCCCTCATGGTTTTCCGTGGTTTCCCATTTTCACACCAGATGAATGCTGGTGTTGTACCTTCAATAAGGCCATCGTTCTTCCCACTCCTATCCCTTTCCTATCCCATCGTCACACTGTGTGTGTCCGTGAGACGTAAAGCAAATTCTAAAAATATGTACTCTATATTGTTAATGCTATTATTATTGTTATTGTTATCATTGTTATTTTCACGTGCCAGTAAACATCTTGTATATACTGTTTATAGGACCCTTTTCGAGTTTTCTACGTGCCAATTTTATGGCAAATTTTCTTCTCGGCGGATAATATTGTGGTTATTCGTAAAGTCTGAGATGGAAAAGCCTCCTAAGTGTTCAACCGGCGAGCGTGAGGCCTGGACAGCTCAAGACACAATGTAGGGCCTGACCCCGAACATTTGTCTCCCTACAACGCTCCCGCTGCTGGACAAGTCAATGATGGCCACTTAACAAGACACTCTACACCAGTATGAATTAAAGATGCTTTTATCTTAGATTCTCACAATATGTCTTACGAGACAGACACACAGAAGTGAGGAAGTCTGAAAAACTTATTCACACCAAGTGAAATTAATTTCTTGAAAATAAAATATTCTGCTGTTTGTCATGTGTCTTTATTTTATGCAAGGTATTGGAGACAGCATGATCAACAACACCATGTACTTATCTCGTGTGAAGTCTGTCTCATAACCTGTCTAGAATTGGAATGGGCGTGTGAGCATCAGGAGATAAATGAAGTAAAAACTGTTGGCACAGTGGCTGACGACAACATGTGACTAAAGATTAGGGTGTCCGTGATTTGGATCTTAACCCACTTCTGTTTCTGTATTAAACCTACATCTAATACACTACTCCAAGCCAGTCTTGAACAAGCCGAAAGTAAATACAGAGGAGTTGAAGAAGTTATTTTTCAAATCTCGTAAATCAAGACTTGTAAACTGGAAGGGAAACAATAAAATCGAATAATTAATTATGTAGAGTATGTTTATACCATTTCTAGCTTATGAAACTGAAATATTGATTGAGGAAGTCATGCATAAAGAATAAAAATGTTAAAATTGTGCTAGAATGGTTTTAATTTTCTTAAGTTACGGTATTTTAAAAGCTAATGAATAATTTTTGATTATTGTATTTAAACATCTATACAACAAAAAACAGATCCATGGTATTTAGTAGAAGTCAGTTCACATACCTTGGGGGCACTATTACAGTATTACATTTCAAGAGATGAGGTCATTCTTTTGCGGTGAAAATCTAAACCTCAAACTCAGGCAAAAGCTGTTGAGATGTTGCGTTTGGTCAACACTGATTTATGGATTCGAGACCTGGACTGTCAGACCTTCCTTTACGAACATATTAGGCCTTTGAAATGTGGTTACATAGGAGAATGCTCAAAAGAGCCTGGGCAGGTTCTGTAACCAAATATGAATTATTAAGGAGAACTAGAGCTGAGCCTGAGCTACAAAACATCGCCCAAGACAAGAAAATAGCTTATTTAAGCCACGTTCTACGAGATAGAAAGTACCGGCTTCTACACCTCACATTACAAGGAAAGAGAGAAGGGAAGCGATGAGCTGGTAGACCACTGATGTCATGGCTCCAAAGCGTTAAAGGGGGTGCTTTCTCCAGGGTGATCACCAACGTCTGGGCGAACGGATGTGGCAGTTGAAGAAGAGGATATTTAAATGGACAATAAATTCACCTTTTATTAACAAATGTACACACGTCCATCACAAACGTACATTGAACGTCATTGTTCGCATCGTCTCTGCACCGGCAAAACCTCGTATCCCACAATGTCCTTTCTAATAATTCGTCCCTGTTCGGGCAAAAGGTTATATCTCCCAATGCCCTTTATATCCATTATTTTCCTCAATACTGGTCACGCCTCATAGCAAAATATGGGTATTTAGACCATCAGCACAATATTCGTTGTGTTCATTTTCCTATGCTTCCGTGTAAAGGAACCTTACCGTACCGTACTGTAGGAATGTATGTTTGCACGACCTATATACGCACTCCTACAGTATTATGCCTTTAAGGTTCATTTTCCTTTACACACTGCCACAGTAAATTGAACACAACGAATGTACGTTAATTAAAACCACGACCGCTTCCTTCCTATTCCTAGGCCTCTCCTATCCCATCGTAGCTACAAGACCTATCTGTGTCAGCGTGACGTAAAACAAACAGCAAAAAACTATTTTTCCTATTGACTAATTTGAATTAAATATATTATTTTACTTCTAAGTCAGTGCCTTATTCAGTTTTATTACGTTTTACTATTTTTAATTTTAGAAGAAAATAAGGCATTGCGAATTAGATCCACTACTTATTTTAAATTCATAATAATTTTCCTCATCATTATCATTTTTATAATCCTAGTCAGTGGGTTTATTATAACCTTAATCCACTTCGTCTCATCTCGTACCATCAGGGGCCGATGACCTAGACGTTAGCCCACTTTAAACAAGCATCATCATCATCATCATCAACATCATCAAACTATGGAATGATGTGGCAAAGGAATGCGCAACTTTGTTCTTTTATTCTTGCCATTTAGGGGACCTCTATCATTACAAGCCGGTGATTTATATGAAGTACCTCGTTTTTCATGGAAAGTTCGACAGTTATTTTTTCAAACTGTAAACACATTTTGTTAAGGAGACCTAACTAAAGTCAAAATGAGATACTCCATAACCCCTTATTTTACATTATTCAAAAGTACACTATTAAATTACGAAATGAAGCATTTGTAGCTACATTCTTCAATCAACTCCCGCAGTAGAAATGCACTGAAAAATCCAGGCGAAGCATTTTATACTTTTTATTTCACATTCATTACACCAAGTTATTGTAAGATACACTAGCCAACAGAACTGCGACTCACTCGTTAAAAAATCTCTGAATTTATTCCGCACTTCAAAAGCTTCAGCTGAAGCTGTGTTGTTTCTCCTCGACGGGGTAGCTCATGGAGTACGTCTTCGTAGTCTAAGTGTTCATGCCCTCTATATCTATAATTCAATTATGCAAAATACAAACTGCCTTAACTATCAGTTCCTCTGTTTTGAATTTTCGACTAGAGCTGAGAGATGTTAGCAGCGTGAGCGCGGGGCTGTTGCAGGGTAAAAGCACCATGGCGAGCAGCCTGGCCATAGTCAGCAGCGAGGGGCTAGGGCGAGCATCCATGTGCCAGCAGCGAAGCTGCAGCATTAACTTACCGTTAAGAAAAGGACTTTCATTTTTAGTTGTTCTCCTTATTCCTGCAACAATTCCTTGTTCGAGAGCCGGTCTGAGTGCTTGAGACTTTAGGGCGGGCGAGTTAGCCGGTTCGAATTTAGCACACCCGGGTGATATTTGAAGGTGCTGAAATATGCCAGCCTCCTCTGGACAGGTTTCCTGGCTTATAAACGAATTCTGTGGGACATAATTCCGGCATCTCTGCGTCTTCAAAAACCGTAAAGGAACATAAAACCAGTATTATTTCTGTTCTCAATTTTCAACTTGAAATAGTTTTAAGATACCAACCAGGAGAGCGTTGACCTTTTATTTAGCACTATCTATGGATCCGCGAGAGAGGCGACTCCGATTTACACAGTGAGCCATTCTTGGAATGGTTTCCTGAGGTTGTGTCGAGCAAGGGAGACAAAACAGGAGGAGCCTGGCGCAAGTAAGTGGAAGCAGTACCAGACTCAGCTCAGGGACTGCTGGTTGCCTTCATGTTTCATTCGTTGGGAGACCGTTCGAGGAGGGGGACGGAAAATAATATATTTATCCGTATCAGTAAAAGGGAGGTGGCTAAAACATGACAATAGTGCATTTCTTCAAAATATAATATGAATTCCACTGATAATAAAACATACTTCGACCAAATGTGTGAGAAAACTTCAATTTTATCATACAGAAATGTTATGTTACCAAAATGTGTGCAGTTCACTGCGTTTATGTGACTCTGAGATCATAATGAGTTCTCCCCCTGCAATTTTGTCTCTTAATTACGCACATGTTCGCAGTGTTGCCAACTTAGCGGATTTTCCGCTAAATTTGGCGGAAATAGAAGACTGTCGGCGGAGAAATATATCATTTAGCGGAAAGTGGATTTTTTGGCGGAATTCTAGATTTATTATAGCGGAATTTAGTGTTTTATCCATTTTATGTTTTTGTTTTAAATTTGTACTCCAGTCTGTCTCTGAGCTATTGCGTATTTCTTGTCAGGAGCTAGCAGTCGCATGAGGAAAACATGTTATATGGATTTGATGGTATGAGATCATGGTATCAAAAATTTGTAATGCGTGGGGACAGGGTACTTATCTCTTAGTTTACGAATGACGACAGATAATGAAACTGTGAGAGAGTAGCATTTATATTTATGCTATGAAGGAAGATCGTTTAATGAACTGGCCTGTTCTGTGTATGGCTCTTGAGGTAGGGGATTCACCTAGTTTGCAGCCGCAGTAAAACGCCAACAATTTTTAGCTCGGCGACTCGCAGGCAGGGGGTTAAACCCAGCGAAACTCACAAATCAGGTGAGTGCAGACATTTACTTTACTATTATTATTATTATTATTATTATTATTATTATTATTATTATTATTATTATTATTATTATTATTATTATTATTATTACTATTATTATTATTATCATCATTATTATTATTATTATTATTATTATTATTATTATTATTATTATTATTATTATTATTGTACCGGGAGGTACACCTCTAACACGCACATTTAAATCCTGCGCCTAAAAGAACTCCTCGACAGGAGAAACTGTGAACTGGAAACTAGACCTACTTAAACCTTTACTCAGAAGGTGTCACTACAGTAATTTGACGTAATTTCCTTATTGCGAAATTTCAAGTACTGTATGAAATTCTACGTGTTTTGTTCACCATTCATCAAGAAGTTTCGACTTTCTTCAACAGAGGTCACTGCAAAAAACTATGATTATGCACCCTGGTGCGAAGTGGAAGAACCATGATTTGAAGAAATTTTGTATTCATAAATTTTTGTTTTACTAAATTACGTTCACTCATTTTTGGGTTGGCAATATTTATCTTTTCTTTCCGCCAGTTTTGAATTTAGTCAATCAAGAATTTCTGTAATTAATTTTCTACCAATCACCATCTTCTTCTTCTTCGATTTTGAGCGTAACTTTTAAATTCTCCAATAAAATTGAGAGGGTGTGGCTGGTTTATTCGTGAAAGATCTCGAACTTTCCCCGAGGGTTTAGAAACTGCGGATTTTCTCGTCTCTTGGCCAATTGATCGTCATCTAAGTGTGTGTGTCAAGCAGGAGGCGGGAGGCGCCTCTTCCATCGGGCAGCAGTTCTTCAGCAAAATAATGGCCATGTAACATCTTACTTTTTCTAGCTCCGCAGTTTAACCTGAGGGAAAGGTCCGAAACTTTTAACTATGTAACCAACTTCTCTAAAATGTAAGTTTAGCCGGCTAACGTAAAAATTTCATAAAATCTCTAACTGTAACTCGGGGATAGAGAGTGATGTACCCTCTCGAGCTCCCCTTCATATTTGTTTGAGTTGACTACGTTTTGTAACTGGTTTTCTTCCTTTCCGTAATGTCTTAGTTTATCCTATTACGAGTCACATCAGTTGTTTGGGAATAGCCCTTGTTTCATCGGCCTAGTGCCCCTTAGGTTTTAAGAATTCACATCTAGGTGTGCAAGTTTCCGCCTCTTTTCATTTTGTGCTCGGGCCATTTATTTAACTGTTATTTCTTTTACACGAAGGCCCTATAGGTTGGGTACGAGATACCCCTGTTTCAGTCTGTAAGCTGGGCCATGGAAGGCCAACAGGTGTAAGATATTTTTGGTGTTGCCTTGAATTGACTTGAAAATTGAGAGCCTGTTAGCTCTTTTTCAAAGTAAGATTACTGAATGCCTGTTGAAGGCTTGATGTTGTGATTTGGGAGCCAGCGCTCAATGTATCGAGGAATTTCTGCCCTGTTATATATTTGTACTCTTTTGTAATTTTGAACTGGGAACTCAAAAATTGTAAAACTAGCGGCTTGTAGCTCAAGAGCGTGAACATTCTGAAATCCTGGACCTTTCTAAGTCTTGTTTTTAAATTGCTATGTCATTGTTATCTCACTGAGTGGGAATTTGTTAATTTGTCGCTTTTTGAATATATAAGCTTCCATTTTGTTGAAATTCCATTCTTGACTTTGTAGTTAGACCTATTCACCCTAGCACTTTCTTTCACCTCTGCGTCCACGGGTAACCCCGTAACAAGTGGTAGCAGAGCGTGGTTGAATGGGTATAAATTAAGCCCCTTTTGACGGCTAAACATTGGATTCGATTTATACTCAAACAATTTGCTCAGTCGCTGGAATTTTCTTTTTTCCTATTTTCTAAATTTGTAATTTTTTGTCATCATGTCCGGCCCTCGCAAAATCCTCCATCCCAGCTATTTGCGCAAGGAGGAATTAATTTACAAATTGCTTATTAGGATTGTGCAATCTGGAGGCACTGTTGCGGCAGACACCGCCAAGCTTAAAGAGTCTTTAGAATTACCCATTAGTATACCCACTTTGGGAGAGAAGGAAATTGATGAGGCTCTCTCCACTATCACTGATAACACCACTGAGCTAGCATCTGTAGTTAGTTTTTTTGAAGTAAGTGATCCATCTCCCAATCAACTTCAAAGAGTCCAGGCTAGATTGTTCCATTTTTACCATAGAGTTAGCGATCTATTGTCTCTTAAGTTAAACGAAGTCAGGGTAAGGAGGCTAGTAATCTTGTTGAACACCTTTCTAAAATGTCCAGTAAAGTGAGTCAATTGTTAACTGGGTCTGCTACTCCCAAACCCGACCAAGACATGGTTGTAAACCGCGTATGTGAGGAGGACTTGTCCAAGAATGTAGAATGCAGAAAATCGGTAGCTACTCAACAAAGGTCTGCCCCATTGGAAACCGAGTCTGATCGACGTACATCTATTCCACCTTTCTTTTTGTGAAGCTTCTTCACCTCCTAGGCCATTACCTACTATGTCACCTGGGTTTAGTAGTTTGCCTCACCCTTTGGCTATGTTGCTTAGGGAAATTTCTAAGTTTTGTATTAATTCTACTAATTATGTAATTTCATTTTTAAGATTCTTAGCAGAGTTTCAAGATCACGCCCTAGTTTTTCTCTCTCTCCTTCTCAAATTCTTCAGATCATTTACCCTTATTACATAGGTGTCCTATCGGACAAGATTGTCAGAACCATAGCCGAACAATCCTCTATAGAAGACTTCCACGCCCATCTGCTAGCTAATTTAATTCCCGCTCGAGCAATGTCATCATTAATTCAAAGGTACTATTACAGAGTACAGCGACTGGATGAAAATCTCGCCAACTTCATCCAAGACATTAAGTTTTATACAAGGGTATTTGCTCTTCATATCCCTGAAGATCAAATTGTGCAGACAATTGTTGAAGGGATTTCACCGCCCTACAGGTCTTACTTGTGTTTTGCGTCGCGCCCTCAAACGTTTGCTAAATTAGAGGCTATGGCTGTCTCGGCCGGATTTAGGTATGCCGACACCTTACGAGTCGTTAAGGAGCCCCCTCCATCTTCGAGAAATTTTCGGCCTCAACCTCGCCGAACTTTCAACACCCGCAAATGCTATGCTTATGGGTCGGTAGATCATTTGCGTGACAAGTGCCCAGTGACAAAATTAAGTGGGACAAAGAATGGATCAGGGTCATCTCAAGGCTGGTTTAAATGTTGCTCATTTAATCACCTTGCCAAGAATTGCCCTAATGCCAATAGCACCATCTCCTGTTCAACTTCTGATGCAACCTCCACCAATTCGAATAATCGAAAGTGACTAGTGGCATCGGCTGAGTCGGCAAATTCATCTTTCCAAGGCTCAGCCCCGGTTAAAGCCTCCGAAAGCTCGGAACAGGGTAGAAGTTTTTCTATCCCCGCAGTTGAATGACCTAAGGAATGCCTTAGGATTGCGGCGGAGTCCCCCTCACTTGTACCATTTCTCAAGATTGTGTTGAATAGTGAACCCGTTACCGCCCTATTAGACTCTGGGAGTGTTTGTTCTATTATTTCGGCTGAATGGTACTCAAAATTAAAGTCTGTTTGTAAATTTTCTGATTATTGTTCGACTTCAGTTCAATACGTTTCGGCTAATTCTTCTCCATTAGAAATTTTAGGATTCCTATTTGCCAAAATTCGGATTTCTAAATTTACTTGGAAAATGAAACTGTTAGTGGCTAAGCACTTGTCTTGCCCCATTATATTAGGAGCGGACTTCATGTCTTCTACCGGTCAAGTGCTCGATATTCAGAACAAGTCGTACACTTTCCAATTTGCTAGTGACTGTAAAATCCCTTAAGTATAGTTCTGCATCATGTTCATCTGTTTCGCTTACCCAGGATGAGATGTTGTTAGACCTTAGACATCTACCTGAGGAGCAGGCTGATAGTGTTCGTAAGTTATGTCAGTAATTTCCGGATGTCCTTCCTGATACTCTTGGTGTTACCGACCTTATTGAATACAAGATTGAGGTTACGGATTCGATCCCCGTTAGGTTTCCACCTTATAGGCTATGTCCTCCTAAAATGAAGGCCCTCAAGAACATCATCGATCAAATGTTAAAGGATGGTATTATTCGACCTTCTAAGTCGGCGTATTCATCGCCTATTTTCCTGGTTCCGAAACACCAAGGTGGCTTCAGGCCTGTGATTGCCTATAGGGCTTTAAATCTGAAGGTGGTGTTACAATCTGTGCCTTTTCGCGACCTTCACTCTTGCTTTTCATGGTTCCTGAAAGCTAAGTTCTTCACCATCTTAAACCTCAATCAGGCGTATAATCAGATACCTCAAGCTGAAGAATCAAAACATCTAACAGCCTTTGCCACGGATTGGAACTTGTATGAGTACAACCGCGTGCCTTTCGGGCTCCCCACGGGAGCAGCTGTGCTAACGAGGCTGCTAGATAGGGTCTTCTCCGACATCAAGTTTGAATTCTTATACCATTATCTTGATGACGTCGTCGTATTTTCTGAGACCTTTGAAGAAAACCTTGTTCATCTGAAAGACGTCCTCAATCGCCTTCGTAAGGCAGGGTTAACGATGAAGTTATCTAAAGTTAGCTTTTGCCAAATCTTCCATGTCATTCCTATGGCATTTTGTATCGCCCGATTGTGTGTCCATCGATCATTCTAGAACACAGGCCATCCGTGATTTCAAAGCTCCTAAGGACATCAAAGGTATTGCCAGATTCATCGGCATGGTAAATTTATTCTGGAAATTTATTCCCGACTTCGCTAACAGAGCGGCGTCATTGAACTTACTACGTACGAAAGGCGTCAAATTTGAGTGGGGGTCGTCTCAATAAGCCGCTT